>NC_133128.1:124079057-124397239 GCF_048418815.1 Hemitrygon akajei | reverse complement strand
TGAGGGACTGTAGCTTCCTGTAGATTTCTGGATCTGACCAAATAATGAGGGTACTATCCATAGACTAGACATCCTAAGGGAAGCAAGGGCTGTTATCGAATCAGGAAAGGGAGAGATATTAAGGACAAGCCAGGGAAACGAAGACGTACAACCAGTAGAGTAAACAACCTAGACACAGCTGCTCCGATCATCAGGGACTGGAGCCAAGATGGTGTCCATGGGTTACTTTGTCAGCTGTTCCCAGTGGTGTGGGCTAGACACAGGCAAGATTGTACTGAGTAAAGATAAACCCAGTTAAAATAGAGGGTGACCTGCATAAACCTCACAAGCAGTATCCTCTAAACACTGATGCAGTGACAGTTGTTCAGAGTATAGTGAGGGAACTAAAACAACAGGGGGTACTAAGAGGGATTGTGTTAACTACTCACTCACCTTTCTGGCCAGCAAGGAAGCCAGATGGACCATATTGGTTAACATACCGTGATTGCATCCCATTGTGGCGAGCCCTGTTACAATCCTGAATGACCTGTCTCCAGAACATAGAATTTTCTCTGTCCCAGATATCGCTAATGGATTTTGGGGGCTCCCTTTAACACCCGAGTCCCAGGACAGACTTGCCTTCACCGGGGATGGGCAGCTGTACACAGGGAGCAGACTCCCCCAGGGATTCCACAATAGCCCAGCAATTTTTCATAAGATCATGGCGCAGACTTAGGAAAAGCTCAGTCTAACACCAGAGTTCAGGAACGATAGAAAAAATGAGCCAAACAATCAAGAGTGCCTTAGCTAAAGCTATAGCTGAGACGGGAAAGACGTGGGTTGATGTATTACCAGGAATCCTGATGAGATTGCGAGCAACCCCAAACCACACGCTGGGTCTCGCCCCCATTGATGGGGCGAACAATGTGACTCCCTTATCGGGTAATTACAGGCTGTGGTGAGCCAGGGATAGAATGACCCAGTATCTGAAGGCTTTTGGAACCAGCTTGAAATGTTGAAGGGCTGAGCAAACCAGCAGCAGCACATTGCTGATCGGAGAGAGCTGGGCGGCGAAGCCACAGTGAGGGAGCTGCCTGAAAGGGCGGGGTTTGCTCCCAGACGGATAGGGCCACAGATGCTACTGTTAACAAATGACATTTGTGTCTGTGTGCAGACTCGGCGAGGCAGGCAGTGGAAACACTGGCGTACGACTCACCTTTTTGCCCCCACAGAGGTAGTGGGAGAAAAAGTGTCTCCGGTAATTGTGTAATTACAGAGAAGCTAAGAGATGAACTCCAGCTGGCCACAGTTGATGGAAGCAGACCTACAGCAAATGTGAAGGCAGAGGATACCAAGCGAGCACGACAGAAAGCCAAGAATAGCATGTTAAAATGTGATGGTAATGTTACCCTGTAATGAAGGCTGGTTACTGAACGTACATGATTAGTCGTATAGCAAAGAATAGAAAATATGTTGGGGAAAATAGACGGTAAGGTCTTAAGTTACAGCAGAGATATCAGGTTCCACAACTTTGATGGTGTGGCAGACTGAGAAAGAAAAGAAATTGCACACGGCATCTGAAGGCAGTCACCCCCAATCAGAATGGGGAGTGAATATAAATGAGCTGGGCCATTCAGTGGTGGGGCACTTTGGGATCAGTATCTGAATTCTGTAAGTAATTTGGTCTGTTACTGTCATGAGAACCAGATACAGTGAAAGATTTTGATTCATGCAGATCATTTCAAAATATATGTGGATGTAGTACAAGGGAAAAGAAATAATAAAATGTAGAAGGTAGTGACACAGTTACAGGGACGTTGCAGCACAAGTAGACAATAAGGTGCAAGGGCCATGACAGGGTAGACTGGGAGCTCGTCTTCATCATACAGGAAGGTCCATTCAAGAATCTTATAACGGTTCAATTGAAACTGTCCTTGAGCCTGGTGGTGCATGTTTTCAAGTGTTTGTGTTTTCTGCTCAGTGGGATGGGGGGGTGGGGGGGGGGGGGAGAACAGAAAATGACCAGGGTGGGAGGAGTGCTTGATTATATTGGCTGCTTTTCTGAGGCAGTGGGAAATGGAGATGGATTCAATGAAAGAAAGGCTGATGGACTCTGCAAGTTCTCACAATACTGAATAGAGCGTTTGCCACACCAAGTTGAGATGTATCTGCACAGGATGCTTTCTATGGTGCATCTATAAATATTGGGTCATCTGGAACATGCTGGATTTTCTTAGCCTTCTGAGGAAGCAGAGGCACTGGTGTGCTTTCTTGATCATGGCCTCCATGTGGTTGGACCAGGACAAGCAGTTTTAAGATGGTTATGGGTAAGGATAGGGCTGGTCCTTGGGTAAAAGAGCAAAAACTGTAGAGAAGGCTAATTACAACAGAGGGATGTTCTGGGGGTTAAATTCACATGAGAAGTGTGGGAATCTTTTACAGGTCAACTGATGTGAGTTCAGGTTTATGTGAGGATGAAGGTTTTGGGGCCTTGGGTAATGAAAGACATTGTAACAGCTCCATGTAAGTACAGGGAGAATATGCTTCACAAGTATGGTTAGTGAGAATCAGAAGGTATTAGATTATTAAGAAGAAGATAGTAGCTGGGGAAATGGTGGGTCCATTCAACTAAGGGCTTGTGTGCAGATCCAGTGGTTCTAAATGAGAATTTTGCATTGATATTCACCAAGGAGGAGGACACAGATGATGGTCATGCAAGGTTTGGGTATGTTGATATACCACAGTTTGGATTAGAACGAATTAGCTAGTAGGAGAGCTTGCACATGCTTGGATCATTTTCTCCGTGTCTGAATGTATCTGCAGTGCCTATAAAAAGTATTCACCCCCCTACCCCCAGAAGTTTTCATGTTTTGTTGTTTTACAACATGGAATTACAGTGGATTTAATTTGGATTTTTTGACGCTGATCAACCAGAAAAAGGCTCTTCTGCGTCAAAGTGAAAACTGATCTCTAAAAAGTGATCTAAATTAACTACACATCTAAAACACTAAATAATTGATTGCATAAATATTCACCCCCTTCAAGTCAGTATTTAGTAGATGTACTTTTGGCAGCAGTTCACCTCAAGTCTGTGTGGATAGGTCTCTATCAACTTTGCACATCTGGACATTGCAATTTTCCCCACTCTTCTTTACAAAACTGCTCAGATTGCATGGAAATTGTGAGTGAACAGTCCTTTTCAAGTCCAGCCACAAATTCTCAATTGGATTGAGGTCTGGACTCTGACTCAGGCAACCCAGAACATTAACTTTGTTGTTTGTTAAGCCATTCCTGTATAGCTTTGGCTTTATGCTTGTGGTCCTTGTCTTGCTGGAAAACAAGTTGCAGTTCTCTCGCAGATTGCATCAGGTTTTCCTCCAGGATTTCCCTGTATTTTGCTGCATTCATTTTACCCTCTACTTTCACAAGCCTTCCAGGGCCTGCTGCAGTGAAGCATCCCCACAGCATGATGCAGCTACCACCATGCTTCACGGTAGGGATGGTGTGTTTTTGATGACGTGCAATGTTTGGCTTACACCAAACATAGCATTTAGTTTGATGGCGAAAAAGCTCAATTTTGATTTTATCAGACCATAGAACCTTCTTCCAGGTGACTTCAGAGTTTCCACATGCCTTCTGGCAAACTCTAGCCAAGACTTCATGTGAGTTTTGTTCAACAGTGGCTTTTCCCTAGCTACCCTGTGAGTGGTGAAGCACCTGGCAATGGTTGTTGTATGCGCAGTCTCTCCCATCTCAGCCACTGAAGCTTGTAACTCCTCCAGAGTTGTCATAGGTGCCTTGGTGGCCTCCCTCACTGGTCCCCTTGCACGGTCACTCAGTTTTGAGGACAGCCTGCTCTAGGCAGATTTACAGCTGTGCCATATTCTTTCCATTTCTTGATGACTGACCTAACTGTACTCCAAGGGATATACAGTGACTTGGAAATTTTCTTGTATTCATCTCCCGAATTGTGCTTTTCAGTAATCTCTGCACTGAGTTGGAGTGTTCTTTTGTCTTCACGGTGTAGTTTTTGCCAGGATACTGACTCACCCGCAGTTGGACTTTCCAGATAGAGGTATATTTTTACAACAATCGAAACACCTTGAACTGCACACAGGGCACACAAGACAGATCTCCATTTAACTAATTATGTGACTTCTAAAACCAATTGGCTGCACCAGCGATGATTTGGTGTGTCATATTAAGGGGGGGGGGGGTTGAATACTTATGCAATCAATTATTTTGTGTTTTACATTTGTAATTAATTTAGATCAGTTTGTATAGATCCGTTTTCACTTTGACACTAAAGAATCTTTTTCTATCGAACAGTGTCAAAAAAGCCAAATTAAATCCACTGTGATCCAATGTTGTAAAACAATAAAGCATGAAAACTTCCAAGGGGGTTGAATACTTTTTACAGGCACTGTATATATAAAATTCAACCAATTTCCAAGGGCGGAAATATAAATGTAAAAGAGTACGGGTTTAAGGCAAGAGGGAAAAAGCTTAAAGAAGATTTGTAAAGCTAGTTTTTATATGGCGTGGGAGGTACTGCTAGGAGTGGAAACAGCAGCAGATATGACAGTGATGTTTAAGAAGCATTTAGACATGAAAGAGCAGAGAAAGAGGAATATGGACTTGGTGGGTCCTATACTGTACCGTTTGAAGTTCTATGCCTGGTGGTTCATGTTTCAAGTGTTTGTATTTTCTGCCCAGTGAAGTGGGGGGGGGGGGGGAGAAGAGAGAATGACCAGGGTGGAAGGAATGTTTGATAAGGAGAATTCAGGGTGACTTGGATAGGCTGGGTGAGTGGGCAGATACTTGGCAGATGGCGTTTAATGTGAATAAATGTGAGGTTATCCACTTTGGGAATAAGAAAAGGCAGATTATTATCTGAACGGTGTAGAGTTGGGTAAGGGAGAAATACAAAGAGATCTCGGAGTCCTTGTTCATCAGTCACTGAAGGTGAATGAGCAAGTGCAGCAGGCAGTGAAGAAGGCTAATGGAATGTTGGCCTTTATTACAAAGGGAATTGAGTACAAGAGCAAGGAAATCCTCTTGCATTTGTACAGAGCCCTGGTGAGACCACACCTGGAGTATTGTGTACAGTTTTGGTCTCCAGGGTTAAGGAAGGACATCCTGGCTGTAGAGAAAGTGCAGCGTAGATTCACGAGGTTAATTCCTGGAATGTCTGGACTGTCTTACGCAGAGAGGTTAGAGAGACTGGGCTTGTACACGCTGGAATTAAGGAGATTGAGAGGGGATCTGATTGAAACATATAAGATTATTAAGGGATTGGACAAGATAGAGGCAGGAAATATGTTCCAGATACTGGGAGAGTCCAGTACCAGAGGGCATGGTTTGAGAATAAGGGGTAGGCCATTTAGGACAGAGTTAAGGAAAATCTTCTTCTCCCAGAGAGTTGGGGGGGGGGTCTGGAACGCACTGCCTCGGAAGGTAGTGGAGGCCAATTCTCTGGATGCTTTCAAGAAGGAGCTAGATAGGTATCTTATGGATAGGGGAATCAAAGGATATGGAGACAAGGCAGGAACCGGGTATTGATAGGAATTGATCAGCCATGATCTCAAAATGGCGGTGCAGGCTTGAAGGGCCGAATGGTCTACTTCTGCACCTATTGTCTATTGCCTATTATGTTGGGCTGCTTTTGTGAACTATTGTTTCTGTGTACTGGGTGCAATTTACTCAGTAAATCTGTTGTTATTGTTAGAAATCTTCTGGACCCTTCATTGTAGTCATGAACAAGTTTCTCCAGTTAGATTAAACTGAATCCTGAAAATTACAAGTCTTATATCGAAGAGGGAGCAAAATGATTTCAGGATTGAGATTCTGTACAGACACTGGAGAAGCTGGGGTTGATGTGATTGAAACTGAGATTTGAGATAAGCATGCAAAAGCTATTCCTAAGGTGGAATATGAGGGGAGAGGCTAACATGAACAGCATCTCCACCATGATAAAGCAATACCAACTCTGATGGATAGGTCACACCATCGGGATTCCCAGCTTGTGCCTCCCCAAACAGATCCTTCACTCCCAGTTGAAGCGAGGTCAGTGAGCCCCTGGAGAGCAAAGCAAACACTTTGAAGATAACATCAAAACCAGCCTGAAGTATTCAACATAGCATCTAAAATCTGTGAAGACATTGCACTTAAGAGACGCACCCGGAGGAAACCTGTACAAGAGGGAGGTGTGCTACGTGAGAGTGCCCTCCCCTGTGCAGCAGAGAACAAGTGGTAGCTGCAAAAGGAGAAACCGAATAAACCGAATAAAAAAAACCCAACTACAAAGCATAACCACCACTTCCTCTTGCCCGAACTGCGCCAGAATATGTGGATCCCCGGTCCACCAATAGAAAACTCCTTAGGAGAACATCATGCTCGATTTGAGTGCTTGCATTAGGGGATTTTGAATGAAGGTGACCGGCAAAACCAAGCAGAAGTGACGCAGAGTAAAATAAATGGTTTAGTCTGGCATGTGATACCTACACTCCATTCCCTGGTAGAAAGTGTCGAAACCATTCTGTGATTCCGTGGCCAAATTCTTTGCTGAGACAAAATTTTGTTATTTTATTGGAACCATTTGATGAATTTGAAGTAGCTTGCTTGGTTTATTGAAAGGGCATTTGCGTGACATCAGTCAGAACATTGCAAATCATAACAGTCTGCATTAAAGACAGATAATTCACCTTCAGTTATACTTCTGAGCCAGTTCTTTCAATCTGTGGTCTCTGCTCATTAACTCTTTCTTCACTGATCTTCTGCAGCAAATTCCTTGGTAATTTTCAACCTTTAACCTGGGACAGTTTACTGCCAAATCATCTGGCAGAATGCCTTATCACTGGAACACACCAACAAGCATCAAGAGGCTTATGGTGAGAAGGTCCTTTCTGGTCAGATCCATCCTTACTCCCGACACACACTGCCCTCGGACGGGTGCAAGCAGGATGAGATGGTTGCCTTACCTGCTTGCGGATGGTGTATCTGCATAGAGGTCACCCGCCCCGCTCATTCTCTCTTTTCTCCTCTGTTGGTCAGAAGATAGGGAAGTTTGAAAGGACATACCACCAGATGAGCATAGTTTCTGACTCACTGTTATCCCAATTGTGAAAGGACCTTTGATATGTCAAAGGATAAATGTTTGATTTCCCAGTCTAGCTGGTCATGGCCCTCAAAATTAATTTGTCTGCCTGCCTGCAGTGCACGTCCCCTGTACACTACAGTGTATTCTGCACTTTTGCTACCTTGAGGTACTTGGGTATGGAATGATCTGTCTGGATGACAAATGAAAGCTTTTCACTGTATAATAATTTATCAATACCAAAGGCATTGCAATTGGCAATTTATTAGTGTCACATGTACCAACCTGTGGTGAAAAACTTTGTTTTGTGAGTTATCTGCAGAGATCTATTCACATCTGTCCGTTGAGACAGTACAAGGGAAAAACAATAACTGTTACAGCACAAGTATAGTACAATGCACTCTAAAACATATATAGCTGTACCATGGAGAGCATTCTGACAGGCTGCATCACTGTCTGGTATGGAGGGGCTACCGCACAGGACCAAAAGAAGCTGCAGAAGGTTGTAAATCTAGTTAGCTTCATCTTGGGCACTAGCCTACAAAGTACCCAGGACATCTTTATGGAGCGGTGTCTCAGAAAGGCAGCGTCCATTATTAAGGACCTCCAGCACCCAGGGCATGCCCTTTCCTCACTGTTACCATCAGGTAGGAGATACAGAAGCCTGAAGGCACACACTCAGCGATTCAGGAACAGCTTCTTCCCCTCTGCCATCCGATTCCTAAATGGACATTGAAGCTTTGGACACTATCTCACTTTTGTTTTAATATACAGTATTTCTGCTTTTGCACATTAAAAAAACTATTCAATTGATTTACCTGTTTATTTTTTTTCTCTCTGCTAGATTATGTATTGCATTGAACTGCTGCTGCTAAGTTAACAAATTTAACGCCACGTGCCGGTGATATTAAATCTGATTCTGAGGTAGACAAATATGGTGCGAGGGCCAAGAACTTGCCTTATCGTGGCAACGTTTATAGTCCTTCCGCCCCACTGAGGGGGCCAAGACCACTGTATCATCCCAGGGGACCACGAGGTGCAAAATGGTGCTCTGGGTGGTTCCCGGAGAATTTAGGAACGCTACCAACATAAACACAGCGTTTTTATAATTGTGCATATAGAAAGAATAAACTCTATTCATATATGAAGAATTTATTTTCAAATGGAAACAAGTTGACCGCAACAAAGATGATTAACTTTTGAAAGGTAACTGGACTGCTCCGCTCCGCAAGCGATCTGATACAGACTGAGAGAGAGTCCCTCCTCCGCAGCGGTGCGCGGCAGCGGCCAGCCCACCCGCGGGAATGAGGGCAGCATCCCCGGGCGGGCTCTGTGGAGGGAGACCGCTGCCGCTCTCCGGCTCATTAATCATGAGCGAGTGGGCGGTCCGCTTACATCGCCGCAGCGTCCTATTGGCTACCTCAAGTTTCCCGGGAGCAGTTCTCCTTTTTTATGATTGGCTGAGCTGTTGACCAATTGGCGTCTCATTGCCGTTGGCGTTTGAAATTCGATCGGGACCATGTTTCGCGCGGGCTGATTGGTCGGAGTCTGCAGCGATCGTGAACGGTAGGCGAGGAGGGGATGGTGCCTGGATTCAGTCTAGCTGATCTATTGGTCGAGAATTCGGGAGGGCAGTGCTGAGCAATGCGATTGGTGAGGAATGGGGAACTGGGCATGATGTCATTTTGGAGGAGGTCAGGCGCTGCGGCCATGTTGAAAGCCTGGTGTTTGCGACGGTTGTTGGGCGAGTGAGTGAGGGAGGTCGGCGGGGAGCCCACCGGGGGGATAGTCCGTGGGGGAAACACCCGAGGGGGCCGATCCTGCCGCTGGAAGAGCGCCCGCCCCGTTACAGTCTGGTCTGGTCAGTGGGCAGCCCTCATCGCATTCCTATCCGGTCGGTGGGGGAGTTACAGCCGGGCTGTCCGCGCCCCTCCATCGGGTTCTCCGGCCATGGAGGATGCAGAGAGACGCAGGAAGTTGGAGGCGGCGAGAGCCAAGGTAGGTAACGTCTGAAGATGTGAAGAATAGCTGGAGCTCGGGGTCTAGACTGGAATGGGGAGGGGCGGCTGTAGCATTGAGGCGGGGGTTCTGCGGGGCCCGGCGGACCAGGGAAGACATTCCCTGTCGCTGTGGATCCTCCGATGCAATAGATTCCTGGTCCTCAATGCTGCTGTCAAAGTAAATCTTGCTGGTGGTGAGGAAGCAGTCGTGATCCTTTGCTAACAAGAATGTACTGCACTCGTGTTGACTGCTGCAAGAGTTCATCAGGTCTTGCCTTATCTGGGATATTCTACCATTGCACCCGTCCTGCCCTTTTGTCTGTTACCTGAATTTGGTGAATACTAATCGAGTAAGTGGCATGGGACTTTGGGAGTATGTGAGTGGAAGTAATCGAATTACCCTTTGAAAGAGTAATTCTTGGACTGTTTTGAAAAGAATGACCCATTGTTCAGCCAAATGCACAGAACCAGATTATTTATTCACAAAAATGAACTACCCAACCTAATCTGACTTTCCAACCCTGGGTCTTGAATGCAGCGGTAGGGACAAGGTGTAAACTCCACAGTAGCTGGTGTCTCCAGCTGTGTCTCTGTGCTGCACACCCCACGGTATTCTACCACTTTACATTTGGTGACGATACTGCGGGATACAGATGAGCTGCAGATGTGTGCAGAGAAATGGTCTAGGGTTTGATGTGGGCCAGTGTGAAGTGTTGCGCAGTGGGAGATCAAATGTGAAGGAAAGGTACACAGTTAATGGCAGCATGTTCATAGCTCCCTGAAAGTAGCCATGCAAGTCAATAGGGTGGTAAAGAAGTCTTTATTATTGGAGGCATTGAGTTCAAGAGTTAGGAAGGAAGTTAAATTGCAGCTTTACAAAACTGGTTTGACATAACAGGAGAATCTTATGCATTTATAGTTGCCCCTCTCCAGGAGGGATTTGGAGGCTTTGGAGAGCGTTCAGAAGAGGTTTACCAGGATACTACTTGGATTCGAGGACATTTGCTTTAAGGGGAGGTTGGACAAACTGGGGCTGCAATTTATAAAAATATGTGAGGCGTAGTTGGTGTAGGCAGACACTATCTTCTTCCTAGGGTGGAAATGTTTGATACCAGAGGGCGGGCATTTAAGGTGCGTGGGGAACTTCAAAGAGAATGTGCAAGTAAGTTTGTTACATAATGGTTGATGCCTGGAATTTGCTGCTGAGGTAATAGTGGAGGCACATATGATAGAGGTGTTTGAGGCTTTTAGATTGGCATGTCAATATGCAAGGAGTGGATGGATGTTGATCATATACAGGCAGAAGATCTTTTGTTGAATTCAGCGTTGTGTTTGGCCCAGACTTCGGGGGTGGAAGGGCCTGTTCCTGTGCTATACTGTTTATGTTGGCTAATATGTTTCCTTTGTTGCAGGAATGATGACTATTTAGAAGTTGATTCTCTATTTTAGATGTTGGATGGATACATGTAAAGATTTCACTGAAGTAACTTTTATGCTAGTGGATAAGGAGAGTGCAGGTGTGGGGGTTGCATCTGTTCCAGTATAATCCCTATTACTTTAGCTACTGCAAACTGGATGAGATTGAATATTGGTCTGAATTTTCTCCTGAGCTACATGAATTTTGAATATTTTTTGGGATGACATATTACTTTGAAGCAAGATTGTTGTAGGCCGACAGTATGTTCATGGACTTGCAACACTACCTCCTTTAAAAATCTGTAGTAGGCACTCATGCTGGTTACTAACAACAGTACCAAGTGGGAGTGAGGGTGCATGATGGAGTATTGAAAGACAGTGAGATATAGAAGCTTTATTTCTTGTTCAACAATGAACTGCATCTATAGTTTTTGAAAATTGTGCTGTGCTGGGTTTCCTTGACAAATGATTGTGTTATTTTAAACAGATAAAACTTGCTTGAAATGGTGTTCATGTTAAATTATTTTCACTCATGTGGCATTTAAAGCAATCCCATTTTCTTCTTTCCTGATGTTGTTCACTTTGTGGTCCAGTGTATAGGTTGCCCGTCAGTTGAGAACCGGTATTCTTTATGTGAGTCCCAAATATGCATGTTGTCAAGGCCATGACGTTAGCCTGCATCCTTACAACATCCACGTCGTGGTCCTCTGGGGTCACTTGTTACTTGTACCAACACAGAGTGAAAAGCTTGACTTGTATGCTGTTCATACAGACCAAATCATTATACGATGCATTGAGGTAGAACAATGTGGAATAAAGTGTAACAGCTCTGGAGAAAGTGTAGTATAGATTGTGAGGGAAAGAGTCCATTTATCTCTGTCTGTAGGAGTCTGAGGGAACCTCTTGAATTCTATTACTGATACAGCACCATCTGCTTGTAAGTTCCAAATGTGGTATGACTGGTCTTGATTTTAAAATTTATATTTTTCTATTTGGTGTGAATTGCTTATGTATTACAGAAAATGTTCTGATTTTGAGAATTTGCTCAAAACTTCTGTGTCTGAGTACCACAACTTTTGTGCAGTGATTGGTGAATTAGCTGATGTGAGGAGAAGCTTTGGAGTTTAATTAGAACTTATTTATACCATATTCCCCTTTGAATCATAACAGACAAAGTTCCTTTACTTGAACTTCTGTGGTTTCATTCTTCATGGGTTTTCTCGGGGAAATACACATTCAGTGGCCTCTCTATTAGGTACACCTGTACAGCTGCTTGATCATGCAGATATCCACTCAACCAATCATGTGGCAGCAACTCAATGCATCGAAACTTGCAGGCATGGTTAAGCAGTTCAGTTGTTCAGACCAGACATCAGAAATGCAATCTGAATGATTTTTGACTGTGGAATGATTGTTGGTGCTTGACCGGGTCGTTTGAGTATCTCAAATTGCTAATATGCTGGGATTTTCAAGCACAGTTCTCTTTAGAGTTTACAGAGAATGGTGCGAAAAGCAAAAATCATCCAGTGGGCTGTAGTTCTCATGGGCAGATATTTCTTGTTAATTAGAGAGGCTAGAAGAAATTGGCCAAACTGGTTAAAAAGAAAAGGAATGTGACAATAACTTGGATAACAACGAGTCACAATAGTGGTGTACTGAAGAGCTTCTCTGAACACAAAACGTGTTGAACCTTGAATTGGATGAGCTGTAGCAGCAGAAGACCGTGGACAGACAAGTAGTGACCACTTTATTAGGTACAGGAGGTACAGGTACCTGATAAAGTGGCCCCTGAGTGTCGATGCCTATTTATGTGAAATAAGTGCTTCTTCATTTCACCTCAAAGTTGATTATTAATTTTCTGCTTTGTTCATAATTTTACTTTCAAGAATATAGTTCTGTTTCTATTGCATCTTATTATAAATGCTTTTTGTTCTTGATAGCTCACCCATTGTAGTTGTTCATACCTTATACCAGCATGTTTGCTATTAGCATTAGTGTTTGGATACTTCCATTCCATTGGCTGCTTTGATTGTGCTAAAATAATCTCTTGTCTCAAATTGGATTGGTCTTGGCAGATGGTGGTAGTGCCGCATTTATCTGACTTCTGAGGTCACATGATATGCTGGGTTATTTTTGGTTTCTGAGGCTCTGTCCGAATGGAGACTTGTGGAATTTTTTTTAAGCTGGAGGAATGAAAACTGCTTTGCTAATAAATGCAATTTCTGTTCAAATGGTGATTGTCCAGAGGTTTAAAAGTGTTTGTGTTTGGTTTAGTTTAATCTTTTGTTGGAAGAATGAATTTCATAATGAATTTCTACCTGGTACTGCCTATTTAGTTACAGACTTGGCCATCTAGGAATTTGGCATATGATGGGCTTTTTAAATAATATATTCAAAATACACACTTTCCCCCAAATAACTATGGACAATTCTCTTTTTCGTACATTATTCCAATTCTGTTTTGAGAATTAATGGTGAATTTACTTCCACCTCCCTTTCAGTTGGTGTATTCCTGACCATATACATAGAATGCAAAGTTCTCGGGCTAAATCTTTGGAAGGCTGGGTGCACTGTCTGTAGCAAATCTTGAATCAATATAAGCATTTTCCTTTCAACAGTAAGAATTTCAATTTTGCTTCAGGACAGGTACTACTATATGTAATGCATTGTGTACACACAATTGAGTGTTCCCTCTTCCTATTATGCCTGATGATTATCTCTCCATGACTGAGAGATGCCCAGCTTTGAGCAGATTATGGTAAAATTAACATTGTATTTGTGCTGAGTAAATGTTGCACTTTTTTTGTGGGAGTGGTTACAGCACAGCGTTATGAAGATGGGATCTCTGGTTCTTCCTCAAATCTGAAAAATCTTGCACGTGCCAGCCAGTAGTGCTTAGAAATCTTTGATGTCAACTTGGAGTAATCTTACCAACAATGTATATTTAAACTATAGAACTAGATTTCAGACTAACACACCCAAAACGCTGGATGAAAGTGAGCAGGTCAGGTAGCATCTATGGAGAGCAATGAACAGTAGCTGTTTCAGGCTGAGACCCTTCATCGGGGTTGAGGCTGTTTTGTTATCTTTTCCAGTTTGAATCCTTGATTAGTGAACCCAGGCTGGCCATTGGTAATTGGTTTATCATTGACACAAGCAGCAAGATGCAGTGTTTTGCTCGTCTCGTATAGATCATTTCACAACAGTACAGGGGAACAGCAAAAATAATACCCCATCACCAACTTTCCACACCTGTGGACTCACTTTTAACAACTTGTCAACGTATGTTCTCGATATTTATTGCATATCATCATTTTGTTGTCTTTTGCACATTGGTTGATTGACCTTTCATTGATTCTATTGTTTCTCAATATTTACTGTGAATACCCACAAGAAAATGAATCTCAGGGTTGTATATGGTGACAATCTTGATAATTTTATTTTGAACTTTGAATATAGTATAAACAGTTACAGAGTTACATTGCAGACAGACCATAAGGTGCAAGGCCATGGCCAGGTAGCTTGTGAGGTCAAGAGTCCAGTTATTAGACAAGAGGTCTATTCAGTGGGATAGAAGCCATCCTTGAGCTTGGTGTACATGGTGTTAGGCATCTGTGTCTTCTACCCTGTGGGAGAGGAGAAAAGGAAGTCCATGCGGGCAGGATCTTTGATTATGCTGGGTGCCTTACTGGGGCAGTGAGAAGTGAAGACCAAGTTGATGGAGGGACGCTAGTTTTTGTGATGCGCTGAACTGTGTTCACAGCTGCTGCAGTTGCTATACCCAGCTGTGATGCATCTGGATAGGATCCCTTTTTGTGTGATATCTATTAAAATGATGACTCGATAGGGACATGCTGAATTTCCTTACCCTCCTAAAGAAGTGAGGCACTGGTGTGCTTTCTTGGCCATGGTATCTATGTATTTGGATTAGGACAAGTTATTGATAATGTTTACACAAGGAATGTGAAGCTCTGAACCATCTCCACCTTGCCACCATTGATGTAAAGAGTAGCATGTACTCCACCTTACTTTCTGATGTCAATGACTAGCTCCTTTGGCGTTGAAGGGAAGGTTGTTGTCATGATACCACGTCTCTAAGCTCTTTATCTCTGCCTATACTTCAGTGGTCCCCAGTCACCGGGCCGCAAAGCATGTGCTACTGGGCCACAAGGAAATGATATGATTTGGCGATATGAAACGATATGAGTCAGCTGCACCTTTCCTCATTCCCTGTCACACCCACTGTTGAACTTGAACGCACAGGAGGTCATCAGTTGCCTAAACACAGTGACACCCTCGCACCAGGGATCACTGGTTGGCCTCGCGCGGCCAGTGGGAAGTGCCGTTGTAGAGCAGACAGATGGGCACCACCTCTAAACCTGTTTAGCACACTGAATGTTCGTGGGGAACCCAGTGCTAAAATACTCTCAGATGACCTAATTTGGGCTCAGCGTTTCGTAAGTAGCAGAGCAGCTACCTCGCTGCGTGCGATCTACTGAAAGTCATCCCTCGAGCCAAACTTTTGTCGGCTGATAGATCCTACCTACCGATGGGGGGGGGGCAGGTGCGCACCCTGTTGCTCTCCTTGCTCGGTTGGTCGCTCTCTCCGGACTGCGACCGCTGCAGCCCCGGCATGGGGACCTCTGGCCCTGACCTTGCCCTTTCACCCCAACCACGACCAGCCGCACCTGGCCAAGGTGTCTGGCGGCAGGTGGGTGGGAGGCTGGAGTTCGGGCCCGGAGGCTGTCTATTGAGGCAATGAAGCACTCAAAACTGCTTCGGTACCCTGAGTCCGAGCACCCTGCACTTAAAGACAAACCCGTTGAGTTTTCTGAGCGGAAAAATTTGAGCAAGTGGGATAGAAGCAAGTGCTGATAGCCACGAAACTAAATTGTGGAATAGACTGGACATAAGGAACCCCCTTGAGTAACGCTGTATTCTGGTCGTGATTAACACCCCCTCCCCTGTCATCAGGTCTGCAAGAATATTGTCAATATTAAACTGGTCCGTGGTGCAGAAAAGGTTGGTGACCCCTGCTGTACTTGAATTGTTTTGAGATTTGGCCCACAATGGTGGTGCCATCTACAAACTAGAGAATGCAGTTAGAGCAGAGTCTGGTGATAAGTGTACAGGGAGTAAAGTAGAATTCTGAGAACACGTTCTTGAGTTGGGGGGTGCTGGGGTCGCCAGTGTTGAGGATAATTGTGACCATCTGGATTGTGCAAAACAATCATGGATGAATTATTTTGTAGAGGTAACTTTGAACAAAATCACTTAGTCCAGCGGCCACAGGCGTGAGTTGTTTTTGAGTTTGCTGATCTTTGTTTTGACTATGAAATGGTGAGTGAAGACGCACTTAATGTTCTCTTTTTAATGGCCTGTGTACAATAAATTTGTGATTTAGTCAGATTGGGATAAGATTAAAACCTCTTTACCACTTATATATGAAAGAGCTGGATCAAGCTCAGTTGATTGGATTCCTGCTTGATGTTATGGGTCTGGTTCTGGTGGGGCACAGTGCTTTATAGTACCAGCACCTTGGGTTCATTTCCCACTGCTGTCTGTAAGGAGCTTGTGACTGCATGGGTTTCCTCCGGTTTCATCTCACAATCCAAAGACGTACCATTTGTTAGGTTAATTGACCAATGTAAATTGTCCTGTGATTAGGCTAGGATTAAATTGGGGGGGGGGGGGGGTCGCTGGCCAGTGCAGTTTGAAGGGCCTGTTCTGTGCTGTATCTCAAACAAACACATTTGAAAAATTGGAAATTGCAGAGAAGATTTTCTAAGATGAGTTAGAGCTAAGTTGAGCAGGCTAGGACTTTATTCACCTGAGCACAGGAGATTGAGGGGTGATCATATGGAGGTGTATGATATCATGAGGGTCATAAGGTGAATGGATACAATCTTTTTCCCAGGGATGGGCAATCAAGAACTAGAGGGTAGAGGTTTAAGTTAAGAGGAGAGACTTAATAGGAACCAGGGTGGTCAGTATATACAATGAGCAGCCAGGGGAAGTGGTTGAGGCAGGTATAATAATAACTTTTATAGTAATAATATAAGGTATAATAATAATAATAACACAGCTCGAACCATATCATCAAGTTCGCCGATGACACGACCGTGGTGGGTCTCATCAGCAAGAACGACGAGTCAGCTTACAGCGAGGAGGTGCAGCGGCTAACGGACTGGTGCAGAGCCAACAACCTGTCTCTGAATGTGAACAAAACAAAAGAGATGGTTGTTGACTTCAGGAGAGCATGGAGCGACCACTCCCCGCTGAACATCGATGGCTCCTCGGTAGAGATCGTAAAGAGCACCAAATTTCTTGGTGTTCACCTGACGGAGAATCTCACCTGGTCCCTCAACACCAGCTTCATAGCCAAGAAAGCCCAGCAGCGTCTCTACTTTTTGCGAAGGCTGAGGAAAGTCCATCTCCCACCCCACATCCTCATCACATTCTACAGGGGTTGTATTGAGAGCGTCCTGAGCAGCTGCATCACTGCCTGGTTCGGAAATTGTACCATCTCGGATCGCAAGACCCTGCAGCGGATAGTGAGGTCAGCTGAGAAGATCATTGGGGTCTCTCTTCCCACCATCACGGACATTTACACTACACGCTGCATCCGCAAAGGAAACAGGATTATGAAGGACCCCATGCACCCCTCATACAATCTCTTCTCCCTCCTGCCATCTGGGAAAAGGCTCCGAAGCATTCGAGCTCTTACGACCAGAC
Source organism: Hemitrygon akajei (assembly GCF_048418815.1). Lineage (NCBI taxonomy): Eukaryota > Metazoa > Chordata > Chondrichthyes > Myliobatiformes > Dasyatidae > Hemitrygon > Hemitrygon akajei. Next base: position 124,380,013 of record NC_133128.1, on the reverse strand, counting down.
TATATAACAGTTTCTTCCCCCAAGCTATCAGACTCCTCAATACCCGAAGCCTGGACTGACACCTTGCCCTACTGTCCTGTTTATTATTTATTGTAATGCCAGTACTGTTTTTGTGCACTTTATGCAGTCCAGTGTAGGTCTGTAGTCTAGTATAGCTTTCTCTGTGCTTTTTTTTTTATTACATAGTTCAGTCTAGTTTTTGTACTGTGTCATGTAAGCCATGGTCCTGAAAAACGTTGTCTCATTTTTACTATGTACTGTACCAGCAGTTATGGTCGAAATGACAATAAAAGTTGACTTGACTTGACTTTTAAAAGTCAGTTGGGCAAGTACATAGATAGGAAAGGTTTAGGAGGTTATGGGTTCAATTCTGGCAAGCAGGACAAGTTTGGATGTTGCATCTGTTTCTGTGCTGTATGACTATAAGACATACCTGAAAGATGGATAAAAACACAGGGTTTTTTCTTTGACAGAGATCTGCTATATTTGGTAAGGTACAGTCAGTTAGTGTCGTATTGAATGATATTCTAATTTCTTTTATAAACATTGATATGTTCAGCTGGTTGACCTATATTCCTGGCCTATGGAAAGGCCAGGAATAATCTCATCATGTATTTTGGACATGGCCTTTCAAAGATAGTTTCATTTTTGTTTTAGTGATTCACTCAGGAGATTCTTTCATTATTGTTTAGAAATTTGTAGTTTCACTATTTGAATCTAGAAGGCTTGTGCGGCAAAGCTGTAATCTGCTTTAATCTGCTTTAAAAGCCGGAAGAAGGATATAGTGTCATTCTAAATAACTGATTTATTGTTCTCGTATAGAAAATAAATCCGATGCAAAAAATGTTAACTTGATGCTTGTGAGCAGGAGGCATCGAGGATATTTACTGTATTTTCACCACTCTACACTAATGTTAATTGAGTTTGTTGTACAGATTTATGGATGTGTTCGGAGAAGATAATCCTGTTAAAGGAGAGCAGTCAGCTATAAATGGGGCACAGCTTTTTGGTGCAGAAATTCTAATTTAACCCACTATGCGAGGGAGTACTTGTTTGTGCCAAGCTTCTTTGGCTCATTGGGCTCTCATCTCAGTGTGTGATTGTATAGTTCCCTATCAGCATGGTGGTGCTCTGGTCCTGTTATCTCTTCCTTATTTACCTCTTGCTTTATCTCTCTTTTACTTTCCTCTGTAGTTTGCTCACTACCAGCAAAGAAAAGCGAAAGGTGACTGCTTGGATTCGGCGAAAAAGAAGAAGAGGAAGGGCCAGGCTGTCCACCAGGATGATCTTCTGCAGGAAGAGCAGTCGTTAGTTGAACAAGAGGGTGTAATCTTGGAACATAAGGTAAATGTGCACACAACCATTGCATTTTAAAGGTGAAGAGAGTAAACTAACCACAGCATTGTTTGATAAATAGAAAAGTAGACAAGCTTGTATTATTTAATATCCAGTATCTCTGAGATTTAAGTCTGTCCCATACATAAATCACCTAGCAACAAAAATGCAGCAAAATAATGGAAGGTGTTAATCTCTGTGATAATAGCTTTGTATCATCTTCAGCTGCTCAATTTTTGACACCTCCATAATAAAGAAGTGCACCACTGGTTGCTGAGCTGAAGGCGTTTCCATAGCAGTCTCGGGCAAAAGTTGCTAATTAAAATATTCCTTGTGTTCAACCATGTGTTGAGTTTGCAGATAATCTGATTGAGGTTTTATTACTATCTTGCTCAGTAAAGGATCTTGTTTTGCTGTTTACTCATTGCTGTTATATTTTTTCCATTTTGCTCTTTGGAATTAACTAACATCTTTTCAAAATAAGCTGTCCTTCGGTGTATAATATCTGTGAAAAATAAGTACTATCAGATTGATATGGCACTTAAGTGTATTGCTTTGCATGATTCCTGCCATTCTGTTAGGAGAAGCTAGATATTTTTATTTTGTATACTTAACATAGAACATTATACCACAGTGCAAGGCTATTTGCCCATGATGTTGTGCTGACCTTTTAATCTACTCTGAGATCAATCTAACCTTTTCCTTCTTACATAACCCTCCAGTTTTCTAAGAGTTCCTCAAATGTACATTTGACAGGGTGTGCTGTTGTGCAAGTAATTTGTGTTTCCAAAATCATTTTGTAATGAAAGCCAACCTGTTTGGTTGATTGTGTTCATTTAACCATTGTGTGCATTAGATGAATTAGTTCCTGCCATTTCCCTTCCAAGGTCTGAGAACAGCAGAGTTTAATATGACTTGGAGTAGATGCTCCCAACCTTCTTTATGCTGTGTACCAATACTATTAAGCAAGGGGTCAGTGAACCACAGGTTGGGAACCCTTGATGTAGAGGAACCCAATTATACAGAACAGTTTAAAAACCTTATTTGCTAATATCTTCTCAATTCTAGCTGTCTTTATACAGGTCCTACACAAGTGTAAAATTTTTGTGTTGTTAAATGAGCTAATAACTATTTATAACCATATAGCAATTACAGCATGGAAAGAGGCCATCTCGGCCCTTCTAGTCCATGCCGAATGCTTACTCTCACCTAGTCCCATCGACCTGCACTCAGCCCATAACCCTCCATTCCTTTCCCATCCTATTTGACTATCCAATTTGACTTTAAATGACAATATCAAACCTGCCTCTACCACTTCTATTGGAAACTCATTCCACACAGCTACCACTCTCTGAGTAAAGAAGTTCCCGCTCGTGTTACCCCTAAACTTTTGCTCCCTAACTCTCAACTCATGTCCTCTTGTTTGAATCTCCCCTACTCTCAATGGAAAAAGCCTATCCACGTCAACTCGATCTATCCCCCTCATTATTGTAAATACCTCTATCAAGTCCCCCCTCAACCTTATATGCTCCAAAGAATAAAGACCTAACTTGTAAACACGAGGAAATCTGCAGATGCTGGAAATTCAAACAACACACACAAAATGCTGGTGGAACACAGCAGGCCAGGCAGCATCTATAAGGAGAAGCACTGTCGACGTTTTGGGCCGAGACCCTTCATCAGGACTAAATGAAAGGAAAGATAGCAAGAGATTTGAAAGTAGTGGGGGGAGGGGGAAATGCGAAATGATAGGAGAAGACTGGAGGGGGTGGGATGAAGTTAAGAGCTGGGAAGGTGATTGGCGAAAGTGATACAGAGCTGGAGAAGGGAAAGGATCATGGGATGGGAGGCCTCGGGAGAAAGAAACGGGTGGGGGGGGGGGGGGGTGCCAGAGGGAGATGGAGAACAGGCAAACAACTAAATATGTCAGGGATGGGGTAAGAAGGGGAGGAGGGGCATTAACGGAAGTTAGAGAAGTCAATGTTCATGCCGTCAGGTTGGAGGCTACCCAGCCAGTATATAAGGTGCTGTTCCTCCAAGCTGAGTTTGGATTCATTTTGACAGTAGACCTAACTTGTTCAACCTTTCTCTGTAACTTAGGTGTTGAAACCCAGGTAACATTCTAGTAAATCTCCTCTGTACACTCTCTATTTTGTTGAAATCTTTCCTATAATTCGGTGACCAGAACTGTACACAATACTCCAAATTTGGCCTTACCAATGCCTTGTACAATTTTAACATTACATCCCAACTCCTATACTCAATGCTCTGATTTATAAAGGCCAACATACCAAAAGCTTTCTTCACCACCCTATCCACATGAGATTCCACCTTCAGGGAACTATGCACTGTTATTCCTACATCACTCTGTTCTACTGCATTCTTCAATGCCCTGCTATTTACCATGTATGTCCTATTTGGATTATTCCTACCAAAATGTAGCACCTCACACTTATCAGCATTAAACTCCATCTGCATTCTTTCAGCCCACTCTTCTAACTGGCCTAAATCTCTCTGCAAGCTTTGAAAACATACTTCATTATCCACAATGCCACCTATCTTAGTATCATCTGCATACTTACTAATCCAATTTAATGCATATGACAAACAACACTGGACCCAGTACAGATCCCTGAGGCACACTACTAGTCACCGGCCTCCAATCTGACAACAGTTATCCACCACTACTCTCTGGCATTTCCCATCCAGCCACTGTTGAATCCATTTTACTACTTCAATATTAATACCTAATGATTGAACCTTCCTAACTAACCTTCCGTGTGGAACCTTGTCAAAGGCCTTACTGAAGTCCATATAGACAACATCCACTGCTTTACCCTCATCAACTTTCCTAGTAGCCTCTTCAAAAAAATTCAATAAGATTTGTCAAACATGACCTTCCATGCACAAATCCATGTTGACTGTTCCTAATCAGACCCTGTCTATCCAGATAATTATATATAACATCTCTAAGAATGTCATAGAATCAAGGTTGAACCTGGGTCGCAGGAGCTATGAGGTTATTACTGCACCAGCTACACCACTATGCTGGTTGCACTTTACTTCCAAAAGTGACTAACTTAGGCATGTTCTTAAAAATACAGCATGGTAATGGGCCCTTCCAGCCTTGCGAGCCCTTGCTACCTAATTACACCCGTGTGACTGATTAATCTACTAACCCATACGTCTTTGGAATTTGGGTGGAAACCGGAGCACAAGGAAACCCTTGTGATCATGTACAGACTCCATACAGACAGTGACAGGAATTGAACCCAGCTGGGGCTGTAAAGTGTTATGCTACTATGCCAAAGGTGAATGGTATGAACCAAGATGATTCAACTGTCAGATTTTTGGTATTAAATAGTTGACAATAATGTACTTGAACAATCAACAAATCTATTCTGCCAATCAGTCAGATCAGAGTTGATCTGCACTGCTTCCATTTATTCTGTCAATGATTTTCCTTGCTGCTTGGCCATCATTGTGCAAATTCTAACAATTGTTTGGTTGAATAATCTCTTCTCGGACTTCCAGCGAGGTACAGCATTTTTATTTTGTCTTTGTTTCAGCTTTCCAGTGTGCGCAGATTTGGTTTGCTTTGTTCCGTTGTTGTGGTTAAAGCTCATTCTTGGTCCTACTCATGTTTATTTTCTGTTTTTTAATATTTTGCTCATCATTACTTTCCTCAGGCAAATGATGGACTGTTGAACAAAACAACAACAGAGGAAAGTAGAGCTGAGGTGAGCTGCTTATTCAAAAGTGGTTAAATTTCTGCCTGAGAAAATGCATCTTTTCTATTAGTTTGGCTGTGTCCTCGGAGCCAATTATGTTATATTTTTTCAACATTGCTGTTTTGTCATTCTCTCCTTGGTACGCTGCTTCAAAAAGTAAATGCAAGATGTTTGGCGTCTATAAAAATGCATGTACTTTATGATAAGTGATCACTTAAGATTTCTTCAATCCCTTAGTCTCTAGAATATGTCTTGCATCTGTAAACATTCACTCAAAAATCAGTAAATTCATGATTGATCATTTTGGATCTTGTTTTATAAAATATAGATATACCAAATATGTCCAGAAGTGTTTTTGGAAATGTTGTATTCAAATGTGGGTGGTTCTACCCATGTACTTTTCCTGGCAATCTTTAATTTTTAAAAGTCGGTATCATTTACTGTATATACAGTACTTGTTTCACTTCCGAAGTCAATGTGTGACCGTACATTTTTCTTTTGATTATGATATTCCTCTGACATTTCTCCTACCATTTACAATTTCCTGTCTTTTTCTTCTGAAGATAAGACTACAGTTTAGAGGCTTCCCTGCATCATATTCCAATGCACTCTGCACAAGCTTGGATATTATCATACTTATTATCTAAGTATGGAAGGGGAGGTCTGCCCAATCAAATATAGTACATCCAAAAGTATATCTTTTCAATAGTGGGCAATTGAAAGAGGGGGGTTTTGGTCAAATTTTTTTGCCCATTGTTATCATTTTGTTATTTTGATACCTTGGAAGTTTTTTTTATTATACATATTGAAGGTAAAATGTTACCAGTGTATTTTTATTTGATTTCATTTTTAACGTTAAGATGTTTGCATCACTTATTTGATATAAAATAAGTGCCAAGGACCTTCACAGCAAATGATCTCTTCCAGGAGGGCAATGTGAGTAATAATACTGAAAATAGCCAAACAGAACTAGAGATCTGCCAGCTGAAAGTAATTGAGCTTGAGGAACAATTGCACCAGAAAGAAGTGACTTTGGAGCAACTTGTCACTGAGATGGAAGAACTACAGAAACAACAGGGTACCCATCAAGTGTGCGAGCAGATGCAGCAGGTATGGAAGTATACACAGGTCGGAAATTGCTTAGATCGTCTTCTGCAACTTGATGAGCTTTGATTATAGACTACTCCTTGCTGTGCTTTATAGCTTAGAATTTATTGTTTTAATCTGTTTGGTGAAATAGCTTGGCATTTGACCACAGAGTTGCTCTTGCGCATTTTGACAGGAGAATTTGGCTTGTGACAAACACTGTTGCTGTGTATTTAGATGTGTCTTTTCAAAGAAATGTTTCTGGTAATTCATTTTTAGCTTAAATCTTTTGTAATGCTGTGCTTCATATTTTTACTGTTATGCTGTATGTATTTTTGGCAGCTCTGTAAGAGCATCCTGTTCTGTTTTCATGCTTGTTTGGGTTACTGTTGAAGATGAGAGAGGAGGAGAAATGTGTGTCATCCAATTAGGATGGTTGGATTAAGGGGAGATTTCTCTGGTGAGGGACACTTAAGGTTGGGCTTGGAGGTTTTGTTCGAGAGGAGATGGAGAGAGAAGACTCTGGGGAGAACTGGTCATAGCATACGATCTGGTGGGAGACCTGTTTGTTCGAGGTGGATTGCGAGTGACGTTCGGAAGGTGGTGTGTGCTTTCACGTTGACCGAGGGCCCAGCGCGCGAGTGACAGAAGTTCAAGATGAGTTCCAACTTGTGCACATTTAACTATTTAATCAGAATGGGTCTTTTAGTTTTTCTTTACTAACCTTTTAGTTAAGATTCATTAATATAATTCCTTTAATCATATGCAGTGTACTGTCTTTCATTTCGTATCAAGGTAGCAAATTACACAGCATCCACACAAACTGGGGTGTGGGGTGGGATTGAGCGCACTTCAATCTCACAAGTTTTGCGGGACTGGATATTGTCTTCCCTAGACTTATGCAGCCAAGGAAACCAGGGTGTTACATTTTATTCTTAACGATGCTGGGTTTGGGTATGTGGTTCTTCTATTTTTCAGAAGCATGAATACTAGCTTTTTATTTATCTCTTGCCTAAAGGATATTAAGATGAGCAAAGAATGCAATGTGCCAGATATCTAACACTGAAACTCTGGTCTGCTCTGAATGGAATCCTTTAACTAGCTTTTGGGAGATCTCCCTGCCACATCCCACTTACCCACTCCCTCTTATTACTAAGGAGTTCTTGAACAGATTGAAAATTAGGTTTGTGGTGAAGAAAAACAATCCAAGCCTCATGATTTTGTATGATTCAAAGAGTGCCCCTTGCTACCCAATGTCTACTGCTCCAAGGAATTGGGCACGAAGGACCAAATTAAAGGGGGCCAGTGTTCCCAAAGAATCTTGGTGCTAGATGAATTCACCAAAATGAAGAGAGTTTAAGCCATGGTAGAATCTTGATGAGCAATTTAAAGGTCATTACATTAGTGAAGCTGAAACCAATGTCCTCAGGAGGAATAGTAAGTGATTCAGTTATTTACCGTAGATTCCGGACTACAGAGCGCACCTGATTAAAAGCCGCTGGCTCTAATTTTAGAAATAAAATCAATTTTTTAATTGTACAGGCCGCACCGGATTTTAGGCCACACCGAATTTTCGGCCGCAGGTGTCCCACGTTGTAATATGAGATATTTACACAGAAAGATATTACACGTGAGGATTTTTTAACTTTTAACTAAATCCATATGGTAACAAAAACAAATACATATTGCAAATGCTTTTTTTCGAACCGTGCCCGTAACGCGGCTACTTTTAAATATATGTTGCGTATACTTCTTTACTGAACAACATTCCAATATCTCCTAACGACTGGTAAAAAATATATATACTGCAGCCTACCAGGAAAAGTTATTGATCGCCTTTAACTTAAAAGCAGCGTTCGCTCAGATCCAAAGCCACTCGCGTAATGCGCTCCCTCCCTCCGTCCCGTTTTATCGCAAACTGGCATTTTTCCCACAAGACGCGGCGAAACCGGGTGTGACGTCATAGCATCCCGCGATGTAGTACAGAAAACAAATATAGTTAAAACACTTCTAACTTTAACTAACAAATGAATTACTAAGCGAAAATATTATAAACTAAATAACTGCCATAAAGGCAGCACAATGCTTTTCTTCGAGTGTTTTCCATGTTGATGAGGGTGAGTACAAATGACTGATTTACAATAATTTAATTGTGAAAGTGCGCTTGATTTATCGTACAATTTCATTGGACCTCTGTGAACTACTCATCAATTTTATTGGTCTACTGTTATGAGGCAAAATGTTTACGAGGCGGCATGAAAAAAATCATGTATTAGCCGCTCCGTTTTAAAGGCCGCAAAGTTCAAAGCTGTTCAAAATGTGGGAAAAAAGTAGCGGCTTAAAATCCGGAATCTACGGTAATTTTTTAAGTCAAACTAAGAAACTGAATACATTAACTAACCAGTTCAATGAAAGGATATGATTCATTACTAGAAATGATAAATGAAATTCCATCCTTGATGTAGTGTTAGCATTTGTTCATTTTTAGATATACCACATTTAGGATATTTACACATTCATATGACAGTGTTGTAAAACTTTTTTTATTCATTTACTTGTAGGGTTTTTAAACTGAATTAATTTTAATAGATGTCACTGTTTCAAATGAATTGAATTAAGCATTGGTATTGGGTTTTCAGTTGAAAGTATGTCATGCTTGGAATTATGCGGTTGTTTCTTGCCTGTGCAGTTACTAAACCCGTTATGTAATGAAATTATAAGTGAAATGTCAGATTTCCTGTGGACAAAATTAATCTCCAAATAGAAGGTAAATGCAGTCTACCTTAGCTGTTTTCTTTCTCCCCCCACCCCCGAGGACAGCTTTCAATAAAGATTAAAGCACATTATCTGTTGGCTTTTTCCACCTCATTAAAGGCTAATTGAGTAAATTGTATATATTTGTAATGTACTTAAAATTGGATATTCATGATATTCTTGTCTGATAAGGAGCTGGAGACAGCAGTACAGGAACGGAATGACCTAATTAGCCAGTTGACTGATAACCTGCAGCAAGCCATTCAGAACAGAGATGAGGTACAGCAGGAAACATTGGAGTTAACCAATCAGATTCAGTCTTTACAGCAGCAATTACAGCAGGTAACATCTTCAAATGTACTGTATTAACAATTTTGGTCTTTTTAGGAAATGTCCAAACTTTCTGACTAATATATGGTAGAGCTCTGCAGTACAGGTTGTCAATAGTGGCTTGTTTAGTGATCCAAAATTAGCATTGAATATTTCCAGATCTGTATGCATGCCAAACAAAAGTTTTTTTTTCTTCTGTTTTAGAGAAGCATTTCAACCTCGTTCAGCACTGGATGAGAGAGGAAATAAGGGAATTTCCTCTCTACTGAAGCAAACTGATGTGCTGAGTACTTGCAGCATTTTTATGCGCTTGTATTTCAGATTTGCAGTGTCTGCAGTTTTCTCCTTTTCAGTTATATTGTTAATATTTTTGGAGCAATCATTCATGTGGTCTCTGTTAGATAAATTTGTATCTTATTACTGATCATTACACATTTATGCTGTGGTATGTATATAGGATATGAAACATTAATGTTAACATACATTACTTTGCAAAATCTTTTGTGTTCAAAACCTAGCATTAATGAAGTTGGGCAAAGTAGCTGTCGGGTGGCTGAAGAGGTAAAGAGCGATAGTGAATTTGAGGAAATTAGAGATGGAGTTTCAGAGATCAGTGGCTGGTCAGCAGAGTGCAAGTGACTTGGAAACCTGAGCATCCAATGATATCTGTAATAAAAGAATACAGAGTTCTGTGAAGATTTAGGAAAGGGCAAGGATTGCATAGGCTGTGTCAGGAAGAGAATTTCAAAGTTGTGGCATTGTTTGATCAGGCGTTATAGGTAATTGGAGTGTTGGGGTAACGTGTTAACAGCTGCAGTGAAGCATGATGCTGGAGCTAGAGCTTTGGATGAACTCTAGTATCTGGAATGTGGAATCCAGCAGACAGAATAGGTCAGTGAAATAATCAAGTTTGGAGGCAATAGAAAAGCAGATCTAGGAGTTTTAGCAGCAGATGGGTTGAGATAGAAGTTGGATCTGGGAATAACTGTTGAGGTGATTGCCTCAGTATTGAACAGGACGTTCTTCTGAAGCTCGGTTTTGGGATCAAATGCAATATTTACACATCGAATACTGGTGATCTGCGTGATAAGTCAGATGTTGGAAGCTGAATGTTAATCTGGATCCTAATGTCATTTCTTTAGATGATATCATCATGTTCTCATCTACGTGATCCTTGGAAGCCAGCAGAATTGATTCAAAATATTTTCGATTCACAATTGTTGCCTGACCTGTGTATTTGCAGTGAATTTTGTTTGTATTTAATTTTCATTCTGCTGTCGGTTTGTTATGATCGTATGTGTGGGGAAAGTGCCCAGTGATGCTACAAAATACATTTTGTTAAAATGGCTGCAGAATGTTTTAGTGCATAATTTTGTGCAGGTTGCATTGATAATATGATGCAAGCTGAACTGGTCCCTGGTTTTTGTGTGCTGGTAAGGGTGCTTTTAACATTAGCGTGTCTGGCCAACCCACTGATAGCTGAACACTACAAATGATAAAACCAATAAACCCTCTCAGCTGTTTCAGCAGCTACCGAAGATGTTATTGGTATCACTGATTGCAAGGGATTTGTGTACCATAAGTTCAAGTTTACTGTCTTCACCCATTCACATTTATACAGCTAAATGACACAGCATTCCACGATTACAGATAAAGCAAACAGTCACAGAACAATACTTTTGGTACAAGTTCTGGAGTGCGGCATGGCCTGAAGATTGAAGTGCATGGGATGTTGTCCTGTAGCCACGTTTCTGCAAGAACATGTATGCGGTAGTTACTTGTCTTGCGCTGTGTCAGCTGCAAGCAAGGCAGTCCAGTTTCTCTTCTAGGGTGTGAACACTGAAGAGCAGCACTGACAGGAGGTGCCAGACCCTAACCGAGGATGGATTCCCATGTGCCCACAATGCCTCTGTTCTCTCCAGAATGCATCCGACACCTCTGTCCCTGGGTGGCTGTAACAGAATAGAGCGTGGCATGAGGGCCTGGTCCATCCAACAGCCGAAGCCATGCAGCTCTCCTGCCATTAGTTTTACCAATATTCCAATATACCCAGTATCCATAGCAGAAAAACTGTTACCAAACCCTTGCAGGTTGGTAATTGTAAATTGTCGCATGATTAGGCTAGAATTGCATTGGGGGATTGCTGGGTGGCGTGGTTCAAAGGGCCTATTCTGTGCTGCATTTCAATAAATAAATGTTACCCCCCACACCCTGTTTCTTTGTAGAGAAAGTAAGAAACAAGCTATATTTTTATATATTAGTACTTGGACTGTGATGCCACCCAAGTAGCTGCTATGTGTTGATGAACTTATTTCAGCTCTCTTTATCTGTTTGCTGGGATTAAAATCATTTTCATGTTTGCTCTGGGTTCTACTGAAGAAACGTATTCATGAAGAATTTTTATACATAATCTTATTTTTCAGGCAAGCGATATTCTGAAAAATAAAAGTCCTGGACTTGCAGAGCTCTTTCAGGCTCAGCAACAGATTACGCTTTTCCAGCAGAGCCTTAAAGAGCAATGTGATCGTATGGAGACACTTGAACAACGAGCACATGATCTGGAGCTTCAACTGGAATGTTCAGAGAAGGTGAGAAGTAGCAGAACTGTCCAGCATTTTCACCATCTTCAACCTTCATGTTTCTGTTTACTGAATACTATTTGCATATGGAGATCCTGTCTGGCCATGTTCATTGATTAGTCATATGTACTTTTCAGATATAATGATATAATGGCTTTAAAATAATATTTTGGTTTTCATTTTCAGAAGTATAGAATTGAATAGCGGAAGACTATTAAGTTTGTGAGGATTTGGAAGACACTATATTTGTACTTTTGAAAGGGTTTTGAAGAGATGAAAGCAAAACTTAACCAGATGAGATCTGAAATGAGCAGTTCAAACAAAAAGATTGAATGTATTTGGCTCTTAGTTTTATGAAATATCGCCCCCTCTGTCTGTTGCCCCTGATTTCACCCTAGCTCAATCATGGGACAACTTACAGTGACCAATCAAAGCTACTGTCTGGTATGCATTTCAGCTGTGGGGTGGGGGGGGAGTCGAGCACCTGGAGAAACCCAAGTGTTCCAGCAAGTGGACATTCAGACTCCTCACAGGTGACGTCAGAATTGAATTCTGAACTCCATTCCAAGCTGTAGTAGCATTGTGCTGACCGCTGTGCTTCTCTACTCTGATATTCTGTAAGAGTAAGAGGAGTTAAAGAATTGAAGGTGCTTTAAATTGCGCAGGTATCCTTTTAGTGAAAAAAAAAACTGGAAAGAAGTTTTGAAATACAAAATAGTGCAGATGATGAAAGTCAGAAATAGAAACAGGAGATGCTGAAAACACTGGTGCTCTGGCTTCCTCTCATATCTGCCCCGTTATGGCGGGAGAGTTTCAAATTGAGGCAAAGATTCCTGAATGTAGCAACTATAGAAAGTAAAGCAAGTTTAGTAAACAGGATAGGTTGGGCAGGACTGGAATATTGAGTGCCTGATTGGCTAAACTGCATTTTGTTTTCTGAATGATAGAAGCCTGACAGATTAGGCAAATCAACTCAGACCCTGGGTAGGCACATCAGAGTGTGATGTTATAGTAGAAACCTATTGCAAAATGTGTAGGACTGGCTGCTCAATGTTCTGGGGGTACGATAGAACTGGAAGTAAGAGAGCGGGAAAGTTGTGCTTTTGGATTCAAGTTTGTTTGTTTACATTCTTCAGTACCAAAGTGTGAAGGAGAATGAAATGATTGTTACTCTTGATCCAATGAAGCATTTAAAAAATAAAGTGAACATTAAGAGCACATCAAAACAAAAAGAAAAAATGCAATAAATATAAAACCAATTTTATAAAACACAACATGCAAGTAACTTTTTTTATTTACATAAAGTGCCACTAGATCATGTGTATGTAGTGGTGGTGGGGTGAATTAATGGGTGGAGGTGTTGATCAGTTTGACGTCTTGGGGGAAGTGATTGTTTCTTGAGTCTAGTGGCCTTGGAGTAGATGCTGTGTATCCTCTTTCCTGATGGGATGGGATCAAACAGTCAATAAGCAGGATGGATGGGATTCTTCATGATATTGCTGCCCTTTTTCCATCACCTTTCTGTTAATATGTCCTTGATGGCTGGTAATGCGTTGGGCAGTTTTGACTACCCGTTGTAGAGCCCTCCTGTCTGCCGCAGTGCATTTTCTATATCACATGGTGATGTGGATTGATTTGGGGAGAACATCTCAGCATTTTATTGGGAGAATGTTCAGTGAGGTTATATGGATAGAACTTTGAAACAAAAGGCGTGATCGCAAAGAGCTGTCGGAATGATGGGGTTGTAATAGCAGGAGAATGTAGTTTCCCTAATGTTGACTGAGATGGACATGGTTCTAAGTAGTAGTGCAGCACTTTGGGGCCAATGACCATAATCCTATCAGTTTTAAAATAGTTATGGAAAAAGGTAAGACTTGTGAACAAGTTAAAGCTGTAACTTTGGCATTAGACAGGAACTTGTGAAATTTGATCAAGGTAGGGTATCGGCAAGTAAGGGGGTGCCTGGCAGGCAGGAGGCTTCTAAAAGTGAGAAAGAATGGACTCATGGCTCTTCCTGTTCGAGTGAAGAGCAAAGCCGGCAAGATTAGGGCATCTTGGCCAAATAGGGATATTGACACTTTGGCCTGGAAAAAGGAAGAGGCATTTGTCAGATGTAGACGGCTTGTGATTGAGCAAATCATTTTGATGGGTACAAGGCATGTAGGAGCAGATGTAAGAGGGAAATCAGGAAGGTAAAAAGAGGACTCAAGGTAGTATTGGCAGTAGAAACCAAAAAGATTCTAAGTATAGTAAAAACAAAAAGATAATTGGGTCCATTTAAGGGTCAGTGTGGTAATTTATTCATGGAGCCACTAGAGACAGACAAAGAATTAAATTAATATCTTTTGTCTATATTAATAAATATAAATAAATGGTAGGATTTTGAGGAATGCAGTAGAACAAAGTGGTCTAGGAATAATGGTGCATAGTTCCCTGAAGGTGGAATCTCATGTGGATAGGGTGGTGAAGAAAGCTTTTGGTATGCTGGCCTTTATAAATCAGAGCATTGAGTATAGGAGTTGGAATGTAATGTTAAAATTGTACAAGGCATTGGTGAGGCCAAATTTGGAGTATTGTGTACAGTTCTGGTCACCGAATTATAGGAAAGATGTCAACAAAATAGAGTACAGAGGAGATTTACTAGAATGTTACCTGGGTTTCAGCACCTAAGTTACAGAGAAAGGTTGAACAAGTTAGATGTTTATTCTTTGGAGTGTAGAAGGTTGAGGGGGGACTTGATAGAGGTATTTAAAATTATGAGGGGGATAGATAGAGTTGACGTGGATAGGTTTTTTCCATTGAGAGTAGGGGAGATTCAAACGAGGACATGAGTTGAGAGTTAAGGGGTAAAAGTTTAGGGGTAACATGAGGGGGAACTTATTTACTCAGAGTGGTAGCTGTGTGGAACGAGTTTCCAATAGAAGTGGTAGAGGCAGGTTTGATATTGTCATTTAAAGTCAAATTGGATAGGCATATGGGCAGGAAAGGAATGGAGGGTTATGGGCTGAGTGCAGGTAGATGGGACTGGGTGAGAGTAAGCGTTCGGCATGGACTAGAAGGGCTGAGATGGCCTGTTTCCGTGCTGTAATTGTTGTATGGTTATATTGACTGTAGAGAAGGTCATGGAAGATGGGGAATTCAGGGAAGAGAACATATTGAAAAATATCCTATTATAGAAGAGAAGGAGCTGGCAGTCTTGAAGTGCATAAAGGTAGATAAATCTTCTGAGCCTGACCAAGAGTATCCAAAGACATTGTGAAAACTAGGCAAAAAAAATTGTTGAAGCCCCGGCAGAGAGATTTATATCACAGTTAGCCATGGGTGAGGTACCAGAAGAGTGGAGGGTGGCTACTGTTGTGCTTTCAATTAAGAAGTGCTGCTGGGACAAGCCAAGGAATTGCAGGTGATGAGCCTAAAGGGAAAGTTACAGGAAGAGATTGTGAGAGATTGGTTTAGGGTAATCAGGATAGCATTGTGTGGGAAATTGATTAAATTTGGAAGACACGAGTATTTTGAAGAGGTTGATCAAGTGGATTGACAAGGGCAGGACTGTAGATGTGCACATGCTTTTGACAAATTCCTACCTAGTGTTTCTGAAGGTGATCCAGGATAAGCTAAGATTGACTTGGTGGAAAGAATCAAAGGGTTCTTTTTCCGGTTGGAGGTCTGGCCAGTGGTTATGCCATAGCGATGGGTGATGGGCTTCCTATTTGTCATCTTTATAAAAAAATTTGGATGAAAATGTAGTTGGCATGATTAATAAGTTTACAGATAGTACAAAAATCAGTGGTGTAGTGGCCATTGAAGGAGTTTGTCTAAGGTTACACAGGATTCAGATAAACTGGGAAATTGGGCAGAGGAATGGCAAATGAACTTTCCCTGGAGTGAAGGAAACTGAGGCATGACTTGTTAGAGATAGACAAAATTATCAAAGGTACAGATGAGGCGGGTGGTCACAGTCTTTCTCCCAGAGTAGGAGAGTCTAAAACTTAGAGAGCATATGTTAAGGTGAGAGGGAAAGGATTTTAAAGGAAATGTAAGGGACAAATTTTTCCCCCACAGAGGGTGGTGAGTTAATGGAATGAACCAGAGGCAGGTACACTTAGAATGTTTATAAGATAAATTGACAGGTTCTTGAATAGGAAAGGATTTAGGGGAATTTGGGGTATTTCAGGCAATTGGGATGAGCTCAAGATGGTATCTTAGGCAGCATGGGTGACTTGGGCTGAAGGGTTTGTTTCTGTGCTGGGTAACTGATTCTCTGACTCCCATTAAAACTAGTTTGAATGAGAATGGAAGAGAACACAGGTGTTATGCTCTTATTACCATTTTCTGAGATTCTGTTTTGTTTCTTTTTAAGAATGCCAAAGACAAAGAGAACTGTCTTGTTCAGCAGCAGAAAATTACTGAAAATACTATGCAACAATTAAATCAATGGATAGAAGAAAAAGAAGAAACCATCAGAGAGTTAAGGGAAAAGCTGAACAATAAAGAGAGCTGCATATCACAGCTGCGTGACTCACTGACTGTCTGGCATCAAGAGGTTTCTGAATTAAATAATGTTGAATCTGCCAATAAACAGAGGCAACAGCGGTCGCCAGAAGAAATTAGAGAGCAAATAGAAAATGATGAAGACCTGCAAAACCAATTTGGTCAAAAAGATACTTTGTGGTATGTAGAACAACTGAGGGTTGATCTAGAGGCAATGCAGAGAAGGGAAATATCTCAGTTAAAACGTGAGCTGTGTGAACAAACAAAGCAAGAAATTGATGAACTAAATATTAAGCATAAAGCTGAGCTTGATTTGTTACAGAGTCAAATTCAGAACTATGGTGATAGTGATCAGATAAAAAACTTAAACAAATTGATCACTGAACTTACTGAGAAACTACAAGGATCTTGTCTGGAGAAAGAAGAGCTCCAACGAAAATTAGAAAATATGATGTCTTCCCCACAGGAGAAGAATGAAGTTTGTGAGATAGACAAATGTTTGATGAAAGATTTGGAAGAACAGATTAATATGTACAAATCTGAAAAAGAACATTTGAATGCTTGCTTGGCTCAAGAAAGAGAAGTGAACAGAGAGCTGCGAATCCAACATGAACATGAAATCACAAACTATAGTATCAAATTGGAAATGATGGAGAGGGAGAAGGACGAAGTGTTAAGTAGGCTGGCTGAATCTCAGGAAGTCGAGCTTGAGCAGCTTAAAACCAAAATGCTGTTTAGTCATGAAGCAGAATTAACCAAACTTCGGGAAGATCTGGAAACACAGTATGCTGTAAAGACAGGAGCACTTAGAAAGGAAATAGAAGACCTGAAAGTGAGTTTACACAGCACAGAATTGCAGAGAAATGATGTATCTGAAAATTTGGACCAAGAGAAGTTCATTTTGATAGAGAAATGTACGGAATTAACAAAAGAGCTGCAACAAAGAAGGTTGGAATTGGAGAAGATGCATATGGAAGCTAAAATGTCAGCCACTCAAACAAGGGAAGCCGAACAGAAATGGAAAGCAGCGTTGGAGGAACTCTCAAGTCTTCGGTTAGAATTAGAAAAGGAAAGTGCAGAACGATTACATTGTGAAGAACAATTGAAGCACATGGTTCATGAGAGTAAAAGATATGAACTGGAGAGCCAGCCTTTGATAACTGTAGAAGATAAAGTGAGAAAGGAGAAAGAAAGTGACTTAGAAATAATCAAAGAGATGGTGAAAGATTTGAAGCAGGAGAATCAGTTGTTGCTGGTTCAGCTAAGAGAACAGGAGCAGCTAGTCAAAGAAGTTCAAGAACAGAAACTCGCTGCAGATTCAGTGACCAGTGAAGTACAAGCCCTGTTTGGTCGTCAGCTCACTGCATTGCAGAGCCAACGGGATCAACTGCAGGATCATCTTGATGCCCAAAAAACCAAGAGCGAAACAATATCTGAACTCCTGGGGCAGAAAACCATGCAGGAGGACTCGCTGTGCAGAGAGCTTGAAGAAACTGAGGCCAAATTGAGGGAAAGTGAAGAACATGTGAAGCAACTAACTGATGAAAAAATAAAGCTTGAAAGTATGGTTCTGTCAAATGCAACTGATTTATCAAGGATTGAAGAAGTGCTTGCTAAAGTCAAAGCTGAAAATGATTGTTTGGAGAAGGACAAAGGGGATTTGCTTGACAAATTTCAAGATCTAGAACACAAAATGCATTCTAAGATCCTAGCTGCGGACAATGATTTGAAAGGTAAAGTTACTGAACTGCAGAAGTTAAAGGCAGTCATAGAGGAACGGGAGGCTCTACATCTTCAGCAAACATCTGCGCTGAAACTGGAGATCAGCAATCAAAACAAAGCTCTACATGAAGTAGAGCAAAGCCACAGTGAAAGGATGCGTTCCCTCCTGCGGCAACATGAAGAGAGACTAAGTAGTGCTGTGGAGGAGGCTCGTAAGGAAGTGACTGTTCAATATGAAGAAGAATTAAGTAAAATGGAAGAGCTATACCTATCTGATATTACAAATTTAAAATCAGAACACCAGAAAGAGGTATTTCTGATTATCATCAAACACTTGAAAGGATTTTGTAATTATTTGAGATAGTTGATCTAAAGAATAGATATCTGGGGTTTTGGATTTCTGCCCTGTTTCTGCTTGAAGTCCTCAGGCACAATCCTCAGGGATCGCTCCCTGCACGACTCCCTTGTCCATTCGTCCCTCCCATCCCTTCCCACCGATCTCCCTCCTGGCACTTATCCTTGTAAGTGGAACAAGTGCTGCACCTGCCTTTATATTTCCTTCCTCACCACCATTCAGGGCCCCAGACAGTCCTTCCAGGTGAGGCGACACTTCACCTGTGAATAAGCTGGTGTGATATACTGCATCTGGTGCTCCCGGTGTGGCCTTTTATATATTGGTGAGACCTGACGCAGATTGGGAGACTGTTTTGCTGAACACCTATGCTTTGTCCGCCAGAGAAAGCAGGTTCTCCCAGTGGCCACACATTTTAATTCCACGTCCCATTCCCATTCTGATATGTCTATCCATATCCTCCTCTACTGTCAAGATGAAGCCACACTCGGGTGTGGCTGAGGAGCAACACCTTATATTCCATCTGGGTAGCTTCCAACCTGATGGCATGAACATTGATTTCTCTAACTTCCGTTAATGCCCCTCCTCCCCTTATTACCCCATCCCTAATTTATTTATTTATACCGCCCTTTTCCCCCTTTTTTTTTCTCTCTCTGTCCCTCTCACAATCACTCCTTGCCTGCTCTCCATCTCCCTCTGGTACTCCCCTTCACTTTTCTTTCTCCTGAGGCCTCCCGTCCCATGATCCTTTCCCTTCTCTAGCTCTGTATCCCTTTTGCCAAACACCTTTCCAGCTCTTAGCTTCATCCCTTCCCTTCCTGTCTTCTATCATTTCGCATTTCCCCTCCCCCTCCCACTTTCAAATCGCTTACTGTCTCTTTTTCAGTTGGTACTGACGAAGGGACTCGGCCTGAAACGTCGACTGTACTTCCTATAGATGCTGCCTGGCCTGCTGTGTACCACCAGCATTTTGTGTGTGTTGCTTGAATTTCCTCGTGTTTACAATCTGTTATTACGCCTTTTCAGCATTTTATTTTTGTTTTTAATAGCCCTATGAATGTTTTGACTTTAATCTAGAACCTTAGAGAAGGGTACATCTTCATTTTGTATGCTTTAATGGTCTGCAGAAATCCAGTCAAATGTTATTTCAGCAGACCTGCTTAGTAATTTGAGGATTTTGTAGCTTGAGCTAAATTGCCTTTACAATATATGGAAGTAAATGGAAAGTGTTGAGTTAGTGATGGGGGTGCAGTGTGTATTTTTGTGATATTCTTTTGCTCTTTCCTTTAACTGTTTTCTTTTTAGTTAGATGAATTGAATGCAGAAATGAAGAAAAAAGTACTTGACTTGCAAGAAAAGCAGGAATGTGAAAGGAGGAAGCAGATTGGGTTGATTAAACAGGCAAGTGTGTACGGTACATGTAGATGATTTACTGTAGGCTTCTGTTTGCTGCTTTTAAATGTCTCATTAGAGGTGGTTGTATTATTGAGTTGTCCACTCAGTGGCTCCTTGTTGGAGCAACTCAATTTATAAAAGCATGCAGACATGGACAGGAGGTTCAATTCTTGTTCAAACCAAGCATCAGAAGGGGAAGAAGTGTGATCAAGTGACTTTGACCATGAAATGATTATTGGTGTAGGATGGATTGGATTGTCTAAGTATCTCAGAAACTATTGATCTTCTGGGATTGACATGCACAATAGTCTCTAGAGTTTACAGAGAATGGTGCAGAGAAACAAATAAAATCCGTGAATGTCAGTTCTGAGGGCAAAAACGCCTTGCTAATGAGAGATGTCAGAGGAGACTGGCCAGACTGGTTCAAGCTGACCAGAGGGCGATAGAATGGTTATTTTTCATTACAGCAGTGGTGTGCAGAAGAGCATCTCTGATTTGCTATAGGCATCTGTTTGCTGCTTTAAATGCTTCATTGGAAATAGTTGTATTATTTAGATACTTGTGACAATGGTGTACTTCGCCTAGGTCTCTTCAGAACAAGAGGATGTTGGAATTTCTTTTGAAGTATAACTTTATTACTAATTGATGTACTCACAAGTTGCAGTTCTATTATTTTTGAAAGTTAGCTTTTGGTATGCTGGCCTTTATAAATCAGAGCAGTGAGTATAGGAGTTGGGATGTAATGTTAAAATTGTACAAGGCATTGGTGAGGCCAAATTTGGAGTATTGTGTACAGTTCTGGTCACCGAATTATAGGAAAGATGTCAACAAAATAGAGAGAGTACAGAGGAGATTTACTAGAATGTTACCTGGGTTTCAGCACCCTAAGTTACAGAGGAAGGTTGAACAAGTTAGGTCTTTATTCTTTGGAGCATAGAAGGTTGAGGGGGGACTTGATAGAGGTATTTAAAATTATGAGGGGGATAGATAGAGTTGACGTGAATAGGCTTTTTTCCATTGAGAGTAGGGGAGATTCAAACAAGAGGACATGAGTTGAGAGTTAAGGGGCAAAAATTTAGGGGTAACATGAGGGGGAACTTCTTTACTCGGAGAGTGGTAGCTGTGTGGAACGAGCTTCTAATAGAAGTGGTAGAGGCAGGTTCGATATTGTCATTTAAAGTAAAGTTGGATAGGTATATGGACAGGAAAGGAACGGAGGGTTATGGGCTGAGTGCGGGTTAGTGGGACTAGGTGAGATTAAGCGTTCAGCACGGACTAGAAGGGCCGAGATGGCCTGTTTCCGAGATGTAATTGTTATATGGTTATATGATCTTACCATAAGTTGCTGAAACCAGGTATCTGACTTTTAGATGGTTAATTAATTGCCTTTACTAAAGTTTTCTGTGGTGTATAACAAGAATTCCAAGCATACGGAGGGTTGATATTGTATCTGTAAAGCATTGGGAGTAGTGGAGGTAGATTCAATTACAGTGTTTAAAATGGAGCTGGATACGTATCTGAAAAGAGGACTTGAGCTATTGTAGAGAGAGGGCTAGTTACCTGGCCAGCCTGGACTCAACCTGCCAATTAGCCACCTTCAGTGTAATGGCCACTCTGTGACTCTTTGAGTAGACAAGAAAAGGAAAGGAGCAATTTGAGATTGGCTTTAATTGAAAATAAATCTGCTCAGCCACTTTTATTGCCATCCTGTTAATCTCATGGGTCCATAGAACTTGGGTCAAATTTAAGGGCACCAAGGCATTCATACTTGCAGTACCAGAACAATGGAGCGCAATATCAATATACAAATCAGGAATAGAAATGAGCCATTTGGTTCCACTATTCTGATGTTATTGTAACTTCATCTCTGCATCCTCCGTTTACCACGGTGATGTTTTGTCACATTGCTTTTTGACAAAATATCCAGTTAGTACTTCCACCACCCCTTTGAGGGCAAGAATTCCAAAGAAAGGCCTTCAAGAGACAAATCTGCTTGTTGATCTTTAATTGGTGATCTCATTGATAATTTACACAACTAAAATATAATTCCCTATCTTGTATTCATTTCCCCAAGGGGTTATTAGTAACATTCTGTTAGCTTTCCCAATTGCCTTCCACACTAGCTTTTGAGAATCATGTGCAAAGGTACACAGATCTCTCTTCACCCCTATTTCTCATCCTTTTATTTTTAAGAAGTTCTGCCAAAGTGGACAAGTTTGCAATTTCCCATATCATGCTGAGTTTGCCAGAATGAGACACTGCAACTATAACCTCGTGGCTTGTTCACAGTTGTCTACATCTGTCTTGGTAGTTGTGAAAGCCTTGAACTGAGTGCTATTAACTCATAGCTGGGGAATTTGTTTTGTGAAGTTGCATTTGAGGAAAACCATTGTACTTGAGACTGGAAATACAAGTAATGAGAGTGTGTGTGTGTTTATGTATATTTTCAAGAATGTTGACTATTGTTTGTTGACATGCCTACCATGTGTGAAACTCTAAAAGCAGAGAGATGTTGACTGTGTTCTATCTGTTTAGTCCTAGGGAAATGTCAATAACGGCTTCATAAAATATTGTCTGCAGCTGACTTTTGTGGTTGAAGCAGTCTTGGAAACGTAAACAATTGTTATTATTACTTGTAGGTTCATGAACGGGAACATGATCGAGAGATGAATACACTGATTAATAAGCACAAAGAAGAAATGGAGCAGCAGCGAGCAAAACTGACTCAAGAACAGCAGGTTCTTTTCGATGACATCCGGATTCGTATGGACACAGCTCATGAAGCAGAGTTATGCCAAGCTCGGCTTCAGATGCAGGTGAGTTCTCATTGGTGAAAGATGGAAGTGGCGGAAGCTACTCCTTATTTGGGTTTTGAGCGCTGGACTGACTGGTTTGCTGTATAGTGTTCCCTGTACGTTGTTCTGAGAAGGTAGCTGAGGGTGCAGCTGCTTGAACTGCTGTGGCAGTCGCGCACCTTGTAATTTCATCAGTATTCACCAAGATTCTGGAGTGTTGAAACATCATGAAAGAGAGATGACAGATTAATGTGTACCCTGGAACCTGAAGATGATTCTACGGTTATGCTCTTTGATATTACACACTAAAGGTATCGTGGATTTTTGAAACTGAGTAATTTAATTTGGCATTTAAATGTGAGAAATTTTATCTACATATAATTTTAAATTTAACCATGGCCATCTGAGATGTGAGCTGTTGTTTATGTAAAAAATAATCATTGGAAACATTGGCACTAGAATTTGGAAATGTCTCTTGTTCATCTGCAGATCTTAATGCTTTAATGAAAGCAAAATATTTGCTGTATTTCCAAAATCAGCTGCCTTTGGGCAATTTGATATTCATCTCAACTAATATTTTTATTTTAATCATGGCTGTCATGGACTTAATAGTTTGGATGGTAATTTATGTTGTGGGGTAACTTGGTTTTGTCCTGTAATCAATTTGGTTATTTTATAAATAGCCCCCAGTTCTGCATTAAGGCATGGAGCTGTGACAGAATTATGAAACCAGATTTCACTATTCTCAACAAACAAGACAAAATCTGCAGATGCTGGAAATTCAATCAACACACAAAAAGTGCTGGAGGAACTCAGTAAGCCAGGCAACATCTATGGAAAAGGGTATAGTCGAAGTTTCGGGCTGATACCCTTCAGCAGGACTGGAGGAAAAAAGATGAGTAGATTTAAAAGGTGATAGGTGAAATGGAGTGGGAGGGGTGAAGTAAAGAGCTGCAAAGTTGATTGGTGAAAGAGATACAGGGCTGGAGAAGGAGGTATCTAATAGGAGAGGACAGAAGGCCATGGAAGAAAGAAAAGGTGGGAGGAGCACCAGAGGGAAGTGATGGGCAGGCGAGGAGATAAGGTAAGAGAGGGAAAAGGGGATGAGGAATGGTGAAGGGGGGGTGGCATTACCAGAAGTTCAAGAAATCAATGTTCGTGCCATCAGGTTGGAGGCTGTCCAGATGGAATATGGGGTGTTGTTCCTCTAACCTGAGTGTGGCCTCGTCGCGACAGTAGAGGGGGCCGTGGACAGACATATGGGACTGGGAAGTGGAATTGAAATGGGTAGTCACTGGGAGATCCCGCTGCCTCTGGCAGATGGAGTTTTAGGTGCTTGGCGAAGCAGTCTCCCAATCTACATCAGCTCTCACCACTTCACTTCACCTCACCACTACACTCTTTCTGTCAAGAAATGGGATCTCCCAGTAGCCACCCATTTTATTTCCACTTCCCATTGCCATTCTGATGTATCTATTGATGGCCGCCTCTACTGTCGCAATGAGGCCACACTCAGGTTGGAGGAACAACACATCATATAACGTCTGTGTAACCTCCAACCTGATAGCATGAGCATTGAGTTCTCAAATTTCCTCTTATGCATCCTTCACCATTCCCCATTCCCTTTTCCCTCCCTCTGATGCTCCTCCCTCCTTCCATGGCCTGCTGTCTTCTATTAGGTACCCCCTTCTCTGCCATTTATCTCTTTCACCAATCTACTTCCCTGCTCTTTACTTCACCCCTCCTCCTCCTCCTGGTTTCATCTATCACCTTGTTTTTCTCCCTCCCCTCCCCCTCCTCTTTACTTGACTCCATCTTTTTTTTTCTCCAGTCCTGCTGAAGGGTCTTGACCCCAAAAAATTGACTACACTCTTTTCCATAGATGCTGCCTGGCCTGCTGAGTTCCTCCAGCACTTTGTGTGTGTTGCTTCATTATTTTCAAATCTTTGACCATGGGGCTATTCTAGCATATTGGAAATTTAATAAAGTGGTATTGCTGTTTTGTTTAAAATAAAACACAAGCAGAACAGATGGGCAGTAGCTACCTGCCAGTCAGTTTAATGTCTTAATTAACAAATTATTGGAAAAGTATTTTCTATATTCATGGAGACGCAGATTAATCAAAGACAGTGAGTGAAGAATCGTTCGGGGAAGCAGAGTCCGTCCAGTATGGATTTATTTTTGAGGAGCTTATGCTGGTTGATGAGACTATCATATTTAATGCAGTTATGTAAATTTTACTGAGGCATTTAACAAAAAATCCCACAGCAGAATGATTGGGAAAGTAAGCCCATGGGATTCAAGCATAACTTGATAAATAGATTAAAAATTGATTCAGTGGCCAAGGACAAAGGGAGTTTAATTTCTCCCTGTGAATGCGCGGGTTTCCTCGTGAACTCCTGTTTTTGTGGTTTGTATCCAGCAATTTAATGGTTTCTACTCAAAGCTGAGAATTTATAACAGAAGCCTGATTTCCCCACCCCCCATCCAAAATCTAAAGTTTTAGCCACAGAGTTATGTTGAAATATTTCACGTTGCCATTCTTGATTCTTTTTGTGCCCTAAATGTAACAGGTGATTGGGGTGGAGGTAGCTACATCTTACTGCCTTCAGTCACAGGAAAAAAAACTGAACTTAAAACAAAAGTCCAGAACCGTTATTCCCTCCATTATCTCTGATGACCAAACAGGCTTTATTAAAAACTGTCTCCCCCTTTTTTAACATTCGGCGTCTATTTAATATTTTATACTCAGTTCCAACTGGGACTCCAGAATGTGTTATCTCCCTTGATGCGGAGAAAGCATTTGATCGTATAGAGTGGAACTACCTTTTTGCAGTCTTAGAAAAATTTGACCTCGGCCAAAGTTTCATCTCTTGGATCCAATTGCTGTACCTGTGTCCTACTGCTTCTGTTCTAACTAACTTTCAGAAATCCCAAGTATTCAATCTCAAACGTGGCACCCGTCAGGGATGCCCCTTAAGTCCCTTTCTCTTTGATTTGGCTATAGAACCTCTGGCGATAGCATTTCGAAAATGTCCTGAACTGACCGGGATTTGGAGAGGGGGTGTTGAACATAAAGTCTCTCTCTATGCTGATGACTTACTACTCTTTCTCTCATATCCGTGTATATCCTTACCTCTAATGTTTTCACTTCTTGACCAGTTTAGCCAGATCTCTGGCTATAAACTCAACTTACATAAGAGTGAACTTTTCCCAATTAATAAAGAAGCACAAGAACTAATATTTTGTGATCTCCCTTTTAAAGTAGTCCATAATCAATTTATTTATCTTGGAATTACAGTCACAAGGAAGTTTAAAGATCTCTTTCGTGAAAACTTTGTCAACCTCTCATATGCTACAAAACAGAGTCTGGTACAATGGTCACCTCTATCTATGTCCTTGGTAGGTCGTATCAATGTTGTCAAAATGTATGTTCTCCCCAAATTCTTATACTTATTTCAATCTATCCCAATTTTTATTCCTAAATCTTTTTTTGATTCCTTAGACTCTTATTATTTTGTCATATCTGTGGCAGAATAAGTGCTCTAGAATTAATAAAATCCACCTCCAAAAATCTAAAAAAGAGGGTGGCATGGCTTTACCTAACTTTCGCTTATATTACTGGGCAGCTAATATACGTTGTGCTGCCTTCTGGTCTTTCTTCCACGGTCAACCTGAGTGCCCTAACTGGGTGGCAATGGAGTTGAGCTCCACTAAAGAATTATCTATATCTGCACTTCTTGGCTCTGCACTCCCTAGCAGTCTGCCCAGATCACTAGCTAATCCTCTGGTTAGACACACTTTGCGTATATGGGCTCAGTTCAGGAAATGCTATGGTTTCCAGGGGTTTTCCATTTCTAGCCCTGTTGCACATAATCACCTTTTTTTACCTACCACGTTCGATTCAGCATTCCATGTTTGGTACAGGAAGGGCATTAGACATTTTGAAGATCTCTTCATTGATAATCGCTTCGCTTCTTTTCAGCAGCTCTCCGTTAAGTTCAACCTGCCTAATGCTCACTTTTTCAGATATCTCCAAATCCGACACTTTACTGCTCCTTTAATTCCTAACTTTCCTGAAATGCCTGCGAAAAATGCTATGGACCTATTTCTCTCCATTAATCCACTAGGTAAAGGTTTAATTTCAATTATCCAAGATAAACTAGCAGCCTTACGACGGGCCCCTGTGGATAAAATTAAAATGGCCTGGGAGCAGGATTTAAATATCTCCTTATCCGAGGAGAGTTGGGACTCAGTTCTCAAATCGGTTAACTCAACCTCTCTTTGTGCTCGCCATCGTCTCTTACAGTTTAAGATTGTTCATAGAGCCCAAATGTCTAAATCTAAACTATCTCGATTCTACCCTAGCATTAGTCCGCTCTGTGATAAATGCAAGAGGGGCGTGGCCTCTCTCATCCATATGTACTGGCTTTGTCCTAGCTTGGAGAAATTCTGGAAAGATGTCTTCACTACACTATCGGGTATTCTGAATCAGCACCTAGAACCTAACCCCTTAATTGCTCTGTTCGGTTTTTGGGGCGAGACAGATTTATGTCTGGGTCCGACCAAATGCCGAATACTATCCTTTGCCTCTCTCCTGGCGAGACGCTTGATCTTCCTTAGATGGAGAGATGTTGCCCCGCCCACTCATGCGCAATGGCTTAACGACATTATGGCCTGCTTGGACCTCGAAAAAATTCATTATTCAGTTCTCAATTCGGATTTAAAGTTCCATAAGATCTGGGGGCCTTTTATCGAGTACTTTCATAACCTTCCTCTTGACTAGGGTTTTTTTTCCTTTTCAGTCCCTTGCTTTCAGCTCCCTTTTTTTTCTGGTAGTAGGCATTATTATCCTCTGTTGCTAAGTGTATTCACAGTCTGGGAGTTTGACTGTCCGGACTTATACTCTCTATATTGTGTTGTGGTTGGTCTGGAATTGTTTTTTTTTTCTTGTGTTGTGGGGTTTGGGGAGGACACTAAGCTCACTTGTCTTTAATTTAGGTGCTTTTTTGTTAAATTCTCTTCCTGTGTAGCATATTGTTATTGTATGCTTAACCTTGCTCTGTATTAATGCTCCTCATTGGGATTTGGGGTTTTTAATTTTGTAAAATGTTTTGAAAAACTAATAAAAAAAATTTAAAAAAAAACAAAAAAAAACAAAAGTCCAGGAGAGTGAGGAAGGCAGGGAAGTCCTTTGATATATGTAACAAACAGCTTCACTCTGTCTTTGTGGTAGTTCCTACGAAATTTTTAAGTTATAGCTGTGAATAAGTAACTTTATGTATGCAGTATCTACGTTTGTGATGTTCTCAATATTCCAATGGAAATACTGAACAATTTATTTGTTCTGAGAAGAACTGTCTTTTCCATCAGACAGAGCACAGCCTGGAACTGGACTCTGTTCGTCTAAGCCTAAACAATATGCATAGGGCCCAGCTTGAGCTGATACAGTCCAACCTGCAGCGTGAGAAGGAGGAGTCTCTTTCAGAGTTACAGGAAGTGCTAAACAATAAACGACGTCAAGAGGTGGCAGTGCTGCAGAACAGACACCAATTGGAGTTGGAATATATTAGGGAACAAAACCAGCAGCAAATGGAACAATCTTTAAAGAAGCACCAACAGGAAATGGGTAAGAGTATTTTATTGGATGGAGGAGTTTGAATTCCTTCAGCATTTGGTGTGTTGCTCCAGATTTCCAGCATGTGCTGTCTTCTGTTTGAATTCTGTATGTTTGGGGTCACATATTTGTGCTGTTGTTACAAACTTCTTGCAGAGATTACTATTCTTCATATACATACAAGGAAAGATGGTTTTAAGTTAATGCTTGTTTCTTTATATTTCCTTGCATATTTTATTCTTTATTTTATTGAGAGATGCAGTGTGGAACAGCCCCTTCCAACCCAACCAGCCACACTGCCCAGCAACTCATCTGTTTTCAACGGATACTGCCCGACCTGCTGAGTTCATCCAGCTTGTTTGTACGTGTTGATTTGACCACAGCATCTGCAGTGTACCTTGTGTTTACAACTCATCTATTTAATCCTAACCTAATCACAGGACAATTTACAATGATCAATTAACATACTAACTGCTATGTCTTTGGACTGTGGGAGGAAACCAGAGCACCTGGAGGAAACCCACATGTTCGCAGGGAGGATGTACAGACTCCTTACAGAGGATGCTGGAATTGAACTCCACGCTCTTGACACTGTAAGCAGTAATAGCGTAACTTTAACAACTACGCTGAAGTTTTGCCCCAACCTAAATGAAACTAAGCCTGTCATCTATGGTTTGAAGAATGCAGGCAATATTGGGTCTATCATTAAAGCCTATTGCAATAGAGGAAAAGTTACCTAAGTTACATATCTCATGACTTTTTTTGTCATTTCTTCATTGTAAAGAGTTCTGAAATAATTTTCTATAACATCACAGATTTCTGCACCTCCCTTAATTCACCACCACTGAAGTACATCTTCGTCACACTTCATCACTCAACAGTTCTGATGATGTGTTGGTCACCCATCTTATACCCTTGATCATATTTGGCTCTTCTAAAATGCAACTTCCCACATCTTAAATGATGCTAAGTCAGAGGTTGTCAGAATTTGATATTTGTGAAGATCATTAAGCCAAACTTGTATCATTCTTAACCTTGGGATAACAAAGTATTTGATGGCCATTTACATATTGATGAAGGGTAACTATTGTTATGTGCAACACAAATAATTTTATTTGATTATTTGGAAATACTGTATGTGCAATTGGCATCTGACTCACTGGGGGCTCATTTACTGTCTTCCCTTTTAAGCTCATGAAATCCACTGGAAAGTTTATCATAGTGCTTATAACTTTAAAAAAGGAAGTAGTAAAAGTGTTTTTGGTTATTAGTAGTATAACAACCAATAGACTGGAAAACCTGTCACTGTGGCAGCATCGTGATCTCATAAGTAACCAGATTAATG
Organism: Hemitrygon akajei; assembly: GCF_048418815.1. Taxonomy (NCBI): domain Eukaryota; kingdom Metazoa; phylum Chordata; class Chondrichthyes; order Myliobatiformes; family Dasyatidae; genus Hemitrygon; species Hemitrygon akajei. Next base: position 124,350,481 of record NC_133128.1, on the reverse strand, counting down.
GAATTTTACTGCAATTGCAGTCAGTCATGTGCATAGCAAACTTAATCAATCGGTAGTGTTATCCACTTCAGTGCAGATGGGTGTGAGTTAAATGTTGGTCATCGTGCTGCTTCTGTCCTGATCTTTTACACAACCCAAGAATGTGGACATGGCCTCTGCATCTTTAAAGAGCTATACACCACTGGTATTTCACTGAATCATCAGCCGGGTGTAAAACTGCTCACCTCAAAACTGAACCAATTAAGTTATAATGCATGAAACTATGCAGTACAATTCACAGAAGTAAATGGAAGATGAACTCATGTTTCTACTCCATACTTTTGTTTTTAGAGGATTTACAGAATGATTTGGAAAGAGAAGCAACTCTTCTGAAGGCCAATATAGTGGCAGAAGAATCAGAGAAACTGCAAGTATGTAAAACCATGATTCAGATATTAGGATTTTTTTTTTTGCCTATAGGTGACTCAAATGTTATGACTGTTCAGATAATGGAACTTTACCCTTGCAGAGTTCACAGGTCGCAAGTTGATATACTGAATAAATTTGCTCTTATAGAATTTATGGGGGGGGGGTGTTGAAACAAAGAAGTAAATAACCTTTATTTCACCTCATTTCTTGGCGCATGTTCATGTGGCGCAGTATCATGTTATAGAAAATTGTTTAAAAGGAAAGTTTTCTAAGGCTGTAACTCTCCCTAAAGCTCTGCAATCACCTGTAGACTGCTTGGAGTAAAAGAAACCTGTCCAGCATGTTTGCTTCTCACAATTCTGATAATTCACATGCCATGATGGGAGAGTCTAGGACAAGAGGGCACAGCCTCAGGATAGAGAGGCGCCCTTTCAAAATAGAGATGCAGAGAAATTTCTTTAGCCAAAGGGTTGTGAATTTGTGGAATTTGTTGCCACATGCAGCTGTGGAGGCCTGGTTGTTGGGTGTATTTAAGGCAGAAATTGACAGGTTCTTGATTGGACATGGCATCAGAGGTTTCAGGGAGAGTTACTGGGGTCGAGAAGGAGTAAAGAAAAAAGTATCAGCCATGATTGAATGGCGGAGCAGACTCAATGGGCCAGTTGGTCTAATTCTGCTCCTATGTCTTATGGTCTAATATAGAAACCAACAGCCCAAAATCATCATTTTGTTCTAACTGCACTATGTGAAATACTGCACAGCTTGAGGCTGTTTGGGTTTCATGCCATTGCAGAGAGTAATGTCTAATGCTTTCCTCTTTACTGTGAGTGTTGCATTTTGTTTCTTTTGAACAAATGACAATTCCCTTTTCAAACTTGATCACTTTTCAAACATTGCATCATAATATCACTGTACTCAGCCTCCGTTAATATTGGAATGAGCTGCAAATGGATTTTCAGTTCATGGGAACAGATCTGTAGAATGTCAGTGATAGTTCATGTTAAAATAGCTTCACTGGTACATTTATTACCCTGTGTAATTGCCAAAGTAATTGAAGAAAGTCATCAGGAACTTGCAGAATTCCCTTGGCCTTTTAAGAAAGTAGGGCCATTGATGTGCTTTCTCATCATGGTAGTTGTGGGAGTGTGTGGGTGTGGGTGTGGAGTGGGTATTAGAGCTTCAGTGAGGTGGAGGTGGGGAGGTCCAGAAAAGGAGACGAAGAATCAGGTTTACCATGTGAGGGTGGGAATGGTGTGGAAATTGGCTGCAGAATTGTTGACATTTTTTGAGTACTACATTAGTACAAAGTCAGCTTAGTTTCCTTCAGGGAAAAGCTTTCCTGACGAACCTGTTGGAATTCTTGGAGGAGATTACAAACAAGATGGATAAAGGGGATGCAGTGGATGTAGTATATTTGGACTTTCAGAGGCCTTTAGGATGGTATTACAGGAAAGTTACTAAAATGTTTAGAGCATTGGCTAATTGGCAGGAGGCAGTGAATGGGAATAAAAGGATCCTTTTCTGGTTGGCTGCCAGTGACTAGTGGTGTTCTGCAGGGGTCGGTGTAGGGACCACTTCTTTTTATGTTGTATATAAATGATTCAGATGATGGAATAGGTGGCTTTGTTGCCAAATTTGCAGATGATACATGGAGGGGCAGGTAGTGTTGAGGAAATGGGTAGGATGCAGAAGGGCTTAGACAGATTAGGAGAATGGGCAAGAAAGTGGCAAATGAAATACATTGTTGGAAAATGCATGGTCATGCACCTTGGTAGTAGAAGTAAATGTGCAGACTATTTTTTTCACAGGGAGAAAATCCAGGAATCTGAGATGCAGAGGGACTTAGGAGTCTTTGTGCAGAACACCCTGAAGGTTAACTTGCAGGTTGAGTCAGTGGTGAGGAAGGCAAGTGCCATGTTAGCATTCATTTCAAGAGGTCTAGAATACAAGAGTAAGGATGTGATGCTGAGGCCTCACCTTGAGTATTGTGAACAGTTTTAGGCCCCTCATCTTAGAAAAGATGTGCTGGCATTGGAGAGGGTCCAGAGGAGGATTACAAGGATGATTCCAGGAATGAAAGGGTTAGCATACGAGGGACGTTTGATGACTCTGGGTCTGTACTTGCTGGATTTCAGAACGATGAGGGGGGTTCTCATTGAAACCTTTCGAATGTTGAAAGGCCTAGACAGAGTAGATGTGGAAAGGATGTTTCCCATGGTGGGAGGGTCTAGGACAAGAGGGCACAACCTCAGGATAGAGAGGCACCCTTTCAAAACAGATGCGGAGAAATTTCTTTAGCCAAAGGGTGGTGAATTTGTGCAACTGTGGAGGCCAGGTTGTATTGGTGTATTTAAGGTAGAGATTGATAGGCTCTTGATTGGACATGGCATCAATGGTTAAGAAGGCAGCCAGGAACTGGGGTTGAGGAGGAGATTTTTTTTTAAAAAGGGGGGAAATCAGCTATGATTGAATGGCAGAGCAGACTTGATGGGCCAGATGGCCTAATTCTGCTCCTATGTCTTATGGTCTTGTTAGTGAAAGAAGCAGCAGCAAAGCTGCTGTTGAAGCACAAGAACGGTGCAGCATGGGAACAAGCCCTTTGAGGGAGTGGGCCTGAGTAAGACTGAAACACAGGATAGGTTTGCTGAGTGCCTGTAGCTACATTTAACATGGAGTTGGAGAACTTGTTTCATTGGAAAGCAAGTTGTGCCAGGGGAATGAATTTATTGGAAGGGTGGAAATGGCTGGGTGTGGGTTTGAGGAGGAAGTGATTGGCTTTCAGACCTTCCCAAAGTGGGTTGACTGTATGGAGTGATTGTGCATCCGTAGTGATCAGACGCATAACAGCACGAACCAGGCCCTACTGCCTGACTAGTCCATGTGGACTGAGTTGTCCATCGGCGAATCCCATTTTCCTGCATTTGGCTCATATCCCACTATTCCCTTCCTATTCATATACATATCCAAAAGATTCTTAAACCATGCATTTCATGGAGGTGAAAACATCAGCAGGTCTGACTTTAGCACATGAAGAACTAGCAAATTGAGGTGTTTAATGTACTGTTTGTGTTTAATTAGATGCACGTTTTTGCTGTGGTGAGATTTCTGAACCCTTGAGAGATCTTTGTATCCTCTTCAGCTACAGATGAGGCTCCAAAAGAGTGGACAGTGGTCAATTCTGTTCCTTTGTTAAGAAGGGCACCAGAAACAAACCAGGATATTGTAGGCCAGTGAGCTGTGCATCAGTAGTTGGGGAATTATTGGGTAATATCCTTGTGGGCACTCTGACAATGAGGAAGTAATGAAGATTGAGGGTATGGCAGTGGATTTTGTCTATCTGGACTTCATTAAAGCTTTGATTGACAAGATCCCTCATGGTGGGCTGTCCAGATGATTAAGTCATATGGGATCAATGGTAAGTTGATCAATTGAATCCAGATTAAGCCTAACCATGGAAGACAAAGGATGGTAGTAGAGGGTTTTTTGTCTGACTGGAGGTCTGTGACCAGTGGTGTTCTCAGGGATCAGGGGTTGGGTGCTCTATTGTTCATAATGCCCATTAATGATGAAAAAATTGGTCTGATGAAGTTTGCAGGTGACACAAAAATTAAAGTTGTGGATAGCAAGGAAGATCGTCAGAGTCCATATATAGTAAATTGGCAGGACCATTAGGAGCATTGATGTACAGAGGGCTCTTGAGGAGCAAGTCCATGAAAATGGCGAAGCAAGTAGGCTGCATGGTAAACCTTTTTTAGGCTAGAGTTGGACTACTTTATGCCGTCCTGCTCACCACATTATAGGAAGAATGTGGCGACTTTGGAGAGGTTTGCCAGGATGTTGTCCAGGCCTGGAAGTATCAGCTATAAGGAGGGTTTGGACAAACTTGGAAGATTATAATCCTGTTATCCAAGTAAACTTTTAAAATTTTTTGATAGAACCATAAAGGTATCATATTACGTGGGGTGATTGAAAGTTTGTGGCCCAAGGTAGAAGGAGTCAATTTTAGAAAACCTAGCACATTTATTTTTCAACATAGTCCACTCCGACATTTCCACACTTAGTCCAGCGGTTGTGGAGCATACGGATCCCTTCTTTGTAGAAGTCGGTGTCTTGGACCTCCAGAAGTGGTCCACAGCAGGGTTGATTGATAAGTTTGTGGCTTAAGGTGGAAGGGGATGAGTTATTAACTTCAACCTTTCTGCATAATCACTCAAAGAGTTGACCTGCACATGCATGTAATGAGAGCTGTATAACTCATCTCCTCCTACCTTAGGCCACAAACTTATCAAGCACCCCTGCTGTGGACCACTTCTGGAGGTCCAAGGCACTGACTTCTACAAAAAAGGATCCGTATGCTCCATGACCACTGAACTAAATGTGTAAGTGTAGGAGGGGACTACGTTGAAAAATGAATGAGCTAGGTTTTCTAAAATTGACTCCTTTTACTTTGGGCCACAAGTTTATCAGTCACCCCTCATAGTTCTAGAATATGAACAGTTTTGCTTAAGCTATTGTATATATGACGTCTTGGTAGGAGTGCAAAAAATTTATATTAAAAAATACAAGTGCTTTTGCAGGTCTGATTTCATTTATTTGTACTGATGGTAGCCTTTGTATTCCATCAGCGCATGGAAAAGAAGTGGGAGGAGGAGATGAAGCAGCGCCTTGAGAACCAGAAGGAGACAATGTCCACAGAGCATCAAACTGAGCTGGAAGAATGGATCAGCAAGGTGGAGAAACTACAGAATCAAGTTGAAGCTGTCCAGAATGAAGAAGCATTATGCCAAAAGCGTGAGAAAAGTAAGAATAAGTTATCAAATAATTTTGAGTACTGCAATGGAAGGATGATCTGGACTATTCGGTCTCCTCCGTGACATGAAAGAGTGGTCCAACCCTGCCTTTTATCAATATTTATGATTCCACCCCTTCTGCCCCGCAAATATTTATCCAGGTCTCCTTTGAAAGCTACTGTTCTGTATGTATCTATGAGCCAGTATATTTCTAATGTTTCTTCTCTCATGCTGTCTATTTTTGAGGCTTTAAATTAATTTGGCAGGGAGGTGGGGTGTAGATTGGTAGTAAAGCAGGTAAAGAGATGGAGCAAATATAGAAGATAAATGAAGTAAGTCCAGTAGGCAGACCAGATAGAGGTGTGATAAAGCACATGGGCGGACTGGTGTGCTAAACAGCATATATTTCAATACAAGGAGCTTGACTGATAATACTGTTAAATGTGGATAGTTGATAAGCCCATGAGAACACAATGTTATTGCAAACTCAAAAAAGTGGCTGAAAGAAGACAGGATTGGCAGTTTAACAATTGAAGGTATAGAGGTTTCAGGTTTGATTATTTTAGTAGGGGTTGGCTAGCGGATAGGTGAAAGAGGAGGAGATACTGCAATATTGATTATGGAGGACATTATTGGATGTCTTGGAAGGGTCTTCAAATGAAGTTTTTGGGGAGAACCTAAAAATAAGAGAATGATAATCACTTTATTAACAGGAGGAACTCAACAGGTCAGGGACACGAACATCAAAGTTTTGGGCCTTAACCATTCATCATTCCTTGGTGATCACCAATAGGGTTATATTATAGGCCCCAAAGCAATCAGCAGGAGATGAAGGAGCAAATGTATGGACAAATCACAGAGATGTGTAAGAACCTAGGTTTATAGAAGTGTGAAATTTTAACTTCTCCATTATTGACAAGGATTGTCCTGGTGTGAGGGTTTGGATAAGGTGGAGTTTGTAAAATGCATCCACGTGCAATTTTTGAGGTAGTATATAGTGCCACTAGAAAAGGGCTGTGCTGGAACAAATCTTGTGAAATGAGGTTGGGCAGTTGGGAAATGTCAATGGGGAGCATTTTGTTTGATCATCATTCTCCAAATGTCAAGATAGTCATGCAGTGGATATGGACGTAAAGTTAATTAATTGGGGGAAGGCGCATTTCAATAATACAAGGCAGGACTTGATAAGGTTAAAGCAGCTGCGTGTGGATGAAACAGCATTTGACAATTTGGACAACACACACAAAATTCTGGTGAAACACAGCAGGCCAGGCAGCATCTATATATAGGAAGAAGCACTGTCGACGTTTCAGGCTGAGACCCTTCATCAGGACTGACTGAAAGGAAAGATAGTAGGAGATTTGAAAGTAGGAGGGGGGGGGGGGGGAAATACGAAATGATAGGAGAAGACCAGAGGGGGTGGGGTGAAGCTGAGAGCTGGAAAGGTGATTGGCAAAAGGGATACAGAGCTGGAGAAGGGAAAGGGTCATGGGATGGGAGGTCTAGGGAGAAAGAAAGGGGGAGGGGAGCGCCAGAGGGAGATGGAGAACATGCAGAGTGATGGGCAGAGAGAGAGAAAAAAAAGGAGGGGAAAAAAACTAAATATATCAGGAATGGGGTAAGAAGAGGAGGAGGGGCATTAACGGAAGTTAGAGAAAATTCTCTATAATTCTCCGTAACTTCCGCCACCTCCAACGGGATCCCACTTCCAAGCACACCTTTCCCTCCCCCCCCTTCTGCTTTCCACAGGGATCACTCCCTACGTGACTCCCTTGTCCATTTGTCCCCCCATCCCTTCCCACCGATCTCCCTCCTGGCACTTATCCTTGTAAGCGGAACAAGTGCTACACCTGCCCTTACACTTCCTCCCTCACCATCATTCAGGGCCCTAGACAGTCCTTCCAGGTGAGGCGACACTTCACCTGTGAGTCAGCTGGTGTGATATACTGCGTCCGGTGCTCCCGGTGTGGCCTTTTATATATTGGTGAGACCCGACGCAGACTGGGAGACCGTTTTGCTGAACACCTACACTCTGTCCGCCAGAGAAAGCAGGATCTCCCAGTGGCCACACATTTTAATTCCACGTCCCATTCCCATTCTGATATGTCTATCCATGGCCTCCTCTACTGTCAAGATGAAGACCATCACCCGGTAGCACTCACATCGATAGAGATGAAATGCTTTGAGATGATGGTTATGACTAGACTGAACTCCTGCCTCAGGAAGGACCTGGACCCATTGCATCTTGCCTATTGCCATTATAGGTTAATGGCAGACAGTCTCAATGGCTCTCCACACGGCTTTAGACCACCTGGACAACACAACACCTATGTCGACTATAGCTCAGCATTTAATACCATCATTCCCACATTCCTGATTGAGAGGTTACAAAACCTGGGCCTCTGTACCTCCCTCTGCAATTGGATCCTCGACTTCCTATGTGGAAGACCACAGTCTGTGCAGATTGGTGATAACATATCCTCCTCGCTGACGATCAACACTGGCGCACCTCGGGTGTGTGCTTAGCTCACTGCTCTAGTCTCTAAATATACATGACTGTGTGGCTAGGCATAGCTCAAATACCATCTATAAATTTGCTGATGATACAACCATTGTTGGTAGAATCTCAGGTGGTGATGAGAGGGTGTACAGGAGTGAGATATGCCAACTAGTGGAGTGGTGCCGCAGCAACAACCTGGCATTCAACATCAGTAAGACGAAAGAGCTGATTGTGGATTTCAGGAAGGGTAAGACGAAAGAATGCATACCAATCATCAAAGAGAGATCAGATGTGGAGAGAGTGAGCAGCTGCAAGTTCCTGGGTGTCAAGATCTCTGAGGATCTAACCTGGTCCCAACATATCGATGTAGTCATAAAGAAGGCAAGACAGCGGCTATACTTCATTAGGAGTTTGAAGAGATTTGGCATGTCAACAAATACTCAAACACTCCTATAGTTGTACAGTGGAGAGCATTCTGACAGGCTGCATCACTGTCTGGTATGGTGGGGCTACTGCACATGACCAAAAGAAGCCGCAGAAGGTTGTAAATCTAGTCAGCTCCATCTTGGGCACTAGCCTACAAAGTACTCAGGACATCTTCAGGGAGCGGAGTCTCAGAAAGACAGCGTTCTTTATTAAGGACCTCCGGCGCCCAGGGCATGCCCTCTTCTCAGTGTCTCCATCAGATAGGAGATACAGAAGCCTAAAGGCACACACTCAGCGATTCAGAAACAACTTCTTTTCCTCCACCATCCAATTCCTTAATGGACATTGAATCTTTGGACACTGCCTCATTTAAAAAAAAATACAGTATTTCTGTTTTTGCACATTTTAAAAATCTATGCTATATAAGTAATTGATTTACTTGTTTATTATTTTTATTTTATTATTTTTTTCTTCTATATTATGTATTGCATTGAACTGCTGCTGCTAAGTTAACAAATTTTATGTCACACGCCGGTGATAATAAACCTGATTCTGAATATACAAGTATTTGGATAGTCAGGCACTGATTTGGGATAGTTATCATTGCTTTGTGCATGGTAGATTGTTTCCAACCAAACTTCTAGAGTTTTTCGAGGAAGTTACCAGGAAAGTTGATGAAGGCAGAGTAGTAGATGTTGTCAACATAGACTTCAGCAGGCCGTTGACAAGATCCCACATGGGAGGTTGGTTAAGAGGGTTTAGTCGCTTGGCATACAAGATGAGGTTGTAAATTGGGTTGGTCATTGGCCTCGCGGGAGCAGCTAGAGAGAGGTAGTACATGGTTGCCTCTGACTGAAGGACTGTGTCTAGTGATGTGCCACAAGAATTGGTGCTGGGTCCTTTTTAGTCATCTATAACAGTCCTCTGGATGATAATGTAGTAAACTCGATCAGTAAATTTGTGGATCACAGATCAGGTCATAAAGGAAGCTTTTGGCACATTAGCCTTCATAATTCAAAGTACTGAGTACAAGAATTGGGATATTATTTTGAAGTTGCATAAGATGTTGGTGTGGCTTAATTTGGAGTATTGTGTGCAGTTCTAGATACCTACCTACACGAGAGATGTGAATAAGATTGAAAGAGCGCGGAGCAAATTTACAAGCATATTGCCAGGACTTGAGGGCCTAGGTTATATATTTTTTTAAAAAGTTTCAGTGGGTTAGGACTTCATTCCCTAGAACGTAGGAGATTGAGGGGAAATCTGATAAAGGTATACAAAATTGTGGGGTATGGATGAGGTAAATGCAAGCAAGTGTTTTCTACTGAGGTTAGGTGAATTTAGAGGTCTTGGGTTAAGGATGAAAGGTGAAAGTGTAAGAGGAACATGAGGGGGAGCATATAAACGAGATTCTGCAGGTGTTGGAAGTCCAGAGCGACATACACAATGTTGGAAGAACTCAGCAGATTGGACAGCACATAGAAATGGATACGGTTGACATTTCAGGCCAAGGCACTTCACTGATAAACATATTGTAACTTTATCTTTAGCCAACTATCCCATTAATCATAAGGCCATAAGACATGGGTGCAGAATCAGGATATTTATCCCATTGAGTCTACTCCGCCATTCCACCATGTCTGATGTATTATCCCTCTCAACTCTTATTTTCCTACTTCTCCCTTAACCTTTGACACCCTTGCTAATCAAGACCCTATCTGCCTCAGCTTTAAATATGCCCAATGAATTGTCCTCCACAGTTGTCTGTGACAGTGAATTCCACAGATTAACCATCCTCTTGCTAAAGAAATTACTTCTCATCTCTGTTTTAACGTGATGTCCTTTTATTCTGAGGCTATGCCCTCTGGTCCTAGCCTTCCCCACTTTTGGAGACATCCTCTTCATGTTCATTCTTGGCCTTTCAATATTCGATAAGTTTCAGTGAGATCACTTGAGAATGTTCCCTCCTCTTGATGTTATAATTTTGGCTGATTGTGAGAATTTGGTCTCATTTGATATATTATTGGTGAAGTATGTGCTTGCTTGTGGATAAGATGGGAGACTTTGCTAATTTATAATTTAAAGCTATTTTGTACAAAACCCCATTTCCAGAAAAGTTGGGATATTGTCCAAAATGCAATAAAAACAAAAATCTGTGATATGTTAATTCAAGTGAACCCTTATTTAACTGACAAAAGTACAAAGAGAAGATTTTCAATAGTTTTACTGACCAACTTAATTGTATTTTGTAAATATACACAAATTTAGAATTTGATGGCTGCAACACACTCAACAAAAGTTGGGACAGAGTTAAAATAAGATTGAAAAGTGTACAGAATATTCAAGTAACACTGGTTTGGAAGACTCCACATTAAGCAGGTTAATTGGTAGCAGGAGAGGTATCATGACGGGGTATAAAAGTAGCGTCCGTCAAAGGCTCAGTCTTTGCAAGTAAGGATGGGTCGTGGCTCACCCCTTTGTGCCAAAATTCGTGAGAGAATTGTTAGTCAGTTCAAAAGGAACATTTCTCAATGCAAGATTGCAGAGAATTTAGGTCTTTCACCATTTACAGTACATAATATTGTGAAAAGATTCAGAGAATTCAGAGACATCTCAGTGCGTAAAGGGCAAGGTCGGAAACCACTGCTGAATGCGCGTGATCTTCAAGCCTTCAGGCGGCACTGCCTAAGAAACTGTCATGCTACTGTAAGAATTATAGCCACCTGGGCTTGGGAGTACTTCGGAAAAACATCGTCACTTAACACGGTCCATCGCTGCATCCAGAAATACAACTTGAAACTGTATTACACAAGGAGGAAACCATACATCAACTCTATGCAGAAACGCTGGCGAGTTCTCTGGGCCCGAGCTCATCTCAGATGGACCGAAAGACTGTGGAACTGTGTGCTGTGGTCAGATGAGTCCACATTTCAGCTAGTTTTCGGAAAAAACGGGCGCCCAGTTCTCTGTACCAAAGATGAAAACGACCATCCTGATTGTTATTAGCGAAAGGTGCACAAGTCAGCATCTGTGATGGTATGGGGGTGCATCAGTGCCCACGGCATGGGTGAGTTGCATGTATGTGAAGGTACCATTGACTCTGAGGCGTATATTAGGATTTTATAGAGACATATGTTGCCATCAAGGCGACATCTCTTCCCGGGATGTCCATGCTTATTTCAGCAGGACAATGCCAGACCACATTCTGCACGGGCTACAACAGCGTGGCTTTGTAGACACAGAGTGCATGTGCTTGACTGGCCTGCTGCCAGTCCAGATCTATCTCCTATTGAAAATGTATGGCGCATCATGAAGAGGAGAATCAGACAATGGAGACCACAGACTGTTGAGCAGCTGAAGTCTTATATCAAGCAAGAATAGACAAAATTTCCAATTGCAAATCAACTACAATTAGTATCCTCAGTTCCAAACTGATTAAAAAGTGTTATTAAAAGGAAAGGTGATGTAACACAATGTTAAACATGCCTCTGTCCCAACTTTTGTTGAGTGTGTTGCAGCCATCAAATTCTAAATTTGTGTATATTTACAAAATAAAATTAAGTTGGTCAGTAAAACTATTGAAAATCTTTTCTTTGTACTTTTGTCAGTTAAATAAAGGTTCACGTGAATTAACATAAGGCATTTTGGAAAATATTCCAACTTTTCTGGAAATGGGGTTTGTACATGCAAAATTGCCTTCCATTTCATGCAAATATTTGGAGCTATATGACTAGGGTGTATATGTAATCTAATTAATGGCAGGTAGTGCAGTGCATCTTTTGGGGATTCATTGGCTCTAAATTTTATTTTATTTAGACATACAGCATGGTAACAAGTGCTTTACACCCATGTGACCAATTAACCTACTAATCCATACTTCTTTGGAATGTGGGAGGAAAGTGGAACTGGAGAAGGAAACCCACATGGTCACGGGGAGAACATACAAACACCTTGCAGACGATGGTGGGAACTGAATTTGGGTTGTTGGTGCTGTAATAGCGTTATGCTAACCTGTATACTACTGTACCCCGCAACGTTTGAGAGTAGTTAACTCCACAAATACTGCCAAAGCTACTTTTTATTACCTCAGAAACCATTTCTGTTTTTTAGAAACTGAAGGTTTCCATATCTTTATAGATGAGTGTGAGAATTTGGAGCGTCTTTGCCAGATGAATTTGGCAAAGTTTCAGGAACAAGTTCAAAAGGACTATGAGCAGAAACGGGAAGAGTTGATAAGAGAGTTTGATGAAAAAGAAAAGGACCATCGTGCAGAGGTGAGTTGAACTGATTATTTTTGGAATAATGCATTCATTTCCTGACCTGCTACTATTTCTGGAACTTTTTTATTGTTTTAGGTTTACATTGTCGGCTGCATTTTTCTTTTGGATCATTGTTTTCATTATTTCCTTCTCTATCGTGCTAACAGAGGATGTATGCTTGGGGTTGAAGGACATATAACCATGGTTTTTCAGTTGTGGGAGTAGTGGAAGATGTCAGAATTGCCATGCCTTAAAGATCCAGAGGAGGATATGCAAGAATTGGTGCTATTTCGATTTATTTCTGTATTTGTCGCCAGAAGTCCTTCACCCTGCCCAAGCACATGTTGTTCTCTCACCTGCTGCAAAAACTTAATTTTCCGTATTTTGAGTACCTGTTGTATGGTATCGCACTCTTTCTAACACTTCAGTGAAAACACAAAGCTCTTACATAATATTTGGGTACCCCAGCTAGTTGTAGACTGTGGATCCCTCCAAAGGGTATTTCATTCATAAGATTTCAATGAAGCTACAATTATTGCTCTTTCCAGCTACAGTACTGTTCCAGCCATTGGGGGGAAAAGCTCCAGTTTCACAAATTTAAAATCACAGTTGTTCATTTATCTGGTGTAATGTCCAAGATTTCACAACATAGAGCTGTTTGTTATTGAAGTGGGTCTGTACAATGAAGGAGCTCAGGAGTTCCTGATCTAACGCTGACTACTGCTTCACAGATGGTGAAATTGCAGGCGACCTACGATGAATTTAAATTGCGTTCGGAGCAAGAGCTTGAACACCTGTGGTCTCAGCTTGAGAGTATGAAGGCCAATCGCGAAGAGCTAAGTGGTAAACCTTTCATGTATGCTTCTATTTCATTAAGAGTTCTGAGGCAGGAATTTTAAATAAGTACAATATCTTTGTGTAATAAAAGAAAAACTCTTGTCTGTGCAGATACACATGATGATGAATATATCCATCACATGGTTTGCTTTACAGAAATAATACTTGGCATTGATGTCCTAACTGATGAGGCTTGATGTGTAGTAACTGTGCAAAAGTCTTGGACACCCTAGATTTTTTAAAATATAAAATTTGTTTTAGATGCTTATTTTTTTTGTCTTGTGCATTAATGTGTTGGTAGAAAAGAGCAAATTTTAGTTTTCTAAACATTCGTTTTCCAAGAAATTAAATGTTACTGAGAAATGTTTGTATTTCGTTAAAGAAGGTAACATTAAATAATGGACAACTTTTAAATAAAAACTTGATTACTTTGTAAGTATATAGCCCAATGCATGATTGAACAGAAATAACAAACAGGTGCTAAAGATCGATGTCATAATGAGTTTAATGAACTAAATTGCTTAACTGAAACAAACTGGTGTGGAAAGCATTAAACTGGGCAAAGGGCATCCAAGCTAAAAAGAGTGTGGCTGATTGAACCTTCAAATAATTGATTCCTACACTATGGCAAGAGTGAGCATAGCAACAAGGTGGTCATTCTGCATCAGCAAGGGCACTCCTGAGCAGAAATTTTGCATCAGACAGGAATTTCAGGATATGTTGTCCAAGCTCTTCTGAAGAAGCACAAAGAAATGGGCAAGGTTGAGGATCAAAAATGCAGTGGTCGGTCATGGAAACTGAGTGCAGCAGATGAAAGGTATATCAAACTTATGTCGCTTAAAACATCAAGAGTTCAGAACTGTTATCACCTCTGAACTCGCAGAAACCATTGAAACCCAAGTGTATCCCTCTATATAGTCCGGGGAAATCATGTCAGAAGTGGTCTTTATTGAAGAGTTACTGCCAAAACATCATTCCTTTGAAGTGGCAACAAAGGCAAGGGATTCTGTGATGTACAAAACATAAGGACTCGGGTTAATATACAATGGCAGCAAGTGCTCTGGTCAGAATTAATGGAATCCTCAATGATGAGAAGTACAAACAGATTTTCATCCCTCACACAATACCATCAGGAAGGCCTCTGATTGATCTCAGCTTTATTCTGCAGCAGGACAATGACCCTAAACAGCCAAAGTCATAAAGAACTATCCTCGGCAAAAAGAAGACCATGGATTTATGCAACTGATGGTATATTCTCTACAGGGCCCTGATCTCAGCATCATCGTGGCTGTGTGGGATTACCTGGAGAGACAGAAGTGAATGAGACATCCAGGGTCTGCAGAAGAACTGTGGCAAGTTCTCCAAGATGCTTGGAACAACTTACTAGCTGATTTTCTGATAAAATTGCACAATAGTGTATCGAAGAAAATTGAGCCTACGTTTCATTAACATGCAAAACTTTAAAAAAAAATTAATTTAGTGTTCCAAAATTAGAGGACAAGTGAAGGGAGTGAAAAACAAAAATGCTGGAAACATTTAGCAGATCAGGCTGTTAAGCCACTGATAGTTTTTTTTTAATCCCCTCTCTATTGATGCAGTATTACTTCCTGAGTCATCGTCATTATTATGTGCTGTGTTGCATGACATTGGCGATCATGGTCTTTTGATTATGATCTGTTCTTGACAAATTTTATTACAGCAATGGTTTGCCATTGCTGCCTTCTAGGCAGTATCTTTACAAGATGGGTGATCCCAGCCATTATTAATACTCTTCAAAGATTGTCTGCCTGGTGTCAGTGGTCACATAACCAGGACTTGTGATCTGCAACAGCTGTTCATACGACCATCCACCACCTGCTCCCATGGCTTCATATGAACCTGATTAGGTGGCTAAGCAGGTGCCTCACCTTGCCCAAGGGTGACCTTCAGGCTAGCAGAAGAAAGGAGCACCTTACACCTCCCTTGGTAGAGGTGTATCTCCATCTTGGCACCTGACTTGCTGAGAAGCTGAGCATTTCCTGCATCTATTTATTTCAGAGTTCCATCGTGTGCAATTCTGTGCTTTTACTCCTGAGAATCACTTGTTGGTGCAAAGTTAATTTTTGCCAGGTCAAGTAAAAATTTTAAATTAATTTGAAGAATTAATTGGATTGTGAATCCCCAGTGTTGCTGTGGTAAATTACCTGTCACCTGTATTTGGTGCACAACTAATAGCTAGCCTTGCAGGAAGATGCTGCTGTTTCAACATGAGTTAGCAAAGACTCTGTGCTCATCATTTCCTCTCTTGTTATTGGCACACATTTTAAAACTGAATGTGAACTGGTGTTGGAAATAATCCAGACAACACTTCTAAGATGTCCTGTTGTATGGCATTAGAATTTTTAAAGTTTTCAGTTTCTGGTTGTGAAACACTGCACCTTGATGGAAGATTGCGCCTGTTGGCTGTTTGTAATCTGTAGAAAACATGTAGGTCAAGGCCTTCATGAGACAGGGTACCAAGTCCTTAATTGTTTATTTTCAGAAACAAAGATAATTTTGCTGTTGTCATAGGGTTGCATGGCTGCAGGTGGTCAGTTACAGTTTGTCTAGAATGTTGGATTGATTTTGAACAACAAATGAGTGCTTGCAACAATAGAACATAGATATGTACAACACAGGAGCAGGTCCTGCAGTCCACAGTATTGTGTCAAACATGATTGAATGCCTAGCTAAACTAGTCACTTTGGCCTACAGCGTTCATATCCCTCCATTCACTCTATGTTCATGTGCCTGTCGAAGAACCTCTTAAATGTCTCTGTATTTGCTTCCAACACCACCCCGGCAGTGCATTTCAGGTACCCACCGCTCTGTGTTTAAAACAAAATACTTGCCTGATGTGGCTCCTTTGAACTTACTCCCCCTCTCACCTTAAGTGTATGCCCTCTAGTATTAGACATAGACATAGAGCAGTCCAACATTGATATAGGCCCTTCAGCTCAGCAATTCCATGCTGACCATGGTGCCCACCCAACTAGTCCCAATTTCCTCCATGCAGCCCATATCCTTACAATCCTTGCCCCTCCATATAGCTATCCAAGTGATTTTTAAATGATACTATTTTATTTGACTCGGCCGCTTCATCTGACAACTCAGTCTGTATACTTCACTGTCTTTGTGGAAAATGTTGCCCCCATGTCGCTATTAAATTTATCCCTATCACCCTAAACTTGCAGTAGGCCCCCTAGTTTTGGACTTAGTTTATGGGAAAAAAAACAGATTTTAACCGCTATTTGTGCCTGTCTTAATTCTAAACACTTCTATATGGTTGCCCCCCCCATACAAACTCCGGCAATCTCCTCCCTGGCTTCCCTCAGCATCCTAGGATAGATCTTATCAGGCTCCTTAATACTTTTGAAGATGCTCTCCATTATAAAGTTGCCCACTTTCTGTGGCTTCATACATAATTTCCGTCTTTCCTTGAGTAGATCTACCTTTCCATATCTATATATTTACAAAAATACCTTGGTATTCTCTGTAATCATATTTGTCAAAGACATTTCATTGCCTCTTTTATCTCCCCTATTTTCCTCCTCCCTTTTATATACCTTTTAAGCCCATATGCTTAAAAATTTTTTTGACTCAGTTTTCATCTTCTCTGTTCCAAGGCTCCCAAACTTTGCCATCCTAATCTTTCATTCTCACAGGAACATGTTGATCCTGAATTCTCATCAGCTGGCTTTTAGATGTAAACTTGTTCCCATTCTATGCTGCTCAGTGTCTGCCCAATACCACCCTTTCCCCGACTGAGCATTTACTTCCTGAGAGCCAGTCTTTTCTTTATAGCTAATGAAAATGTATCGAGTTACGATCACTGTTATCAAAATATTCTTCCACTGAAAATCTGATCATCTGGCTAAGATTTTTGAATTTGACATCTGGTATGGTCCCTTCCTTGGTTGGACCTTTCAACCATTGCATATTCTGTCCTATCTAAGCCTCTTGTTCAAAGGGAGTCTCAGTCGATACTGGAGAATTGAAGTCACCCACTTTAACAACACTGTAACTTTTGCATCTTGGCACATGTCTGTGTATCTGTTTTGATATCTTCTTGCTGTGGGATGACACATACTGCTTCAATGGATGAACCCTCACGGATGTTATCTCTAAGTGTCACCATGACATTCTCTCTAATCATTTGTGCAATTTACCCACCTCTCTTGTATCTGAAACATTAAAATTCTGGAATGCTGAGCTGTGAATTTTGCTGTACTGCCAGTCAAATCTCTCTTAACGGCCAAAGCATTGCAGTGCATGTACCAATCCAGGTGCTAAGTTCATCTGTATTATCCCTAATATTACTTGAAATAAATATACTGCAGTCCCATCACGTAATGCCTGCAAGAAAATATACATATACATATAAATTTACTTTGAACTTTAAGTAATCCTGACATAAAACCTGAGAGACCCTGCTGTTTAACTTCTTTACTACATTGTCTCTTTCTCCCTGCCTGTGTTAGTACCAATATTAATCACAACCTCTGGTTGCTCTTACTCCTTTTTCAGAAAGTCCTGTGCCTGCTCAGAGATGTCCATGGCCCTGGTATCTGGAGGCACTGCACCATCCTGGAGTCTTGTTTGCAGCCACAGGAATGGCTGTTAGTGCCTGTGACTAGAGCTTTTGCTAGTCTCTGACCTTCACTGCTGGGTAACAGAGCCCGTCATGGTGCCACTGATCTGGCAACTGTTGTAATTTTCTTTGAAGAGGCTCTACCCCCAACAGTATCCAGTGAGGTATTCTTGTTTGAAAGGGGTTGTAATTGTCTCCCTGATACTTCTATCTGTAACTCCCTCTGCTTCCTGTATGCTGGAGATAGAGTCCACGTCTTGCTCCAACAGAGTACCAGTAGCTAGACACACTGCAAGCATAGTCATCCGGGATACCTCTGAATCACCCATATCTCATGAGGAGCATACCACTGACTACCATTACTGCCCCTTCAACAACTAACAGACCAAACAAAAGGAAAACTCTTGTCTTGCCTTACCCTATTGCCGTTTGCCCTCTTGACCAAAGCCCACACTTTGACCAGATCAGCCTATCATGGGGATCTACATCAAAGCTTTGCATGTCCATCTACATCAAGTCCATGTAGATGATACCTACTACCCTGACTTCATAAATCCTCTTGGTCACCTCTTTGGAAAACTCAATCAAATTTGTGAGGCATTATTTCCCTCGCATAAAGCCATGATGACTACCTCTAATCAGCCTTTACCTTTCGAAATGCAGATAACTTAAGTCTCTTAGAATCCCTTTCAGTAACTTTCCTACTACACATGTAATGCTCATGAGACTATCTCCCTGGCTTATTGCTACTGGCTTTGTTAAATAAGGTACAACAGTAGCCATACTCCACTATTATGGTTGCTCACCTGTGGCTGCTGGAGATACAATAAACTTTCCTGGGCCCCAGGATTTCCTCTCTTGCTTCCCATCACATCCGGTCAGGCATAAATAATGTATTCAATTTGTGCGTTTCAAGGCTTTCAACATCACCCCCTCCAGGGTATCGTTGCCCCTCTTTGGGCTTTTGTGTCTTTCTTTAAGATCTTGCCCATATCTCATGGCTTCCTTTTGCCCTCCTGACTTCCTCCTCTAGTGTACTACATTCCTGATACTAAAAGGGATTTACTTGATGGCAGCTGCCTATACCTGATGTAAGCCTCCTTTTTCCACACCAAAACCAAGGTTATCCCTTATGAACCAAAGTTCACTAATTTTGTCAGCCTTGCCTTTCACTCTGACAGGAACTCTCAAGTTTAAAGCCTCCTAATAGTGAGACTTCCCTTCGCCTGCAAACAGTCTCTTTCAGTCAACCTTGGCAAGATTCTGTTCAATGTCTTCCTAATTTGCCATTTTATATATTTAATTTGAAGACCAGTCCTATCTTTTTCCATAACTGTTTAAAGCGAACAGAATTTGGCTAATAGTCCCAAAATGCTGTCTCTTCCACAGCCTCATTTCCCAAGAGGAAGTTGAATGTATAGTAGAGTATTTGATATATTGCTTGTGAAAACTTTCCTGGACAGATTTAAATTCTGCTCCATTTAATCCCTTAGCACCATGGCAGACCTGGTCAATAATAGCGAAGCTAAAATCACTTATTGTTCCAACCTTATTACATTTCTACCTTTTGGTGACTTCCCCATATAAATGTTCTTCTAATTATTGCTTACTATTGGGAGTAATCCTTATCTTCCCAAGTGTAGATGAGTCATGTTGTAATTTTTTCCAGTAATTTCCCTGCTGGGAAATACTGGTCTGTATTTACAATGGCTTTACAATCCAGTCAGAGTCTGAGTCTGGATCTCGGAACCATTTGAAGGAAGGCAGCCTTGCATTAAGTTTGACAAATACACTTAGTGGCCAGTTAGACTCCTCCTGTAGCAAATAAATTGGCCGCAGGGTGTATGTGTGTTATCTGCTGCTGTAGCCCATCCACTTCAGGGTTTGATGTGTTGTGTGTTCAGAGATGGTCTCCTGCACATCACTGTTGTAACGTGTAATGTTGAATTTCTGTCAGCTTGAACCAATTCTCCTCTGACATCTCTCAGTAACAAAGTGTTTTACTCCATAGAACTTAAGTTTACTGGATTTTTTTGTGTTTCTTGCACCATTCTCTGTAAACTAGAGACTGTTATGTGTGAAAATCCCAGCAGATCAGCGGTTTCTGCGATACTCCAACGTGTACCAATAATCATTCCATGGCCAAAGTCACTTAGATCACATTTCTTCATTCTGATGTTTGGTCTGACTAGCAATGAGCCCCTTGTCTGTGTGCTTTTATCCATTGAGATGCTGCCTTATGGTTGGCTGATTACCGTAGATTCCGGACTACAGAGCGCACCTGATTAAAAGCCGCTGGCTCTAATTTTAGAAATAAAATCATTTTTTTAATTGTAAAAGCCGCACCGGATTTTAGGCCGCACCGCTACCTTTAAATATACATACGTATCGGTAACACAAATTACGTTGCATATACTTTTTTACTGAACAGCACGAACAACATTCCAATATCTCCTAGCGACTGGTAAAAATATATATACTGCAGCCTACCAGGAAAAGTTATTGATCGCCTTTAACTTAAAAGCAGCGTTTTCGCTCGGGTCTGACGCGCTTGTGTAACGCGATCGGGTCTAATCGGGTCTGACGCGCTTGCGTAACGCGATCGGGTCTAATCGGGTCTGACGCGCTTGCGTAACACGATCGGGTCTAATCGGGTCTGATGCGCTTGGGTCTGATGCGCTCGGGTCTTGCTTTTCTTCGAGTATTTTCCATGTTGATGAGGGTGAGTACAAATGACTGATTTACAATAATTTAATTGTGAAAGTGCGCGTGATTTATCGTACAATTTCATTGGACCTCTGTGAACTACTCATCAATTTTATTGGTCTACTGTTACGAGGCAAAATGTTTACGAGGCGGCATGAAAAAAAACCATGTATTAGCCGCTCTGGATTAAAGGCCGCAGAGTTCAAAGCTGTTCAAAATGTGGGAAAAAAGTAGCGGCTTATAATCCGGAATCTACGGTAGATATTTGCATTAAAGGGCAGGTTAATGCCACTGTGTTCATGATCTGAGATTAAATAAGGTTTCATGTATTTGGAAAGTAATTTAGTTGGTAACATTTTGAGCTTGCATTTTACATTGTAATTCATGTTGTGAAAATAATTTTCTAAGCAAGCATTTGGAAAAGCGTGAACAGCCACATTACCGTGGTGAGGCCTGTAACTGGGATACAGGCTACCTTCTGATCTTGAGCAACTTGGGTCAATTTACTGGCAGATATTGGGGTTGGGGGGGGGGGGGATAGTTACCGTAATTTATTTATCACAAATGGAAAAAGTGATTTTAGAATTCTTTTAACTCCTTTTAGAGTTCAAGCAACATTTGCTGGCCTGTACATCCAGTGCAGAAGATGTGGAACTTCTGAAGCGGGAGTTCGCTGAACAGAGGGAGCAAATCCAGAAGCAGCATGTTAGTGAGCTGGAGGAGTTAAAGAATTACTTTGATGCAAAACTGAAAGAGATGAAAGAGAAAAATGATGAGGAAGTTGCACAGTTAGAACAGCGCCTGCAAGAAGACACAAGACTGCCTGTTGGCATTGACTTCTCGAACCTAAGTCTAAACCAAACCACAGATCCAAGGTAGGACAACAGTTTTATGTTTCTGTTTCATACTACAATTAGTTTGATGTTGCCTTTACTTTGAATAAGTCTGAATTTGGTGAGAAAACCCTGTAAGTACTGTGAAGCTCAGCATGGGCTAGGTGGGCCAAATGGCATTTTTTCTATGACTATTACTGCAGAGTAGCAACAGTTATATTTTTATTTATCAAAAACTAATTCTTTTGTTAATGTCATGAGCTCAGACAACAGTTGCAGCACACTTGGAGGAGAAGGCCATGGAAGCTAAGGAACTCCAGGTTGGAAAACAAATACAACTTGAAACTTGCCAACATTATGAAAGAGGGGATGCTGGTGATGTTGAGGTAGATAAGTTGCAAGTCCTGACCAGGTGTATCTGGAGATGTTTCAGGAAGCAAAGGAAGAAATTGCAGGGAATCTGACAGAAAATTTTGTACCTTCCTTTGCCATGGGTGAGGTGCTGGAAGACTGGAGGGTGGTTGATGTTGTGACTTGGTTTAAAAAGGGCTGCAAGGCCATTACAGGGAACTACAGGTTAGTGAAATGACCATTAATGGTGGGAACGTTATTGGAGGGGATTTTAAGAGATGGGAGTGGAAAGGTGATGATTAGGGATTGTCAACATGGCTTTGTGCATGAGAAATCATGTCTTGTGAAATAGTGTTTTTTTTTCTTTTGAAGAGGTGACCAAGATAAATGATAAAAGCAGGGCAGTAAATGTCTACATGAACTTTATAGTAAGGCTTCTGACAAGGTCTCGCGTGGTAGGCTGGTCCAGAAGCTGAGATTGCAATGCAGAATTTGCTTGGTGAAAGACGACTGGCTGGTATTGAGTTGTTTTCAGATTGGAGGCCTGTGCCCAGTGGTGTGCTGGAAGGATCAGTGTTGAATGCACTGTTTGTCATATATATTAGTAAATTGGATGAAAACATAGCTGGCATGATTAGTTAGTAGATGGCACCAAAATTGGTGGTATATCAAAGAGTGAAGAAATTGTCAAAGGTTAAACAGGATCTGGATCAACTGGGAAAATGGACCAAGCAATGGCTGATGGATTTTAACTTTGAGTGTAGAATAATATATTTTGTGAAATTAAATTTCAGTGGGCACAGTAAGTTGCTTAGCATGTATCATGGTTAAGATGATCTGGTAAAAACGTTTAATCCTGCTATTCCATTGACAACCTTGCTCTGTGCATACATAATGGCATGGATGACCAATTTAACAAACAAATTGATGAAAGCATGGATCATGGCAACATCGGAACAGAGTCAGAAATTGGTGGTCTTGGTAATGAAGTTCATACTGTGTGAAAGGTAATCAGTGATAAGGAAAATAACACTGAAACAAAAGATCAGCATCTTGATTAATGGCCGAGCAGACCCAAAGCACTAGGTGGCTCATTACAGTTTCAGATTTTTATTTTATTATTGTATTATTCCCAACTTCTCAGCAATATATGAAATTATCTCTGATCTGATCATTTCTTCCTTTAATTTGCTTCCATACTTATTATTTCCTCCTCTTTCCCAATCCTGTTTGCACTGATACGAGTCATAGAAAAATGTGACCTAATGTGGGTAAATGGGAGTAGTTTAGATGGGAAAAAATGTTGGCATGGACATGGTGGTACAAATTGCCCATTTTTGGATTAAGAAACAAACTACTGGAGGAACTCAATATCTGGAGAGACAAGGCGACGGTTGATGTTTCCGATCATGGCCCTGCATTAGGTTGGTTTCTGTACTGTGACTGGATTTTACAATTGTGTGTCTGTCCAAGAAGCTTTTTCCCAAGTGCCGTGAACAAATCAAACTGCCTGCGGTGATAACCAACAAAAAGTCAAATGTTAGTCTTGAGATAGTCACCTCAATATTCAATGGCTTGGTAAAAATGTTCTAAGGAAATAGATGGAGACTGATTCTGTCCTACCTATTGAGTGGTTCCAGCGTTCTTTGCTTTTGGGAGAACGGAGAGTAGTGGAAACGTTGCTGGAGAGGTCTTCAAAGTTGTAAATTTAATTTTGGGTTATTATTGTCAAGACTAACACTTGGTGCCTGACAGTGATTGGGGGAAAAATAGGAAATTACTGTAGTCATTCTGGTGACCATACACCCTCAGTGCCATTGGGGTGGAATTTCAGGATTTGGACTGTGATGAAAGGACAGTGTGGTATTTTCAAGACAAGATGATACACAGCTTCGGCTGTATTCCCATTTGCCTGCTCCATTTATCCATGGTACTCAAGATTACAGCTTTTGAACGTGTTGTTCAGTAGCCTTGGCAACTATAACTGCAGTGCATTTTGTACTTGTCAGTGTGAAGGATATGAATGTCTCAGGCAGATGTGGTACAGTCAATTAGACTGCTTTGTTTTGAATGTCATAGTCATACTGCACATAAATGGGCTGTTCAACCTGCCTTCTTGTCCTTGCTGAACATCAAGCATGTGTTAAGCACAGATCCGACACAAATCCTATATTTATTATCTTTCCCCATACCATCAACAATCCCCCTCTCCCATCACATTATGCCACTCACCCACATACCAGGGACTGTTTAGAATGGCAAACTAACTATTCAGTGTTTGGAGTTGCACCCATCCAGGCACTAGGACAGAATTCAATCATGAGAATATTCATATTAATTTAAGAAAGCATATGTTGTGTTGGCCTTCAGTCAGAGGATTGAGTACAAGAGCCATACGGTAATGTTGAAGCTCTACAGAACCCTGGGTTAGACCAGACTTGGAGTACTGTATTGTGTTCAGTTTTGGTGGCTTCATTATAGGAAGAATGTGGAAGCTTTAGAGAGGGTGCAGAGAATATTTACCAGGATGCTGTCTGGATTAGACACCATGGCTTAGGAGGACAGGTTGAGTGAGCTCAGGCTTTTCGCTTTAGAGTGGAGGAGGATGAGGGATGACTTTATAGAGGTGTCAAGATAAGAGGTATAAATAGAATGGAGAGCCAGAGACTTTTTCCCAAGGGGGAAATGGCTAATAGTTTTAGGGTGTTTGGAGGAAATTTTGGGGGGTGGTCAGAGGTAGGTTGGAATGCACTGTCAGGGGTGGTAGTAAAGACAGATTCATTGGGATTATTTAAGAGACTCTTAAGCATAAGTATGAAAGAAAAATGGAAGGGAATGTGAGAGAGAAGGTTAGAATCATCTTAGATTGTCAAAAAGTCAGCACAACATGGTGGACCAAAGGGACTATGCTGTGCTGAAGTGTTATATGCTCTTCTGAACAGCTTTGATGGTCAAGCAATGATTTTTAGGTCCCTGGTGGATAACCAACCTTTAACTTTCTTATTGTGTGGCTGGCACAGTTAAGTCACTGGCCCAGAAGTTCACAGTTCATGGTTGGAAATGTCATTGTATGACTCTTTTGTGGCACAAGCTGTGTATCATTCCTTGACTGAATATTGTGCAAATCTTTCTGAATGTAAGTATGGACTGCTGAAGGAGTTAAAGATGGAACTGAACATGTGATCATCTGTAGATAGCCCCACTTATGGAAGGAAGACCATTAATGACCTGAGGTAATCATGTCTGGGACCAAATATCTTTCACTGTAATATACTGAAATGGAACAACTGACCTTCAATAATCACAGCCATCTTCCTTTGTGCAAGTTGTCAATGAAATAATGAGAATGCCGTTGTTATGATATCCATTGATTAAATGTGGCAACAAGGGGCCCTGGGCATACTGAAGCCATTGTTGTTGAGAATGATGATTCTCATTTCCCTTCTGGGATATTTTTTTTTTTGATGCTTTTTTTTTGGCTTAATCACATCCAAAATTTAGCAATTATAAAATCTCCAAAACTTGATTATTCAATGTACTTGACTATGGAGTGTGTCATGAATGTTGTCCAACCTACCTGAAATCAAGTTAGATCAGAAAGCCACTTTGTAATGCTGCCACAATAGCATTCTTATTTCTGGTGTTGGACTTCATTGTGGTCACTGTCGATTATGTGCAGTTCTGCTGCTGGCCTGAGGTTCTACATCCACTAATGTTTTGAGTTAATTTGTCAGTTTACTTCAGTTCTATATTGCTGTGTTTGATACTGGGTGGGAGATCTTGAGTAATCTGAAGCTGAATATTATATTAGTGTTGTATTGAGATTTGTTGTTATCTAATGGAATAAGAAGTGCTTAAATTTGTGTTTTGTTCTTGTAGTTTGTCTTTGTTGTCTTTTACGGACCTCACAGAGAAGAATTACTTCCAGCATAGGATTCAAATTGTAGAAGACTTGGCACAGAAGTTGGAAAAATACAAGGTAAATCCATAATATTACAAGGTTACTTACAACATTTCCAGAAGGAAATATTTTCTTTTTCCAAAATAACCATTACAAGACGGCCCTTAGCTAGATTAGAAAAGTCTAATGTTTACATAATTTTCTATTAACTGACATGAGTTCAGGTATGGTGAAGGGGCTTCCCTCTGGCAGTGGACAGGTGTTTGAGAAAGTGTGCTGACCTGTTCCCTTCTGAATGCCTGGCTGTGGTTCATTGTGCACTTAATCATGACACACTCATTTCCACCAATTAAAATGGTGTTTTATTTTGATCTTCCAGCACTCTTGGGTGTGCTCTTGGTCACACAATATAATTGTTGACTTTTATTTATTTAATTTCTTTTATTTAGAGAAAAGGGAAGGGCTGGCTGTTACTGCTCAAAGAGCTGCATTACCCATCAGCCCACCCCTATAACCCTAGCCTGATCACAGGATAATTAACCTACTAGCCGTTATATCTTTGGACTCACAGGAAACTGAAGAATCCAGAGGAAACCCATGCGCTAATGGGAAGGGCTTACAAACTTCTTACAGACGGCATCAGAATTGAATTCTGAACTCTGACGTTCCAAACTGTAATAACGTTGTGCTAATCTGTTTCGTTAAATTTCTCTGAAAAGGGCTCTTCAGCCCAAATTGTCCAAGCTGACCACTGTCTTCCTGGGCTAATCCGTTTTGGTTGCATTTGACCTATGTTTGTCTGAACCTTTGTTATTCGCCAACCTGTCCAAATGCTTTTAAACGTTACAATTGTACCTTTGATCCACTTACCCACTCACCTCTGTCTGGAAAAGCTTTCCTCCAATCCCCTTGAAATCTTTCTTTCCTTAACTTAAAACCAATGCCTTTTGGACTCCCTTATCCCAGGAAAAGGACAATCCATCTAATCTCTGCCCCTCATGATTCAAGGTCACCCCTTGGCCGCCTCCTCTCCAGTGAAAACAATCTTTCCTAACTTTGGTCCTCATCTTATCAACATCATTATGAATCATTTCTGCACACTTTTGACCTTAATTGCATCCTTCCTGTAGTACGGCATTGTGCACAATATTCCAGGTGTGATCTCACTAGCTTCTTAAACAGTTGTAACATGCCGTCCTAGTTCTTGTACTCATCTCAATTTTTTTACTTAAAGGAAGTTTCAATGTTAATGTTTTTTGACCCACTCTCTGTATAGCTTCCTTCATGCCATAAGAAATTAGTATCACAGGTGATAGCTACTCTCTTATAGAGTTAGTCATTCTTGAGGATGGTATAGGTCAAAGTTTTCTGAACTTGTGGCCAGCAGGTTCATTCAATTATACCTGGAAGTGAGAGTTGTTGTTATTTAGTCTGGTGGTGACATTACCCTGTATTCCCATAAGCAGTCAAGCATATGCTACTCTTTCTATCATGCACTTTAATTGATCAATCTAAGAGCAATGGAGGTCTAAAGGGATTTTGAGTCCAGGTGCTTGGGTCAATTAAAATTTATGAGAGGATTAAAATGGAAAGCAGCATAAATCTTGCTATACAAGATCCCTGTCCAGAATGCAGTGGACATCCCTGGCAATTAGTCCCTGCTGGTCATGGCATGGGTGCTTTTTGAGATTCATCTACTCTTTCCATTGAAGAAGACAAGCCCACTAAAAATGTGTTACTAAGATGGGACAGGGATATGCAACCAGCTATGATGGCTCCCTGTAGGTCTGTAATTGTTTCTGCTTTTCTTCAGGAAGAAATAAAAATGCTTCAGCTGCAGCTGGAGGAGAAACACAAGCTGGAGGCGGCAGCCTCTTTAATGCATCAAGAGAAGCTGGAAGCAATTGAAAAAGAGCTGTTGGAACGTCATTTGGCAGAGACTGAAAGGCTGAAGATAAACCACTGCCAAGAATTAGAACAGTTACGAGGTCGACTTTCTGAGGAACATCTCAAAGGTAGCAAGCCCTCAGAAAGATAATTTTGCCATAAATATGGGGTCCTCTTTATCTGGGTTGTATCAGATATCTTGTTTGCATCCAGTTAAAGTACCATAATAACTTGCTTTTTGAAGCTAATGTGCATCATTACAAGGCTTCTTGGAAAGTAGAAAACTACAAATGCTGCAGATTTGAAACCACTTGACAAATCAGAGAGTTCGCTGGAGACGATTGGTCATGACCTGAAATGTTAACTTGTTTCTCTCTCTACAGATGCTGCTTGACCCGAATTAATGGTTCGATTCCAAAGCATGGTTCTTTTTCAATAGGCAGGGAAGCCATTGATGTGGGTGTTGAGATCAATTACTCAGGGTTTGGCATGAGTTGTTTTGCATAGCTGAAAAGTATAGATTTTCAGAACAATTTGAAGTAGTAGCTATGAGAAGCTTGTGCCAAATATGTCAAGGGACGGTGTTTACTGGCATAGGACCACTTTAGGCTCCTTGTTATGGACATTTTATTATTGGTCTTGGGAATTAAAAGGTGTAGGTCAAAGCACTCAGCAGGTCAGGCAGCATTTGTGGAAGGACGAACAGGAGGCATATCGGGTACAAGAGCCTTTGTCAGAACAGAGAAAGAGAGAAAGCACGATAGTTTCAAGTTGCAGAGAAGATTGGGCAGGTAAGCAGAAGGAATGCAGCTAAAGCTACAGTAATCTAGTGCCCCACAATTCAGCCGTTCTGATGGTTCAGCGTCCATCTGTCAGATGATTACATTGCATGCTCCCATTCACAAAGGGTCCTGGTGGCTGTCCCTATTTAAATTTACCTAGTTCCATAATAGTTATTATAGTACAATGTAAAATCCAGATACTAAAATAATTTATAGGGTTTTTAAAGTCAAACTAAGACAGTAATCCTGAAAATCTGCTAGTTTGGTACAACAAAAGTCTTGAGTTTGTTAGGTTATCATAGTTTTACTGCAACTCTGACAGGTATCCCAGGGAGATACATTATCAAAAGTTCAAAAGTAAATTATTGTCAAAGAATGAGATTCATTTTCCTGCAGGCATTCACAATGGAACAAAAAACTACAATAGAATCAATGAAAGCTATATATAAAGACTGATGTGCAAAAGACAAACCTTGAATACAAAAAAAAGACAAATGACTAACACCTATAACATGAGTTGTAGAGATCTTGAATGTGAGTCCATAGGTTGTGGAATCAGTTCAGTGTTGAATGAAGTTATCCATGCTAGTCCAGGAACCTGGTGATCGAAGGGTAATATGTGTTCCTGAAACTGGTTGTGTAGGACTCATTGACTCATGGCTTCTGTATTTCCTTCCTGAGGGCAGCAGCAAGGAGAGTGTGGCCTCGGTGCTGAGCGTCCTCAATGACAGATGCTGCTTCCTTGTGGCAGTGTTCCTGGTTGATGTGTTCAGTGGTGGGGAGGGCCTTTCCTGTGATGAACCTGGCTGTATCCACTACTTTTTGTGGACTTTTCTGTTCTTAGACATTGATGTTTCCATACCAGGTCGTGATGCAGCCAGTTAGGTTGCTCTCTAATATGCATCAATTGAAGTTGGTCAAGGTTTTAGATGACATGTAAGTCATCTGGTTGATGAATTAATGCAATCAGAGGGTGAGAAGTATTCCTGAGGGTGAGCTAGTGAAACTAGTAATGAACTACAGAGCTGAAACATGCCCAGCAGGTCAAGCTATTGGAGAGCAAAAATTAAACCACTGTTAGAGATGGATGACTTAAAGCTGAAATGGTCAGAACTGATAAGGACAGGAAAAGCTGAAGTTCTCGAAAGTGATACTGGATCTGAAAGAGTGTAGCATACCCAGAAAATGAAATATTGTTCCTCGTGCTCCAGAGTAGGCCTTAGATGGTGAGCAATAGGACACTGAGGAGTGCGGTAGAAAAGAGATCAGGGAGTATAGATCATAATTCCTTGAAAGTGGTGTCACAGGTAGATGGGGTCATAAAGCTTTTGACACTTTGGCCTTCATAAATCAATGTATTGAGTACAGAAGTCTGAATGTTATGTTGAAATCGTGAAATGGGGACACCTCTTTTTCCATTATTAGGGAGAGAGCGAGCCTGTGGTATGTCGAATTACTGGATGAACGAGTAGTCTTTGGGGTACTGCAAGTCTGTGGCTTTATTGATGCTTTGCTGCAGGTGTAGATGCTTTTTTGCTGGTGGGAGAGCCTGGGGGGGGGCTTTGGGGTTCTAACATTTAACTCATTTATTCTTTGGGGCACTCCTCTGTTTTCGTTGATGTTTGCAAAGAAAAAGAATTTCGGGGTGTATATTGGATGTATTTCTCTGACGTTAAATTGAACTTGCCTATTGAAATTGTATAAGATGTTGGTGAGGCCTAATTTGGAAAATTGCGTCCCATTTTGGTTACCTATCTACATGAAGGATGCCAACAAGATTGAAAAAGTGCAGAGAAGTTTTAGAAGGATGCTGCCAGGACTTGAGGACCTGAACTATGGGGTTGAATAGGTTAGGACTTCATTGCCTGGAATGCAGAAGATTGAGGGGAAATTTTACGAGGCAAATGAAGTTGAGGGGTATAGATAGGGTTAATGCAAGCAGGTGTTTTCCACTGAAGTTGGGTGAGACTACAACTGGGGGTCATGGGTTAAGTGTGAAAGGTGAAATACTTAAGAGGAACAAGGAGGGGAAACCACTTCACTCAGGGTGGTAAAAGAGTGGAATGAGTTGCCAGCGCAAGATGTGGATGTGGGGTTGATTTCAACACTTAAGAGAAATTTTGGATAGGTACATAGATGAGGGGTATGGAGGGCTATGGTCTGAGTGCAGGTTGATGGGACTAGGCGGGTTAATAGTTTGGTACAGACTAGATATCCCAAAGGGCCTGTTTCTGTGGTGTTCTATGACCCTAAGCTTTCATTAGGTGTCATAGTAACAGTGTAAATGGAAACAAACAGGAGTTAGATGGAAGGTGTATAGAGAGTTAATGTGGCAGGCAACCAGAAGCTCATGGTCACCTGTCTGGACTGGATACATGCACTTTGCAAAGTAGTCACATTTGTTTTCTCAAGTGCAGAGGAGGTCACTTGGTGAACATTGAATGCATAATATTTGAAGAAGTGCAAGAGAATTGCTGCTTCTTCTGGCAAGGCTGTTTGTGCCTATATGATGATATGAGAAGGGAAGAGGTAAAAGGACAGGTGCTGCTTCTCGTGCAGTTGCATGTGAGAGTGTGGTAAGGAGTTTACTGGTTGTGGAAAGGGTGGAACAGGTAGTACAAAGGGTAACGCTGAGAGAGAAGGTCAAAATGTGCCTGGTGGAATATTGTTGAAATGGGCAAAAATTGTGAAAGATGATCCATTGAGTGATTTTTCCTGATGAAGTGGGAGGTAAGGACTGAGTGATCAATATCCATACTGTCTAGGAGTAGGGGTGGGGATGAGAAACAGATGAGATGCTTTCAAGGTAACTGTCAACTATGATAAAGGGGAAACCACAGTACCAGAATTTAGGAAGCAGGCGGCACCTTGGAGGCGCACATGCATGGGAAGTTCATTGTTCTTTGTGGATCACCATTTCCTCAACTCTGGAAAAACATCCATTTCACTGCTATAAACACCTACTGATTTAAACTTAATTGTTTTTTAAAAAACACCATGCTAATTTTAACTTGTGACAAATCCAAAATATGTTTCATTTTAAAGAGATTACCAGATTGCGACTCCAGTGTGCACAACAGACTGCTCGAGAGGTGGAGGTGCAGGTTAATGAGCGGCTCTGTCATTTAGAGGAGCAGAAGGCTCAAAAGTGTGCTATGATAGATGCTGAAAGAGAGAAGAGTGCTTGCCTGAAGGAAGAGATTGAAAATTTGAAGAGAGATCATGCAACGGCCCTGCAGCAGCTCACTGAACAGCATGAGGAAAGGATGCTGGAAATGGTGCAGGTAAATTCTAGTAATTGGAAATTTCATCTTCCTGTGCATTGGCTGTTTTCCCCAACTTGATCAACTTAAACAGCAACAATAAAGTGGCTACTACTTTGTCACTCTGCTGTCAAATGAGCCTAACTTGAGTCCAGCTCTTCGCTTGCAATGACAGTGCAGGTGGAGAATTAAAACACTTTCAAAAGTGTGAATAAGACATTATTTGCTGCCTTTTGGCAGAAGGCACAGGAATGGAAGACCAACAACTCCAGGCTCAACAACAGCTTTCAGGTCTTCCCCACTGCTTTCAGGTCTTGAATCGACTTGAAATGCTGTAACTCTGCTTTGGTCTATACTTATTTCTTTCTTTAACTTGTGTTTGTTTTGTTGTGTAGTTATAGTTTGTTGGCGTGTGGCCAAGTGGTTAAGGCGTTCATCTAGTGATCTGAAGGTTGCTAGTTCGAGCCTTGGCTGAGGCTCTGTGTGTGTCCTTGAGCAAGGAACTTAACCACACATTGCTCTGCGACGACACTGGTGCCAAGCTGTATGGGTTCTAATGCCCTTCCCTTGGACAACATTGGTGGCGTGGAGAGGGGAAACTTGCAGCTTGGGTAAATGCCAGTCTTCCATTTAAAAAAAACCCTGCCCAGGCTTGCGCCCTGGAAACTTTCCAAGACACAAATCCATGGTCTATCGAGACTACCAGAGGTCTACATACAGTTATAATTGGACTGCAAAATAAACATACAAAACTTGCAATGGCATGATAGTGTAGCAGTTAGTGTAACGGTATTATAGCGCAAGCAACTCAGGTTCAATTCTGCCGCTATACGAAAGGGGTTTGTACACTTCCCTGTGACCCCATGCAGTTCCTCTGGGAGCTTCATTTCCTCCCACCTTCCAAAAAGATGGGAGTTAATTGGTCACGTGGATGGAAATGCCTGTTACCATGCTGCATCTCTCTGTAAATGGAAAAAATAATTTGTCAATTGAAATTTCTTTTAACTTGTTTCTGTAATGTACTGCATTGCTGCTGCAGAGTTAGTTTTCACAACGTCTAGACCATGTCTGTGTATGTCTATGACAATAAACTTGGAACGACTTTCAGTGCATCTACCAAAGAAGGTAACCTTCACCAGCTTCCACAAAAGCCTTAATGCAATTGCAATAGTTTGTATGCTTCAGTCCTCTTCCTCATGTATGGTATAAAACAATTAATTTTGTTATTTCTTTGTCTCCAGAATAAAGCCCAGTTGCTGAAAGAAACAAGCCAAGAGCTTGAGGCCAGCAGAGAGGCAGTGGCTAAGATGCAGGAATGTGCAGTGGAAAAAGAACAGGAGCTGAACATTCTGAGGGAAGAGCTACAGGACAGTGCCGAGAGGAGACTATCTGCCTTGCGCGATGAGCTGACCAATGAGTTTGAGGAGGAATGCCAAGCAATGAAACAGGAATTTGACCAGAAAATGGCAGAAATGAATCAGATTCAGGAGGAACAGAGTGCTACCATTTCTAAACTTGAGACACAGCTGAAGGAAGAAAAGAACCATTTGCTGCAGCTCCAAGATAGTCTGACAAATGAACAGTCACCAGAAATAGTGGTGATTCGACAGAAAATCCAAGCGCAATTTGACACTGAACTTGCAGTGGCCAAGTCTCTGATGGCAGAAGAGCTTGAGAAACTCCATGTTAGTGTACAGGAGCAATCATCTCAGAAACTCCTGGAGGTACAGAATAGGTCAGTGGCACTCAAGCACAGTATGGGAACAGAAGGTCTTGTATATTGAACCTCAGCATAAATGATACAGATAGTTATAAGAAAAAAGGAAAGGATTAAAAAAAAAACTTCTGCCTTAATCTAGTATATTTTGAAGCTGCAGTAAAATCTGAGAACTTCTGTTTACTTCACTAATTTTTCATGTTTACCTATGACATGGGTAGCTATTTGGCCAACCAAGCTCTGTCAGCTCTATGATCAATCCTATTCCCTCACTTATCTGTGCAGCATATGGTCATTCACACAGCTGTCATAAGACCATAATACATAGGACTAGAATTGGGCTGTTTGGCCCATCAAGTCTGCTCTGCCATTCAAACATGGCTGATTTATTGTTTTTTCCCTCTTAACCTCATTCTCCTGTGTTCTCTCTGTAAGCTTTGACACCCTTACTAATCAAGGACCTATCAACATCCACTTTAAATATGCTCAATGACTTGACCTCCACTGCTGTCTGTAGCAAAGAAGAAATGTCTCCTCATCTGTTCCAAATAGGTGTCTTTATATTCTGAGGCTATGTACTCTGGTCTTTAACTCTCCCACTACTGGAATTACTGGAATCATCTTTTCCACATACATTCTATCCAGGACTTTCAACATTCGGTAGGTTTCAATAAGATCCTCCCCTCATCCTTTTAAACTCCAGAGAATACAGGCCCAGAGTTATCAAATGCTCCTTATGCATTTATCTTTACATATGCAGGATCATTCTTGTAAACCTCCTTTGAACCTTGTTCAATCACAGCACATCTGATAATGAGCCCAAACTGCTGACATTCAAATTCAAAGTATGGAGCGCTGAGCCCTGGGGTAACTGAGAACACCACACTTGCGTTTCCAGTCATTCAGTTCATTAACTGTGATATTCTGGTGGGTGGAGTTGACATGTCCAGATTACGTATTGCTCTCCTTTGTTGGTCTTCCTTTCCATTCTCCAGCAGATGATGTGAAGTTGTTTTCTTGTGCTCAGACAGAAATTAACTCTTTACTTTTATCTGCATGTGACTAACATGATGGAAGTATTCAGCAAAGCATAAGGAAAGAATAGTGAAAGAATATTTAGTAATTCTGGAAGTCATTTGTAGTGTTGCCTGGTAGGATTTAAAGTAGTCCCCTTTGAATTCAGAGGTTTATTTCTCTATGGTATTTGTTTCCTCCACTCGTGGGTAGTGAATTGCTTGTGGTTTAAGCAGGATCCAAGATTTTAGAGCTTCATCTACAGCATTTTTATTGTAATGTCTTGTGCTTGTTATGCATCTGTAGGAATGTTATTTGTGGTTGGAATAATGGAATCACTTAATATTGAAGTAAGTTTGATTTGGATAAAAGTTTCTATATACCAATTTTGTTTTTACACACACTTTATCATAGGTTCATGGAAGAGCACAGGCAGATGATGGACAAGTTTATGTCTGAACAAGAGGCTCTTCTCCAAGAGTTGAAGGTGAGACACACAGAAGAGTTAGAAACTCAAAATCAGCATCTGACAGAAAAGTGCCATAATCAAATAGAGGACTTGAAAGCTGAAATGTGCACAAAGCATCAAGCTGAAATGGAAGCTTTGGAGAATACAAAGTTGGCTGCTTTGGAAAGCTTAAGACTGAAGCATGCGTCAGAGCTGGAAGATGTTGCAAGTAAATATAAATCTGAGATTCAGCGTTTGAAAGAAGATTTAAAAACCTGTCAAGATGAGTTGGAGAGATTTAACAGGGAAAGCGCTGACAAACAACTTGAAATTAATCAGTTGAAAACTGAACACGAGGCTGAGCTGATTAACACTCAGGAGAAGATCCGAAAGGAACTGGCTACCATTCATGTGGAAAAATTCAAAGCTATGGCTGCAGAACTGGAAGAAATTCATAAGGTTGGCTTCTTGTGTGCTTTGATCCTTAACCATAAGTTGTGCATTTAATATTCGTTTTATAGTTATTGTGATCTTCAAAATGTTAGTCTTATTAAAAGTTCCTTTTATTGAGACAATACATGCAGCGACAGAAACTATAATCCTCTTTAATGAACTGCAAAAGTAATTAACAAGAAAGCATAGCCTTCTAATTGTCTACTGTATGTAAATCTTACTCAGTATTAGTTCAATATTACTTTTATCTTACAATAATAAATATTTGTAATTTACTAAACTCTTGGCACACACTCCACGCTGCTTTTCCAAATATAAATTCTAGCATCCACATACCATAAAATTAAGGAAACATGTAAAGTTTGAAATAGTCTTGTAATCTGTATTGTGCTTTTTTTGACTCTATGAAACCAACTTGCTTCCTGCTCTTTCTCTGTGAATCCGTTAAGTTTTTCATTGTTAACTACGGTACTTATTTTCATTTCAAGTTATTTATTGAAATGGTTTCCACTATTGTGCTTCCACTAAAACTGGCCATGCAAGTAGACAGGGTGGTAAGGAAAGAATATGGCATGCATGTTTTCATTAGTCAGGGCATGAGTGTAAGTGTAAGGGATTCATGTTAGACTGCCCTTGTATGTGTGCAATTTTGGTCGCCGCCTTATAGGAAAGAGATTGGGACTTTGGAGAGGGTGCAGACAATGTTCACCAGGGTGCTGTCTCAATTGAAGAGTATGAGTGCAAGGAGAATGCACAAATTTGGGTTGTTTTCTCTGAAGTGACGAAGGGTGAGGGGAGACCTAAGAGAAGTTTATAAGATTACTCAAGGTATAGATGAGGTAGGCGGTCAGAATCTTTTCTCCAGCATAGAAGTGTTAAGTACTAAAGGACATACATTTAAGATAAATGGGGAAAATTTAAAAGGGATGATAGTTTTTTTACAAAACACAAGTTGTGGCTGTTTGAAATGGGCTACTGCAGAGAGTGGTAGTAGTGCCTTTTAAGAGCTGATTGGATAGACACATGGATTGGACATGGAATTAGGAATATGAATCGAGGACATGGAGAAGAAAATTAGCTTAATTTGGTTTGGTGTTCAGTACAGACATTGTGAAGTCAAATGGTGTGTTCCTGTACTGTATTGTTTCTGTTCTGTTCTCCAGATAGTTTTCAGAGAAAAAAGCTTTTGACTTAGAGAAAAGTAACTTAGTAGACCTGTTGCACTGTTTACCTTGTAATGAAGCAAATTGCCTTTAATTTGTATTTCCAAATTTGTCATTGAAGTGGCATAAATATAAAAAACTTGAAGTATCACTTTTAAGAGTAAGAACTTCGATCTTGTTGTCTTTGCAACCTCAGGCAGATTTGGAGGCAGCTCTGAGCAAACAGAAAGGTTCACTGGAGCAGGAGCATCAGAAGCACCTCAATGTGATTCGGGATGAGGTTCTTCGCCTTGAAGAGCAGCACAAGCAGGCTCTCGCTGAGCTTCAAGTACTTCAGCATACAGAGCTGGAGAAGCAGAAAGAGGAATATGTACGGAAGCTAGGTGAAGAGCTGGAGAAGATTCAAATGCATCATCAAAAAGAACAGGTTAGTAGCGTTCAGCTCATTCCGTGGATGCTGAAACTTCTATCATTTGCTTCTGCTGGTGATTAAAAATTTATTTTCATTAATCTGAAAGGAGAACCCCAACCTTAACAAATAGACATTCCCATTGTTCTTTCTATCCCTCTCCCTGGCTTTAACTTAAAATATTTATTTAGAGATACAGCTGGTAACAGGCCCTTCTGGTCCAATGAGCTCGCACTACCTAATTAACCTACTATTTCTGATGCCTTTGGAATGTGGGAAGAAGCTCAAGCACGCGGTCATGAGAACATACAAGCTCCTTACAGACAGCAGTGGGAATCGAACCTGCATTTCTTGTGCTGTAATAGCATTACACTGTTGATTCCAGGATTTGAGTACAGGAGCAGGGAGGTTCTACTGCAGTTGTACAAGGCCTTGGTGAGACCACACCTGGAGTATTGTGTGCAGTTTTGGTCCCTTAATCTGAGGAAAGACATTCTTACTATAGAGAGAGTACAGAGAAGGTTCACCAGATTGATTCCTGGGATGGCAGGACTTTCATATGAAGAAAGACTGGATCGTCTAGGCTTGTACTCACTGGAATTTAGAAGATTGAGGGGGGATCTTATTGAAACATATAAAATTCTAAAGGGATTGGACAGGCTAGATGCAGGAAGATTGTTTCTGATGTCGGGGAAGTCCAGAACGAGGGGTCACAGTTTAAGGATAAAGGGGAAGCCTTTTAGGACCGAGATGAGGAAAAAACTTCTTCACACAGAGAGTGGTGAATCTGTGGAATTCTCTGCCACAGGAAACAGTTGAGGCTAGTTCATTGGCTATATTTAAGAGGAAGTTAGATATGGCCCTTGTGGCTAAAGGGATCAGGGGGTATGGAGAGAAAGCAGGTACAGGGTTCTGAGTTGGATGATCAGCCATGATCATAGTGAATGGCGATGCAGGCTCGAAGGGCCGAATGGCCTACTCCTGCAGCTATTTTCTATGTTTCTATTAGAATGCTTACCCTTGGCATCACAGTAAGATTTGAATTGAGTAAGGCATCCTTGAAGGTGAAGGTAATAAGCATTACACTGGCAAGCAACTAAGTAGATGTATGAAGGGTGTGTGAGAGATAGTTGGAAGTTCAACATTCTAGTTTCAGAAAGTTGCTGCTGGGGATCTTGATGAAATTGTTTCATCAGTAAACTGTATTGATTGTAACAGAAACTTGTTAATTTGTAAAACACCTTCAGTAACAGTAGATTTTAAAAGTTTTCTTCGGAGTGTTGGAATCTAAACCTGAATCAGATTTGCGATTGGCAATGTTATGATATATATCAGGAAAGCAGGTGAAAGAGGTAGGTTTAAGGACTGCCTTAAAAACAGGCAGAGAAGTTCAGGGAGGGGATTTCAGAACTTGGAGATTTGGTATTTAAAGACTGTCACTAATGGTGATGTGATTAAATGTGAGAGCAAGAAGTAGAGTTAGAGTCCTTGAACGTGAAGAGATTAAAGATGGAGATTTATGGATCATATCGGTGGGTTTGAAAATGAGGGTGAGAAACTTTGTTCAAGTACAGTGGTTAATGAAACCAGATGTGAGTTTAGAGTTAGAGTTATAGATCACTTCAAGTTAACAGAACAATGAAGGACAGCAAGAAAATTGTTGGAATAGAAATGGGAATATCAGCAGACTGCAGAACATTTACGTATATTTACACTTCTTCAGAAATCTTCATGAAGTAATAGCTGGTCAACATGAAGGTTCAAGCCAAAAAGAAGTCTCAATTTCTGCAGAGGTCGGTGAAGAGGTTTACCAGGATGCTGCCTGGATTAGAGGGCACGTGCTGTAAATGAAAGGTTGGGGAAGCTTGATTTGTTTTCTCTGGAGTGGAGAAGGCTGAAGGGAAATCTGATCGTGGTTTATAAGATTATGATAACCTATGTAGAGGAGATGGACAGTATGTTTTTCCCAGTGTTGAAATGCCTAATATTAGAGGGTGTGCATTTAAGGGGAAAGGGGGTAAGTTCAAAGCAGATGTAAAGGGCAATTAATATACAGCGGTGGGTACCTGGAATATACTGCTTGGAGTGGTTGTAGAGACAGGTACATTGTGGATTTTTAAGAGATGTTTATATAAGCACAGGAATGTACGGGAAATGCAAGGATATGGACATTATGTAGGCAGAAGGCAGTTTAGTTAGCCATTTGATTACAAATTTAATTGGTTTGGCACAACATTGGCCTGTTTATGTCCTGTACTGTTCTATGATCAACAGTTAAATCCTGATAGTCACTATTGATCAGAAGCTTAACAACCTGCCCTATAGATAGCAATTCTACCATTGCATACAAATACTATAGGAAGCAGGATACCCTGGGTATGCTGCAGTGAATGATGCATCATTTGATTCCCCAAAGCTTTCCTTAGTTTCGGGCATGTTAGGAATGTGTTCACACATATTATTCGTCAGAGTGGTGCTCAGGACAACACTAAAGAACTGTTGAGGCATTCGGATGAAGCCATCAATTGATAGGCAATCCACCACCTTAAAAAACATAATTTGCCCAAAATTAGCTTCAGGTAGTTGCAATGTTGGTCATTGCAAGGTGCATTGCAGCAACTTTGTCTTCAACATCCCTCAAACCAAAAAAAAGTTGGACCTCCAAGAAGGAAAGGACAAGCAGTTACGTAGGAGCACGTTTCAACTCTGCAGTGGAAGAACATTCATGACCTAATTGCAGTTTAGAAGAAAGTTTGCATGTAGAATTGGACATTAATGCTAATTTTAAAGGCCATAATCATGATTCATTTATCATCATAGAATGTATAAATTATGCACCCTTGCGATTTGCTTGTTCACAGGTATAGTAATTACATTATTGAGTAATTTAGGTTCCTGGGAAAATGTGGATACCAGTTCAAATCCGAAAACAGCAGTGGAAAACAAAGTTAATCTGGTGTTAAAACCTAGATTAAATAATCTGTCATTGATGAAACCATTCTGTTAAAACTTTGCACCTTCTCAAAGAGCTTCACTTTTGTTAATAAAATGTGGTGACCCGAACTACATGGAGATATGGATTTTAACTTTCTGTTGAATTTAATAATAGTAAAGTTTTATTTTAAATTATCTCAAATCCTTACAATTGGTTTAGAAACTCAACTAGCACATTTCTGGATGATTTTGTGGGGTGCTAATATAGTTTGCAAAATCTTACTATTTTGCAATTTAATATAGAATGTAGAACAATACAGCACAGGTATAGGCCCTTCAATCCATGCTGCAGTGCTGAACTAATTAAATTAGTAATCAAATACCTAACTAAACTAATCCTTTCTGTAGATAACATGTCCATTCCTATCATTTCCTGTAGATTCATGTGTCTATCTAAAGAGTTTCTTGACTGCCTCTATCATATTTCCTTCACCAACACACCTTGCAGGGTGTATGTGTGTGTCTGTGTATGTATATGTACAGTGGTATGCAAAAGTTTGGGCACCCCTGGTCAAAATTTCTGTTACTGTGAATAGTTAAGTGAGTAGAAGATGAACTGATCTCCAAAAGTCATAAAGTTAAAGATGAGACATAGTAAAAATGAGACAATGTTTTCCAGGACCATGGTGTTACATGACACAGTACAAAAACTAGTCTGAACTACGTAAAAAAAAAGAAAGAAACCACAGAGAAAGCTACACTAGACTACAGACCTACACAGGACTGCATAAAGTGCACAAAAACAGTGCAGGCATTACAATGAAGAATAAACAGGACAATAGGGCAAGGTGTCAGTCCAGGCTTCAGGTATTGAGGAGTCTGATAGCTTGGGAGAAGAAACTGTTACGTAGTCTGGTCGTGAGAGCCCGAATGCTTCGGAGCCTTTTCCCAGATGGCAGGAGGGAGAAGAGATTGTATGAGGGGTGTATGGGGTCCTAAACAAGCCTGATGCATTTTGGAAACAAGTCCTGTGGACTGATGAAGTTAAAATAGAACTTTTTGGTTGCAATGAGCAAAGGTATGTTTGGAGAAAAAAGGGTGCAGAATTTCACAAAAAGAACACCTCTCCAACTATTAAGCACGGGTGGATCGATTATGCTTTGGGCTTGTGTTGCAGCTAGTGGCACAGGGAACATTTCACTGGTAGAGGGAAGAATGAATTCAATTAAATACCAGCAAATTCTGGAAGCAAACATCATACTGTTTGTAAAAAAAAAAAAGCTAAAGATGAAAAGAGGATGGCTTCTACAACAGGATAATGATCCTAAACACACCTCAAAATCCACATGGACTTCCTCAAGAGGCGCAAGCTGGAGGTTTTGCCATGGCCCTCACAGTCCCCCGACCTAAACATCATCGAAAATCTGTGGATAGACCTCAAACGAGCAGTGCATGAAAGACGGCCCAAGAATTTCACAGAACCAGAAGTCTTTTGCAAGGAAGAATGGGCGAAGACCCCCCAACAAGAATTGAAAGACTCTTAGCTGACTACATATATGTGTGTGTGTATTTCTATACGCAGATGCTCACACACACCTTTGAACTTGGTCCCTGTCACTTTAAATCTAGGCTCTCTGGTGTTGGGCATTCAACCCGGGGGAAAAAAAATACTGGCTGTCTACTCTATGCCTCTCAATCTTAATAACCACCTTTGTAGCTCCATGGAGACTAATCAAAATATACCCAACTTATCCTGATAGCACGTGCCTTCTGATCCAGGCAGCATCTTGGTAAACCTCTTCTGCACCCTCTCCAATTCTTCAACATAATAGGACAGCCAGAAGTGAATGCAGTACACCAGATGTGGCCTAACTAGAATCCAGTATAAACTGCAACCCTAACACTCTTAACCTTGAGATGCTCCAACATATTAGCCTGTTTATGCTGACCTCACATTTGTCAAGGTTCCTCTCACTGGCAAACACAGATATTGACGCAAGTATTCATTAAGACCCTCTCCTACCACCCCTGACTCTAGTCACATTATCCCCCTTTATCCCTATCTTTAGTCCTCTCTTCACTCCAGTTATCCTCCTGTTCTTCACATACGGATAGAATATCTTAATCCTATTTGCCATAACCTTCATGTTGCCTTCTAACTCTAAGTTCATTCTTAAGTTCCTTTTTGGCTACTTTGTAATTCTCAAGAGCTTTGTCTGATTTTTGCTTCCTTTAACTTAAGTATGATTCCTCCTCCTTGACTAAATGTCCCACCTCTCAACCATAGTTCTCTTGCCCTTCCATCCTTTCCCTATCTAATGGGATAACCTATCCAAACTCCTTGCAAGTGCTTCCTGAACAACCTTCACACTTCTGTTGTGCATTTTCCTGAGAACATTTGCTCCCAATGTATGTTCCATGACATTTTGTTTCTGCAGCTGTGATACTATCCCTAATTGGTAATGCTACTCCCCTCCCTATTTTGAAGCAACCCTAGAACGTCAGGTTGCCATACCTGTCCTCGCAGCAGCCAAGTATCAGTATTGGCCACAAAATTGTACGGATCTATGCTCTAAGTTCATCCCTGTTTTTGCTTAATACTTGGGTTAAAATGAACACATTTCAGCTCATCCAAAAGACTGTATTTATTTTATTTTTATTTATTTTTCTGAGATACAGTGCAGAGCAGGCCCTTCTGGTCCTTTGAGCCGTGCCACCCAGCAATCTGCCAAATTAATCCTAGCCTAATCATGGGACAGTTTACATTGTCAAACTAACCTACCAACCAGTACGTCTTTGGACTGTGGGAGGACACTTTAGCACCTGGAGGAGACCCACCTGGGCATGTGGGGAGAACGTATAAACTCCTTAAGAGCAGTTTGGGAATTGATCCAGGATTGCCTGTACGTACTGTAAAGTGTTTTTTCTCTCCAAAAATACTTTATTCAGAAATATTACAAAATAAAGTTATTTACATAGAAAAAGCATTTGTTAAATCTGAGTCCTTATACAATAAATAAAGTTATTTACAATAAATTATGTGTTGACTCTCTGTTCCTATTTAAATTAAAGATGTTTACAATAAAACATTCATTGACTCAAACTTTAGTCAAGGATTAAAGACTTATTTACAATAAAACAAATTATTAATGATAAATATCTAGGCATTGACTCTCATTCCTTTACTGAAGTTCCTTTACTGTCTGTACATTTCCAGCCATCCTGTTGTCTCATCTATCCACACTGCTGATGAGGGGTATTCTCCTCCCAACCCAACTGTAAAGTGTTGTGCTAACCACTACACTTCCATGCCTTTAACACTGCCCAGCATTCCTCATAATCTCTCTGCAAATTGCATCTACCTTTACACCACAGCCACATCAATGACCTAACAATCTGGTTTCTGTCCCCGTGGCAACATAGTTAAAAGCCTCCCCAAAAGCTCCAGAAAACCTGACCGCAAGGACATTGACCCAAGTTGTGGTATAGCCTGTCAATTGTGTAGAGCTGTGCCTTCTCCAGAAGAGATCCCAATGATCCATGAATATGAAACTCTGCACCAACTCTTCAGCCATGCTTTCAACTAACATTGTGATTTTACCCTCTATGGCCCTGTGGCACAGGTTGCAATCCAGTGATACTATCCTTGAGCTAAAATCCTGCATTTTAGCTTCCTTCCTAATTCCCCAAATTCACTCTTCAG
Source organism: Hemitrygon akajei (assembly GCF_048418815.1). Lineage (NCBI taxonomy): Eukaryota > Metazoa > Chordata > Chondrichthyes > Myliobatiformes > Dasyatidae > Hemitrygon > Hemitrygon akajei. Next base: position 124,307,088 of record NC_133128.1, on the reverse strand, counting down.
GACGTCATCCCTTTTCCTAGCTATGTTTTTGGTAACAATATGTACCACACCTTCTGGCTGTTCACCTTCTCCCTTAAGAATGCTGTGAACTTTATTGGAGACATACAACCCTGGCATGTGGGAGGCCATGTACCTTCTGGGAATCTCATACACAACCACAGAATCTCCTGTCTGTTCCCATAACCAATGAATCTCCTATCAGTACAGCTTCTTCTCTCCCCTTCTGTGGCACAGAAACAGGCCCTTTGCCCTATCTAGTCCATTCCAAACCATTAATGTGCCTAGTCCCATAGCCCTCCACTCCTCCCATCCAAGTACCTATCCAAATTTCTGTTAAATTTTGAAATTGAACCTGCATTTGCCGCTTGTGTGGCTGCTCATTCCACACTCTCACCACCCTCTGAGCAAAGTAGTTCCCCCTCGTGTTCCCCTTAATCATTTCACCTTTCGCTCTTAACCCATGACCTGTAGTTGTAGTCTCACCCAACCTCTGGAAACAAACTGTTTGCATTATCTGTCTATACTTTTCATAATTCTGTTTAGCTCTATCAAATCTTTCCCACAATCTTCTGTGTTCTAGGCAATGAAGTCCTAACTTATTCAACATCCTTGTAAATTTTCTTAGCAGTCTCCCAATCTTTACATCTTTCCTGTAGGCAGATGACCAAAATTGGACACAATAATTCAAATGAGGGGTTGTGGGATGGAGGTGGAAGGTGCTCCTTCCCTCTGCTAGCCTGCAGGTTACCCTTGGGCAAGATGTAGCACCTGCTTGGCCTCCCCACCCTCATCCCCATCCAGATCAGGGTCACACGAAGCCATGGAAGCAGCTGGTGCGTATCACAAGTGCTGGTTATGTGACCACAGATGCCAGGCAGATCATCTCTGGAGAGTATTGATAATGGTTGGGGTCACCCATCTTATAACGACACTGCCCAGAAGAAGGCAATGGCAAACCACTTCTGTAGAAAGATTTGCCGTGAACAATCATGGTCATGGAAAGACCATGATCACCCATGTTATACAACATGGCACATAAACGAATGAACACCAAATTGGGCCGCACTAACATATAATTTCAACATAACATCCCAATCACTGTACTCAGTACATTGATTTACGAAGGGCAAAGTGTCAAAAACTTTCTTTACAACCGTATCTATCTCTGGTGCTGCCTTCAAGGAATGATGGACCAGTATTCCCAGATCCCTCAGTTCTACCTCATTCCTCAGAGCCTTACCGCTCACTGTGTAAAACCTACTGTGGTTGGTTCTCTCACAGTGCAGATACTATATATATAAATTCCTCACTTTTGAACTCAGTTCCTTAACTATTAAAGGCAAAAATGTCAGATGCCTCCTTCCTTTACCACCCTGTCAACCCATGTTGTCATATTAGGGGAGCTTTGAACTTGAACTGCGAGATCCCTCTGCACATTAGCACTGTTAAGGATCTTGTCATTAAGTATATTGTATCTTTACATCTCATCTCCCAAAATGTAGCATGCAGATTTGGTCGAGTCAAATTTCATCTCTGATTTTCTCTTCCCCCCCCCCCCCCCCCATGTTTTTTGGCATTCTTTTATGCTATCCACAACACCACCAATTTCCATATCGTCTACAAACTTACTAACCCACCCATCTATGTTTTCATCTTGGTTAATTATGTACTATATATCAGAAGCAACAGAGATCCTAGTACAGATCCCTGCAGAACACTGCTGGTTAAAAGCCTCCACCAGAATAAGTCACATCAACTCTATTTTCTATGGGCTAGTCAATTCTGAATCCAAATGGGCAAATTCACTATGGATCCCATGGATCTTGTTTCTCTGCAAGAGTTTCTTATGAAGGACCTAGTCAAACGTCTTACTAAAATCCATGTAGACAATATCCACAGCTCTGCCTTTGTCACTTCCTTGAAAAACTCAGGTTAGTAAAATATGACTTGCCCTGCACAAAGCCATGATTAGGGCATGGTTTTCCAAATGCTCATAAATCCTATCCCTAAGAATCCTCTAGACTAACTTCCCTAACACTAATATGAGACTCACCAGTCTATAGTTTCCTGGATTATCTCTGTTTCCCTTGAATAATGGAACATTAGCAACTGGTCTGTACTCTGGGATTTTGCCTGTGGCTAGTGAGGACACAAATTTATTGGTATCCATTAGGCCTTGGGGATTATCCATGTAGTATAATCCTATCAAGTGTTAGCGCTTTTCTTATTATGTCCTCTTTGAGTGCAGTTGTGTTGCTGTCCTTTATTTATAGCACAACTCATGCATTCCTCTATCTTTTCTAAAACACTGAAATGCTGAAAAACAAAGCATCTATTCCTGTCCCTCTGAACAATTTGATGCCTCTGTTGACCTCGTTATTTGTATTTTTGACTGGTAGGTTCGTGCATGCAGCTCAGAAATAAATCTAGTGCAACAGGAGTTGCAGTCCAACTTTGAAAAAGAGAGATCACAGCAACTACTGCAATTCCAGAAAGAGTTTGAACTCCTCAAGAGGCAGTCTGAATTCTTGCTTACTCAGCAAATTAAGCAGCTGAAGGTAATGTACTTGAGGAATTATGGATATTTTAAATTTTTTTTTGGAAAAAAAAGGTTGTGGAATGTATTTTCATGTTTTAATTGAGACTTAATTTTGTTTCAAGTTCCTTCAACTGCCTTTTTCTTCAATGTAGCACCTGTAATCAAGAATGCAGAGTTGTAGGACATACAAGTCTTTAAATGACAATGGACATCTTTCTAATTAAATAGATTATATTTGACCAGTGTCTCATAACTTTTGTAAGGTGATTTAAAAAAAAAGCAACACTGATCTTTTCCCAATTGAAAATAAATATAGTGTTTAATAATGTTAAGAAATAATGTATGTCTTATTTGGACTGTGGTTTGTAATATAGAGCAGGACCTTGGGGATCTAGTTTATAATTTTTCTGAAAATGGTGACACAGCACGATATGGTAGTGAAAAAGGCATTTGACAAGCAATTTATGAGGGTAAGTTGTAAAACCAGTTATTAGAGGGTATAGCTAAGTTAAGTAAGTGGGGAATGTTTGGCAAAGGGACTAAAATGTGGTCAAATGACTTGAAAAGCATGATTTAATTCTGTAGACTGCAAAATGCTGCTGCATGGGTAGGGGGGTGGGGTGGTTCTGACTGCCCGGTAGGTTAAACAGAGAAATAATTAGCAAGACAAATGAACTGCTGGCTTTCATAACAAGGGAGCTGGAGTACAAAAGAAAGAAGTCTTCCTTCAAATGCGTTGGGCTTTGGTGCAACCATGAAGTTTTGTGTACGATTTTGGTCTTGTTCAAGGAATACATTTAATTATAGGCACTCAATTAATTCCAGTGATGAAAGGATTTTCGTTATAAATGATTGAGAAGATCAGGCTTTTGCATGTTAGTTGTACAGTTTAGACACTGAGGATGTGTTCCAATTTTGCTCTTGTTTCAGAATAAAGGGTCATTCTTTTAAGATAGCGAAGCGCAGGAATTTTTTTTGTCTGATAGTTGAGAATCATTGTAGTTCTATATCATAAAAAATGTAGAACTTGAGCTACTGAATAGATAGAAGAACAAGAAAAGCTTTTATTTTATAAGGGAGTAAAGATGTATGGAAAATGGGTGGTTAAGTGGAGCTGAGCCCCAAGATCATCTAAGTATGATCATATCAAGTCCTAGATTTTTATGCCAAAAGTCTGAAAAACCAAGATAGAAAATTGGCAAAATTAAGGCACGTGCCACTAGATGGACAGAGGACAGTGAGAGTAGAGGCATAGTTTCAGATATACAAAAGTGGCCTAATAGTTTTCCATTTACATTGCACATACAGTAGGAATATTATTCTAAGTTAACAATTGTGCCTGGCTGAAAACAAAAGTGCAAATTGCAGTTTTTGAAATAAAGTTGTAGTTAAGTAGACCTTTTCAGAAGAGAATGGAATGTTGAACTTGTATCTTGAAAGTTACACATAGGGATGAAGTTGTAGCATTATAAACTTAAAATACAATTGCAACATTAGTGGAAAAGATCGCAAGAAGTGACATTGTGTGGAAGTTTTGCAGACAATACGAGGATAGTTAGAGGAGCAGGTAGTATTGAAGAAGTGGTGGTCTGCAGAGGACTTAAACAGATTAGGTGAATGGGCAGAAAAGTTGCAGATTGAATACAGTGTAGGGAAGTGTATGCTTTCGCACTTTGGTAGAAGGAATAAAATCATAGACTATTTCCTAAATGGGGGGGGGGCGGGTGGGATTCAAAAATTAGAGGTGCAAAGTGTCTTCGGAGTTCTCAATCATGGTTCCTGAACGGTTAACTTACAGGTTGAGTTGATGATAAAAAAAAGTAATTGCAGAGTTAGCATTCATTTTGAAAGAACTAGAATATAAAAAACAAGTATGTAATGCTGAGGCTTTATCAGGCATTGGTCAGGCTGCATTTAAGATATTGTGTGCAGTATTGGGCTCCTTATGTCTAAGAAATAATGTGCTGGATTTGGAGAGGGTCCAGAGGTTCTCGAGAATGATCCTAGAAATGAAAAGGTTAATGTATGCAGAGAGCTTGGTGGCTCTGGGCCTTCACTCACTAGAATTTAGAAAAATGAGAGGGGATCTCACTGAACCCTATTGAATATTGAAAAGCCTAGATAGTGGATGTTTTCTGTAGTAGGGCAGTCTAGGAGCATAGGGTGCAGCCTCAGAATTGAGGGACATCCATTTAGAACAGAGATGAGGAGGAATTTCTTTGGCCAGAGGGTGTTGAGTCTGTCGAGTTCATTGCCATAAGTGGCTGTGGAGACCAAGTCATTGAGTATATTTAAAACAGAGGTTAATAGATTCTTGCTTAGTAAGGGCATCAAAGTTATGGGGAGAAGGCAGGAGAATGGGGTGAGAGGGATAATAAATCAACCATGATTGAATGGTGGTGTAGACTCAATGGGTCAAATGGCCTAATTCTGCTCCTGATTATGGTCTTATTACATACCTATCAGATCTTTCTTTCTTCCCGTTCACTCAGGTAAACATTGACTGGAACGAGAGCAGGAATGAGGGATATATAATCCTGAAATGTGTTTAATTTATTTTAATTCAGCATCATATTCAGAGCAGACATTGCATATTGAAAGTCTTGTTCCTGTGTTGTACTGTACTGACTGAAGGAAGAATTGAAATTTTCTTTTAGCTTTTGAGTGACACTGCTTGATTTAGAACAGGTAAATAGTGAAAAGTCCATTTTTATGAAGTAAGGAGGCAATGCAGATCACTATTGGAGGAAGAATGTTAATATAAAGAATATTATTAGAATTGGGGATACTTTTCCAAAATGGCACTTGAACTCGTCCTTTGTTTATTACCCAGAAAGGAGGAATGGCACACATGTTACATTAGAGAAAATACTACCAGTTGGATTGCCATGCTCTGTACTTAGGAATGTTACAGATCTCAAGGTCTACTTTGTTTCTATCTTTGATTGTATCAAGCAACACACAGGATTTGATTATATCACTTTCTTTTCATTCACGTCTTTCACATACGACTAGGATTTGTTCAAGTTATCAATAGGGTAAGTTGTGGATGTGACATCCATGTTTGTTAGTGACTTTATGGTGTGGACCTGGCCCTCAAACCTTCACTGCCTGCAAATATATTTTAAATGCTGATCCTGCGTTCTTGCACTTTGACAAGTGTTCATTTCAGACTGAATTCTTCAGGCTTTTGAAATGAAAGTAATATACAAAGATGGATTTATTTTTTTTACCTTAAATGGGATGTATATCTTTTGCGGGGTGATATTCTATACAAAATGTACAATTATCTTCCCTAACAATCTTGTTTAACATGTTTGGACCTGCATCTACTTGTATCTTCCATTGCCTGTATGTTGTGTTTGAAGTACAATAGAAAGCAAATTGAAAAGCCCAAGATTTGAAATGGGGAAGAGAGTTAAAGAGAAATACTTGATCAATTTTGTATTTTATTTTAGTAAATGGGTAATAAGGTTTAATCCTGTCAACTGGTTATCATGTCAGAGAAAACTTGATCTGACATATTCATTTCAATAATTTGTAAAACTGAGAAGTTTCTTTAAAATGAAATGGATATGAGACCAATGCCAGCAATATTTCAGTTATATTGTTTAGTTAAAAATCTGACTAATCATTGATCATAGGTCTATATTCTGTTGCATCGCAGAGTTATCCTCTCAGAGTTATAGTATATTACTGTTACCTTCTGTACAGGATGAGTTTGAAGCTGAGAAGAGCAATGCCCTCCAGGAATTGCAGGAGGTCTTTTCTCAGGAACAAGACAAAGCAAAACAATTGCACCAAGAGGAGAAAAAACAATTGTCCACAAAGCTCCAACAGCAGGGAGAGCTAAACAAACAGGTTAGGTTTTTGAAAGTCCTTGTGTGCAGTGTACTGTTTGAAGCAAAAATTGCTGAATTTCACTTTTTTCAAGAAATTGTGCTGTATTCCTTGTGTTCAATTCGTACATATAAGCTCGCATAAACAGAAGCAGTAACTTTGATGATTGAGGAATAAATATTGGTCAGGGCACTAGGAAACATATTTTGACTGATCATTAGCAAAGCACAGTATTGACTGGTATTGCCAACATATTCTGCGAAAGGCTCTTTGGTCATGGCTCTGATAGTCATGCTGACCTAAATGTATTCCTGTACACATTCTGATTAAAGATGAACTTTATTTGTCACATGTACATCGAAACATAGTGAAATGTGTCATTTGTGTCAAATCAAATCAGTGAGATTGTGCTTGGGGCAGCCCACAAGTGTCATCATGCTTCCAGCGCCATCCTCACAATTACACTAACTGCTGCATCCACAGTTAGCTAGATCTTCAAGATCTTTGATCCAGGGATAATACGGGAATAGCATTATACACTGTCATAAAGCAGTCTGATGTGTGTGCTTTCCTTGATTTTCCTGAGTTTGGGTGGCCTTGTTGAACTTGCAGTGTTGCTATAATAGATCTTCCAGTTTCCACAAACTGTAGCTGTGCACATTGGTGGTGCATGATTAGAATATTGAACAGTACGGCACAGAAGCAGCCCCTTTGCCCCATGATGTTGTGCTGAACTAAGATACTGCTGATATTTATACTGATCCCTTCTGCCTGCAAATGGTCCTTATCGCTGCATTCTCTGCATATTTATGTGTCTGTCTAAGAGTCACTTTAATACCTATGCCGTATCTGCCTCCACCACCACTTTGGACAGCACATTCCAGGCACCCCATCACTGTGAAGTTTTTTTTAAAAAACATCTCCTTTGAACTTTCCTTCTCTCAACTGAAGTATATACACTCTAGTATTAAACATTTCCACCCTGGGAAAATGGTACCAGCCATCTACTCTATAGCTCTATACCTCACAGACTTATCAGGTCTCCCCTCAGCCTCTGCCCCTTCAGGAAAAATAACCTGTTTGTCCTACCTTTCCTCATAGCAAATGCCCTCTAATCCAGGCAGTTTCCTGGTAAACCTCTTCTGCACTCTTTCTACAGCCTCGGCTTCCTATAGTGAGGTGAACAGAATTGAATACAATACTCCAGATGTGGTCTAACTAGAGTTTTAAAAAGGTGTAATGTAATTTCCTGATTCCTGAACCCAGTGGCTCAACTAATAAAATCAGACATGCTGTATGCTTTCCTTACCACCATATCAACTTTTGCGGCCATTTTCAGAGAACCCAAGATCCTTCTGTACTTTAACACTGTTCAGGATCCTGCATAACTGTGCACATTTTTCTTTACATTTGATTTCCTTACAGTTGCCCAGATCAGATTTGATTTGCTACTTCCCTACTCCACTCATATCTGCAACTGATCTACATCCTGCTGTATCATTTGACTATACTACACATGATGCTACCAATCTTCATGTCATCCACAAACCCATCCATTCATGTTTTCATCCAATTTCTAACCAGCAGAGGTCCCTGCTTGGGTCCCTGTGTAACACCACTAGTCAGAGACCTGGTCAGTGTGCAGGCAGGAGTGGTTCATAACGAGGGAAGTTGCGATTGAAATTGGACATTGTGTGATCAGTAGAACATATTTAAAATCATAAGCAGTCTGGTTTGAAAATTATTCAATCCAGGCTCTTTGAGTTTGAATATCGTTTTAAAATCTGTTTTAGTCTCCCCATAAAATTGAACTTTGTTTTTTTAAATAAAGACTAGATTAGCATTATTTGTCATATGTGCATTGAAGCATACAGGGAAAATGTGTTGTTAGTGTCAACAACCAACACAGTCTGAGGGTTGTGATGAGGGTCGCACGCAAGTGTCACCATGATTCTGGCACCAACGTAGCATGTCCACAGTTTACTAACCCTTATTACCCATATAGATTGGGACTGTGGATGGAAACCGGAGCACCTGGAGGAAATCCACATGGTCACAGAGTATGTCCTTACAGACAGCAGCAGGAATTGAACACATTGTTGACACTGTAAATGTTATGCTACTGTGCTGTCTTTCTTCTGATATATTTCTACTAAGTCTCCCTCAGGCTTTACATTTTCCAAAAGTCTGGAACCCATACTGAATACAATAGCCTGACTGAGACTTAGTTTGTGTGTTATGGAGGTTTGTTTTCTAAGCAATAGATCCCATGAGTGCTTTTCCCCATGTGTCAATGCTTTACTGTCCTTTCTGTTAGTCCTTATTACCTAACAAATTGCACTTCACAATTAGCAGAATGAGAGGTATAATAGAGACTCAATAGAATGATAGTTGTTAATCAGAAGAGGGGAGTAGCACAGGGAATTAATTTCATGGCCCTGGAATACAGTGGGTAGAAGGCAGGATGCCATGAAGAGATAAAACAAGTGATCGGTTGCAAAACAATGCACGAGGGAAATAAGAGTTTTATACTCATCCCTTCTATGCTGTCACAGTGCAGAGCAATGGTGGGATATTAACTGGTATTGCCTTTGCATATAAGGTTCAAAGGGGTCGAATTTTTGAGGTGAGACAAGGAGAGCTTTTTGACATAGTATAAATTCTGCTTCAGTGATGGCTATCAAAGTTGGCAAATTGCTAAATAAAGGTTTCACAGTTAAAAGCAAATTTATTATCAAAGTACATATACGTATGTTACCGTGTAATACCTTGAGATTCATTTTCTTGCAGGCATTTACAGGAAAAAAGTACAATAAAGTTTAAAGCTATACATAGACAAAGACTGACAAACCAATGTGCAAAAGAAGACAAATTGTGCAAATAGAAAGTAATACTGAGAGCATGAGTTTTAAAGAGTCCTTGAAAGTGGCAATCTCTCAAGATCCAGGTGACATTATGTATCCCTAACAAAGTAAAATCCTGCCTATTTCAAAATATCTTTGTCATCCTGTTTAAGGTTTGCGTTACTTGTTTCAACAGAGGGCCTTTACTGTAAAATACTTCCCAGCATCTAATATATTGTTTGTATAAGTGCATCCTTATTTCCTGTCCTCCTCTTTAGCCCTGATATATTCAGTTCTCTGTCAGTTCCCCTTTAAGTTAATTAATTAAATAAGACTATCTTCTTGCTCTGTCTCTTGTCACTCATTTTCACCCATATCAACATGTTGCCCAGTCTTGTGAAAATTTTTTATCTAATGTCTAATCCTGTTAAGTCCCAGAACGGAGAAAGGAAATTGAGAACATCATTCAAATAAAACAATATGAAAGTGCATACATTACTGATGTCAGTAATACAAAGACTGGTTTTGTTCCTTTTTTTATGCTGTCAGTTTTAATCACAAGTCAAGATACTTAACCAGCTTTCATTTTTTTTATATAGTGGCATGGTCCGTTGTGATAAGAAATAGCTAAATCAGGATAGGATTTACCCGGTGAATGACAGGGCACTGAGGTGTGCAGGAGAACAAGGGGAACTGAGAGTATAGATTTATAATTGCTTGAGAGTGGTGTCATGGGTAGATGGGGGTCATAAAAGAGAGCTTTTGACACTTTGGCCTTCATAAATCAAAGTATTGAGCACAGGAGTTGAGATGTTGAAGTTCTATGGCCAAATTTGGAATACTGTATGCAATCTGGTCACCTGCCCACTGGAAAGGTATCAATAAACTTAGAAGAGTAGAGAAAAAAATTACAAGGATGTTACCAGGACTAGAGGACTTCAGTTATAGAGAAATGTCAAATAGATTAGGAGTTCATTCCATGGAGCATAGGAGAATGAAGGAAGATCTTGTATAGGTATACAAAATTATGAGACGGTTAGATAGGGTGAATACATACAGCCTCTTTCCCCTGAGGTTGGGTGAGACTAGAACTAGAATCATGGATGTAGAGTGAAAAGTGAAATATTTCAGGGGAAACTGGCGGGGATGTGGAGCTCTTCTTAGAGGGTGGTGCGAGTGTGGAACAAAGTGCTGAATGCAGGCACAATGCAGTTCATTCATGTAGTTTTTGCTCTTTGTGTGAAAATAAATAAAACCTGAGTGAGCAGTCTTTACATTTTAGTTTTTCTCGTTATTTCCTTAGCTGCAGAAAGAAATACAGGACAAGAGCTCGGAGCTGGATACTCTATTGGAGCGTCGAGATCGAGAAAATGAAGAAGGAGGCAATCTGGTTGCAATGCTGCGCTCAGACCTTGAACGAGTAACAAATGAACGGTAACTTTGGCATTTTTACCTTGGCTTTTTCAGAAGACATTTTACCAGCTGTCACCTAATAAGAGCTCGTGGTATTGTCAGAAGTGTATTAGCAGTGAGTTGAAGATTGGTTGTAGCATAGAAGAAAGAGAATAAATGGGTTTTTCAAGGCTGGAAGGACACAACTAGTGGGTGTCCCAAGGTTTACTGCTTGGTTGCAATTATTCATGATTTATTTTAATTATCCAGAAGAGGGGCAGACTGTAAAGTATCCAGATTTGTTGATATGAAAATAGATGGGAGGGCATATTGTGACAATGATATCGTGGTTCTGCAACATGATATGGACTGAGTGAATGACTGGATAGGCTTCCTATTGTAATGTGTATTGAGGTACAGTAAAAAGCTTGCGTACTATTCATTACACAGTACGTTGAGGTAGTAGAAGATAAGACAATATCAGAATGCTTGAATAAAATGTAACAATTACAGAGAAAATGCATGCAGATAGACAATAGGATACCAGGTCACAATGAGGTAGATTGTTAAGTCAGTAGTCCTATTTATCTATCTATCTATCTATCTATCTATCTATCTATCTATCTATCTATCTATCTATCTATCTATCTATCTATCTATCTATCTATCTATCTATCTATCTATCTATTTATTTATTTAATTAGTTTTTCAAAACATTTTACAAATTAAAAACCCCAAATCCCAATGAGGAGCATTAATACAGTGCAAAATTAAGCATACAATAATAATATGCTACAAAGGAAGAGAATTTAACAAAAAAGCACCTAAATTAAAGACAAGTAAGCTTAATGTCCTCCCCAAGCCCCACAACACAAGAAAAAAACAACAACAACTCCAGACCGACCACAACACAATATAGAGAATATAAGTCAGGGCAGTCAAACTCCCAGACTGTGAATACACTTAGCAACAGAGGATAATAATGCCTACTACCAGAAAAAAAAGGGAGCTGAAAGCAAGGGACCGAAAAGAAGAAAAAAAAAGAAAAAAAAACCCTAGTCAAGAGGAAGGTTATGAAAGTACTCGATAAAAGGTCCCCAGACCTTATGGAACTTTAGATCCGAATTAAGAACTGAATAATGAATTTTTTTGAGGTCCAAGCAGGCCATAATGTCGTTAAGCCATTGCACATGAGTGGGCGGGGCAACATCTCTCCATCTAAGGAGGATCAAGCGTCTAGCCAGGAGAGAGGCAAAGGATAGTATTCGGCATTTGGTTGGACCCAGACATAAATCTGTCTCGCCCCAAAAACCGAACAGAGCAATTAAGGGGTTAGGTTCTAGGTGCTGATTCAGAATACCCGATAATGTAGTGAAGACATCGTTCCAGAATTTCTCCAAGCTAGGACAGACCCAGTACATATGGATGAGAGAGGCCACGCTCCTCTTGCATTTATCACAGAGCAGACTAATGCCAGGGTAGAATCGAGATAGTTTAGATTTAGACATATGGGCACTATGAACAATCTTAAACTGTAAAAGGCAATGGCGAGCACAAAGAGAGGTTGAGTTAACCGATTTGAGAACTGAGTCCCAGCTCTCCTCGGATAAGGAGATATTTAAATCCTGCTCCCAGGCCATTTTAATTTTATCCACAGGGGCCCGTCGTAAGGCTGCTAGTTTATCTCGGATAATTGATATTAAACCTTTACCTAGTGGATTAATGGAAAGAAATAGGTCCATAGCACTTTTCGCAGGCACTTCAGGAAAGTTAGGAATTAAAGGAGCAATAAAGTGTCGGATTTGGAGATATCTGAAAAAGTGAGCGTTAGGCAGGTTGAACTTAACAGAGAGCTGCTGAAAAGAAGCGAAGCGATTATCAATGAAAAGATCTTCAAAATGTCTAATGCCCTTCCTATACCAAACATGGAATGCTGAATCGTACGTAGTAGGTAAAAAAATGGTGATTATGTGTGACAGGGCTAGAAACGGAAAACCCCTGGAAACCATAGCATTTCCTGAACTGAGCCCATATAAGCAAAGTGTGTCTAACAAGAGGATTAGCTATTGATCTGGGCAGACTACTAGGGAGTGCAGAGCCAAGAAGTGCAGAGATAGATAATTCTTTAGTGGAGCTCAACTCCATCGCCACCCAGTTAGGGCACTCGGGTTGGCCGTGGAAGAAAGACCAGAAGGTAGCACAACGTATATTAGCTGCCCAATAATATAAGCGAAAGTTAGGTAAAGCCATGCCACCCTCTTTTTTAGATTTTTGGAGGTGGATTTTATTAATTCTAGAGCGCTTATTCTGCCACAGATATGACAAAATAATAGAGTCTAAGGACTCAAAAAAAGATTTAGGAATAAAAATTGGGATAGATTGAAATAAGTATAAAAATTTGGGGAGAACATACATTTTAACAACATTAATACGACCTACCAAAGACATAGATAGAGGTGACCATTGTACCAGACTCTGTTTTATAGCATATGAAAGATTGACAAAGTTTTCACGAAAGAGATCTTTAAACTTCCTTGTGACTGTAATTCCAAGATAAGTAAATTGATTATGGACTACTTTAAAAGGGAGATCACGAAATATTAGTTCTTGTGCTTCTTTATTAATTGGGAAAAGTTCACTCTTATGTAAATTAAGTTTATAGCCAGCGATCTGGCTAAACTGGTCAAGAAGTGAAAACATTAGGGGTAAGGATGTAGCCGGATTTGAGAGAAAGAGTAATAAGTCATCAGCATAGAGAGAAACTTTATGCTCAACACCCCTTCTCCAAATCCCGGTCAATTCAGGACAGTTTCGAAATGCTATCGCCAGAGGTTCTATAGCCAAATCAAAGAGAAAGGGACTTCAGGGGCATCCCTGACGGGTGCCACGTTTGAGATTAAATACTTGGGATTTCTGAAAATTAGTTAAAACAGAAGCAGTAGGACACAGGTACAGCAATTGGATCCAAGAGATGAAACTTTGGCCGAGGTCAAATTTTTCTAAGACTGCAAAAAGGTAGTTCCACTCTATACGATCAAATGCTTTCTCCGCATCGAGGGAAATAACACATTCAGGAGTCCCAGTTGGAGCTGAGTATAAGATATTAAATAGACGCCGAATGTTAAAAAAAGGGAGACGGTTTTTAATAAAGCCTGTTTGGTCATCAGAGATAATGGAGAGAATAACGGTTTCTAATCTATGAGCCAACACTTTAGCTAAGATCTTTACATCAACATTGAGCAGAGAGATCGGCCTGTACGAGGAACACTCTGTTGGGTCTTTGCCCTTTTTTAAAAGAAGAATAATAGATGCCTCATTGAAAGAGGGTGGCAATTTGTCGTAATTAAATGAGTCAGATAATACTGAAAGTAACTGAGGAGAAAGAAGTGAAGAGAATGATTTATAAAATTCTACAGGGAACCCATCAGGTCCAGGAGATTTCCCTGAGGACAGTGCAGAAATTGCAAAAGATATTTCTTCTGATGATATAGGCGCATTGAGTTTGGCTTTGAAATCAGATGAAAGTGAGGGGATATTCAGATTCTATAAAAATTGATCAACAGAGATATTGTCATTCAGAGATTCAGAGGAATAAAGCCGAGAATAAAAATTTTTAAATGCGTCATTAATTTCTAAATGATCCGATGTAAAGTCTTCGTTCTCCTTCCGGATCTTTGTAATATGTTGTTTGGCTTTGGAACGCCTCAGCTGATTGGCTAGGAATTTACCAGACTTATCCCCATGAATGTAAAAGCGACTCTTGCTTTCGAGAAGTTGGCGTTCGACAGGTTGAGTGGACAGAAGGTTAAATTTAGTTTGGAGTTCAACGCGCTTCTTGTATAATTCGGGGTTCTTAGTTTGGGCATATATTTGATCTAAATCTTTAATCTGGTTAATGAGGTCTGATCGATCTGCACGGGATCTTCTGTTGAGATTTGCTGTGTAAGAGATTATTTGACTCCTCAGATATGCTTTCATGGCATCCCAGACAATCTGGGATGGCACTTCAGGTGACGTATTAGTGTTAAAATAAAAGGTTATCTGATCCTTAATAAATTTTACAAAATCATCATCCGATAATAAAGTTGAATCAAACCGCCAGTGTTTATTCCTCTGAGGGAGACCAGGAAAGTTCAGAGAGAGGGTAATTGGGGCAAGGTCAGAAATCAGTATACTCTGATAGTCACAAGAGTGGGCAAATGGGATAAGTTGGTTATCGAGTAAGAAATAGTCAATTCTAGTGAAAGTATGGTGAACATGTGAGAAAAAAGAATAATCTCTCTCCGTAGGATGGAGGAAACGCCATATATCAGAGATACCAAAATTAGAGAGAAACGATTGGATAGCTAAGGCAGATTTAGTAGGTGATCTGGTAACAGAGGACGATCGATCCAGTTTAGGATCCAACCAACAGTTGAAGTCACCACCCAGTATAAGAGAGTATGAGTTTAAGTCTGGTAGTGAGGAAAAAAACCGTTCAAAAAAGTTAACATCATCAAAGTTGGGGGCATACAGGTTTGCTAGTGCAACTTTAGTGTTATATAGTTTACCAGAAACAATAATAAAATGGCCATTTGTATCAGATATTTTATTATGGAGTTCAAAACGAATATTTGAGTTAATAAGAATGGAGACTCCCCTAGCTTTAAGCGGCAAAGGATGAATGAAAATGCTGACCCGCCCACTTTGACAGAAGCCGGGAGTTATCAAAACAACGAATATGAGTTTCTTGAAGGAAAGCAATGTCAGCTTTGAGTTGTTTGATATGTGAGAATACCTTCCTCCTTTTAACAGGGCGATTCAATCCCTTTACATTCCAGCTCACGAATTTAAGTGCACTAGCCATTATCAATTACTAATGCATAAAAGGCAGCAGGCATATAAAAAGTCAAGCAGTACAATAGCAGTCTGGGAGCAGAGATGTAAACATAGATTCGTAAAATCAAAACATATACATGTCCTGAGCAATAAAGAGAAACAATAAATACAGTGAGTGATGTTGGAACTGGAAAATCACCCCACCCACACAGCCCAAAACTAGACGGCTACCAAAACACGTAGCTAGCTCTACCAAAAAATTAACCCAAATACAACTTCCAGATCTGTGTCATTAACAACAGTTCCGTATAAATACTATAGCAAATAGTAACTAGTTTATGCACTAGAAAACATAACTACAGATTAGAACACCTTCTGCAGAAATATAAAACTTAATACAGAGAAAATTGGAAGAAAACCAAAACTACCCGTGAAAAATTATAGAAGAATAAAGTAAGAGAAAGGGGAAAAAAAAGGTAAAAAAAAAAGGAGAGGAAGGGGAAAATTATAAATTCAAGACGAGTATTTATCAACCATTTACAGAGAGGAGAGAAAAAAATTCAGAGATTAGAAAAAAGGGGTGAAGAAAATAAAAATAAAAATAAATAAATAAATAAATATTAAAAAAGGGGAAAATAAATCAGCAATTAAACTATGAACCAACAAACAGGGAGGCCTTCACCAAAGACTTCGAACCTCCAAAACAAGTTAGAGTCAGTTGTAGAACTCTGTAGATAAAGTTATACAAGAATAAAAATAGATTACACACACACCAAATCCCGGGAGAGATTGTCAACAGCCCTTAGAGTTTCAATGAATAATGTCTGAGTGATTCAAGTAAAGTCTGAGTCCAGAAAAAGTAATTTTACTACGAGGAGTACTTATCCACCATTTTAGGAGGTCCGATCAGATTCCGAAGATGACTGGATAGCTGGAAGACTTGCCACAAATGCTTCAGCTTCTTTCACTGATTTGAACCACTTGTATTTTCCAGTATTAAGCTTGATTCGTAGATCGGCAGGAGTACGAAGAGAGGGTTTGAAACCACGTTCAAAAAGCACTTTCATTGCACCTTTAAACTCAGCGCGCATCTTTAAGGTCTGGGGTGCAAAATCTTCCACAAAGCGAATGGTTGTATCCTGGAAAGTAAAAGACCCCCTGCGACGTGCCTCTACAATCAGACTGTGTTTTACCTGGTATTGGTGGAAGCACAAGATTACTGGTCGCGGGCGGGAGCCCAGAATTCTGGGGGGAACGTAGACTCTGTGTGCCCGTTCGAGCTCAGGCGGGTTCGGAAGCAAATCTTTCCCGGATATCTCACAGAGAAACTTGGCGAAAAACTTCACAGTTGGTCCATGTTCGGTCGCCTCTGGCAATCCAAGAATTCTAAGATTGCAGCGTCTGCTGTGATTTTTGAGATCCACCATTTTGGAAAGGAGTTTGTTACATTTTTCCTCTAAGCTGGAACAGAGAGTCTCTAAGTATCGAACACGACTTTCTAAATCTTCAGAAGTCGAATCAATGCGAGATAGGTGTTCGGCATGCTTGTCCACTTTATCGTTGATCCGATCCAGTTTGTCTTCCAACTGTTTGAAAGCGGTTTTAAATTCCTTTAAAATTTCGTCTCGGAGCTTTCCGAGCGCAGCCAGGGTCTCGTCTGAAAGAGCCGGAACTTCCTTTCTCCCAGATTTAGAACTCTTGCTAGACATTGTAAGTTAGATATGTTCACAGGCAAGTAAGAGATACCGAAAAAATTCCTAACTAAGGTTTAAAAAATAGAGACATTTAGTGCAAAGATAGCGACAGTAACGGAACAAAAGTTCGGAGCAGCTAAACAATCGCCATCTTACCGGAAGACCCCAGTAGTCCATTTTATTGCACAGGAAACCATTTAGTTGTCTTCTAACGGTAGGATGAATGCTATCTTTGAGCCTAGTGGCACGTGCTTTCAGGCTTTTGTAGCTTCTGCCCAATGGGAGAGAAGAAAAGAGAGAATATCTGGGGGGAGCTGGGGTCTTTTATTATTCTGACTACTTTGCTGAGGCAGTAAGAAATATAGACCATGGAGGGGCAGCAGGTTTTCATGATGTGCTGAGCTGTGTTCACAACTCTCTACGGGCTTTGTGAGATTGTGGGCAGAGCAAGCTGTAGTGCACTAAATATAGTAGGATGTATCAATAAAAGCTGATCAGTATCGATGAAGACATGCATCCTGATGAAGTAGAGGCATTGTTTTTTTTTAACCTTTCTTAACCATAGCACCCCTGTGGTTGGCAGGACCGGTTATTGGTGATGTCCTGGAAACTCAAAGCTCTCAACCCTCTTGACCTCAGCGCTGTTGATAGAGACAGGAACTTGTGCATTGCCCTTATTCCTGAAGTCAGCAATAACTCTTTTGTTGGCCAAAATTGAGAGGAAGATTGTTGTCACAACAGCATCTTACTAAGCTCTCACTTTCTTTCATGTACTAATGAGTCATCATTATTTGAGATATGACCCATGATAGTGGTATCATCTGCAAACTTGTAGATAGAGTTAGAGTAAAATCAGACCACATAGTCAAGAGTGTGTAGGGAGTAGAAAAGGGGCTGAGGATGCAGACTTGTTGGCACCAGTGTTGAGAATAATCATGGCGGCCGTGTTGCTACCTGTCCTTACTGGTGTGGTCCTTTGGTCAGAAAGTCAATGACCCTATTGCAGCGGGAGGTATTGATTCCCTGGTCTCGGAGTTTGGTGATTAGTTTGCTTGGAATTATAGTATATTGAAGGCAAAACTAATAATGAGCCAAATATAGTTATTTTATAGTTATTTAGCTGGTGATATAATTGGAGCTAGCCAGTTTAGCATAAGTTGTGATTTGTTACCATTCTCTTTTGCTGTACTAGTCATGCAGGTAGGTGCAGGAGAAACATGTGGTTGGCTCCGTGTCTTCTGCAAATCCAGATAGCTTTTATCCATTGAAAACAGGATGAACCTTGGCTTCATCATAAGGTTCCATAATCACAGAACTGAATCCAAGCCAATTCATTTCATGAGTTATCGAGATATCAGGGGTAGGTTTTTTATGCAGAGAGTGGTGAGTGCATGGAATGGGCTGCTGGCAATGATGGTGGAGCGGGATATAATAGGGTCTTTTAAGAGACTCTAGGATAGGTACATGGAGCTTAGAAAAATAGAGGGCTATGGGTAATCCTGGGTACTTTCTAAAGTAAGTACGTGTTTGGCACAGCATTGTGGGCCAAAGGGCCTGTATTGTGCTGTAGGGTTTCTATGTTTCTATATAAGTAATAGCTGAGACTATAAGATGCAATCAGAATCTGGTTTATTATCACTGGTATGTGATGTGAAATTTGTTAACTTAGCAGCAGCAGTTCAATGCAATACATAATCTAGCAGAGAGAGAAAAATAATAGTAAAATAAAACAATAAAAAGTAAACAAGTAAAACAATTATGTATATTAAATAATTTTTTTTAATGTGCAAAAAAACCCAGAAATACTGTATATTAAAAAAAGTGAGGTAGTGTCCAAAGCTTCAATGTCCATTTAGGAATCGGATGGCAGAGGGGAAGAAGCTGTTCCTGAATCACTGAGTGTTTTATTCACAGTCCTTTTTAATCCTTTTTGAGCTAGTATTACCATTGTAATTCATTTGGTCTCTCCTTTTCTCCATCTTACCACAGACATCACATATTGGCCTAATTTTGTTCTTATATCTTATGGTCTTTTGTTCTTGCATTCCTCCTACATTTGTAACTTAAAATGTGATTGAGGTCAATGCCCTGTAAAATTGAAACAGGCCCTTTGTGCATTTTGGCATTGCTGACCGAGATGTCTACCTGAGCTAGTCCCATTTGCCTGCATTTGGTCCAGATCCCTAAATGTTTAACACATCTTTTAAGTGCTGCAATGCTGTCTTTTACCACGTCTTCTGACTCCTCATTGCATTCACGCATATTCTTTTGTGTGGAATAATTTTCATAGGTCACCATTAAACCTTTCCCCTCTTAACCTACAACCCATGCCTTTTTTTTAGACTCCCCTACTCAGGGGGAAAAGACTATTTCTGACATTTCTGCCATTATGATTTTATAATTCTGTTTAAAATCACCCCTCAACCTCCTTCACTCCAGGGAGAACAGTTCTAGCCCATCCACTCTCAGCAATATCATTGTGAAACATTCCTGCACGCTCTCCAGCTTAATGACATTCTTCCTGTGCTTGGTGACTAGAACTGCACACAGTTTCCAAGTGTAGTCTCACCAACATCTTGAATGGCTATAACATGCTATCTCAGCTCTTGTACTCAATACCCTGTACCATGCCTTATTTACCAGCTTGTCTAACCATGTCATCACTTTTCAGGAACTGTACATTTATTCTCCTAGGTCTGTCTGTTCTACAATGCTCCACAGGGCACTACTATTCGTTGTGTATGCATCACCACAATTGCCTGATTCAAATTACTTCTACCTACTTTCCCAGTTGATCTAAATCCTGTATATTCTAGACAACCACTATGCCATCTATTTTAGATGATTCTCAAACTATCTGAATATGCTATCTTTGTTCTCATCCAAATCATTAATATACAAGACAAACAACAGGATCAACATTGATCCCTGCGGCACACCACTGGTCACAGGCCTCCAATCTGAAAAACAACTCTCCACTATTATCCTCTGATTCTTATCATGAGGCCATCCAAGTGTCTAACTCATCCTGGATCTTATGTGATTTAACTTTCCAGATCAGAGATGCTTTCTGATTGTTTTTTTTTCAGTGCTTCTAGAACTTTTTTGATTTATTTCAGATATTCATCTGCAGTTTGTGTTTTTGAACCCCTTCCTGTGTTCCTTGGATAGAAGCATTGTTAAGATCTTTGATTGGGATTGGAGCTGCATTTTATAATTTTTGAATGCTGTGTTCTGTTTCAAATGTTTCCATACTCAGTGGCCATTTTATTAGGTACAGGAGGTACCTAATAATATGGCCATTGAGTGTACGTTCATGGTCTTCTCTGCTGTAGCCCACCCACTTCAAGATTCGAGGTACCCACCCACATTCAGAGATGCTGTTCTGAACATCTATTGTAACTAGTCTGTCCATTCTGCTCTGAGCTCTCTGATAAAGAAGACATTTTTGCCCACAGAACCTCTACTCACTGCTCTTGTGCCATTCTCTGTAAACGGTAGAGACTGTTGTGCGTGGATAATCCCAGGAGATCAGCAGTTTCTAAGCTACTGAAACAACTCTGTCTGGCACCAACAATCATTCCATGGTGAAAGTCACTTAGATTGCATTTCTTCCCTGTTCTGATGTTTGAACTGAACCTTGTGACCATGTCTGCATGCTTTTATGCATTAAGTTGCTGCCACATGATCAACTGATTTGATATTTACATTAATGAGCAGATGTACAAGTGTGTCTATTAAAGTGCATATTCATGTGGGTTCCTCAAAATAAGTTACTGCAGGTTTTCAAAACAAAAAAAAACTGAAGGTGTAAAGCAAAGAATTATAGATGCTAAGAGGTCTGAACTAACAGCAGGAAATACTGGAAACAATTGAGGGATCATGCTGCTTTGTGGAATACCACCTTTTGTACCGCAGAGGTAACTCTTGAGTTTCCAGCTGCCTGTCCTTCATACTACTCTGACCTTTGGACTTTGGACCTTTGGACTCTTACATTGTTCCAGTAAATCACAACAAAAGTGACAGAAATCGTTATCATCTTCTGGCTGGATATTTTACAGCTTCAAGAATCAAATTCATTGTTGAGTATTTTGAGTAATACACTTTTCAAGATTTTGTCAGATTGGCCCACTTCTTATGGAAGGTCATCATCCTGTAATGTCATCTTTTCTCTCCATAGGTTCTGACTTGAACTATTGTTCTATCTTATTGTAGCACTGAAGATGGCTATTGTCCCTGCCAGTTCCCAGCAGATCCATCCGATTTGTCCCATGACACCCTCTTATTTTCCTGTAATCCTGCAACTTTTTCTCTCTCCAACCTGCCCATCAAACCCCCTCCACCCTTTGATTCTTCTGCCATTTATACATCAAAAGAAAATTTATGGCAACCAGTAAACCAACCATTCTTTGGGATTATGTATCTGTTGGTTTTTCTCTCTGCTTTTTTGTTTATCTTTTTCTTGCATCACTTCCAAATGGATCTGTTGTGGTTAGCAAGCTTTCACTATCCTGTTTTGTCAACACCAGTCTGCCTTTGTCTTCACCAGTTTCAAACATTCCCTTTGGCTCTCTTCTCCTTTTCTGCAGCAGTTATTTCAAAGCCTTTCTTAGTTGTGACGAGGGATTTTCGGCGCTGTACTTTAAGGTGCTTCCTGATTTATTCTTCCTACCATTTTCAGTTTGGTCTTTGATAGTAGGATTATGCTTTAATTTTGCTTCCTTCATGGTTTTGCTCCACTCAGAAATATATGCTCCATAATTTATTTTATTGTTGCTCTTACAGGGCCAAATAAATAACCTGGTGTAAATATTCTCCATTTGAATCTCAGGTAGTGAATTGTAATATCTTTAAGTTTTTTTATTGCTTCTTATTCTGAAGTCGGATTCAGATTTCCTTTTGCCTTAATGAGTTTATCCAATGTCTTGCCTGTACTGAGAAGATGCCAGCTGATCTCAACTATCTGTATATCTAATTAACCATAGTATAAAAATTACTGCTTAATGCCTGAAAAGATTGAACTCTGCTCTGTTGCAGCCTTTGGCTACGTTTATACAGGAACTAAGGTTTTTGGAGCATCTAACACAGAGTTATTACTATCGGGAACAATGTTGAATTAACTTCTGATGATGTAGACAAAGCTAACACTCCAGTGTGTAATATATTTGAAGTACTTTCATTAGCCTTTATAGTAAATTGGTGTCTTTTGTTACCACTTAGGAGAAACCTGGAGATTTCTCATGAGCGATTGTTGAGGCTGTTTTCGGAGGTGGTGAGAATGACATTTTCTTCAGAAGATATGATCAATAAGCAAATTGAACAGTGCCTAATTAGTGGGCAGCCTGGGAATTCAGTGGATGAACGAAATAATCAGAGTCTGGCAGGAGCCAGAGGCAGAGCTCCATGGATGAAAACAAAAGTCTTGCTGGAAAATGACAAAGGTATACCTGCTAGTTTGCCCATAACATACAGAAATAGCCCTTTGCCATATTGAGTCCATTCCAGTCATTGAGCACCTATTTACACTAATTCCATTTTATTTCCCAGATACTACCACTTACCAGCATGCTAGGTCAGTCTAATGGACCGTCAATTACTGGGTTATGGGAGGGAACGTACAGTCATGGGGAGAATGTGCAAACTCCACACAGAGGTCATGTGTGTACGGGCCACCGGAGCTCAGAAGCAGCAGATCTGCTTTGCCTATCCTGATGAACAGATGTTGGAGTTGATTGTAAAGGATGAGGTTTCAGAGTACTTGGAGGCACTTGATAAAATAGGCCATAGTCAGCATGGTTTCCTCGAGGGAAAATCTTGCTTGACAAATCTGGAATTCTTGAAGAAATAACAAGCAGGATAGACAAAGCAGAATCAGTAGATGTTGTATACTTGGATTTTCAGAAGGCCTTTGACAAGGTGCCACACATGAGACTGCTTAACAAGCTATGAGCCTGTGGTATTACAGGAAAGATTCTAGTATGGATAAAGCAGTGGCTGATTGGCAGGAGGCAAAGATTGGAAATAAAGGGAGCCTTTTCTGGCTAGCTGCCGGTGACTAGTGGTGTTCCACAGGGGTTTATGTAGGGACTGATTCTTTTTACATTATATGTCGATGATGGGATTGATAGCTTCATTGCAAAGTTTGCAGAAAATATGAAGATAGGTGAGACGTGCAGGTAGTTTTGAGAAGTAGAGAGGCTACAAGAAGTACTTGCAATGGTAGCATTAATTTCAAGACTAGAATATAAAAGCAAGGATGTAATGTTGAGACTTTATAATGCACTGGTGAGGCCTCGCTTTGAGCATTGTAAGCAGTTTTGGGCCCCTTATCTTAGGATGTGCTGAAATTGGAGAAGGTTCAAGGAAGGTTCACAAAAATTATTTCAGGATTCAATGGCTTGTCATATGAAAAGTATTAATGGATCTAGGCCTCTACTCACAAATTCAGAAGAATGAGGGGTGACCTCATTGAAACCCATTGAATGGTGAAAGGCCTTGATAGAGTGGATGTGGAGAGGATGTTTCCTATGGTGGGAGAGTCTAAGACCAGAAGACACAGCCTCAGAATAGAGGGGCATCCTTTTAGAGCAGAGATGAGGAGGAATTTCTTTAGCGAGTGAATGGTGAAATTTGTTGCTGCAGGTGGCTGTGGAGGCCAAATCATAGGCTATATTTAAGGCAGAGGTTGATAGATTCTTGATTGATCAGGGCATTGGTACAGAAATGAAAATTTGATCAGCCATGATGAAATGGCAGAATAGACTCGATGGGCCAGATGGCCAAATTCTGCTCCTATATCTTATAGTCTTATGAAGTCTATAATTCCTATTTTCCTTGAACCAAGCATAATCTATAAACCTTGATATCTAAGGCTGTAGTTGAGTTTGAGTAGAATTACAGAGAATATACAGTCAGCCCTCCTTATCCGCGAGGGATTGGTTCCGGGATCTCCTGCGGATACCAAAAAAGCACGGATGCTCAAGTCCCTTATATAAAATGGTGTAGTATTTGCATATAACCTACGCATGTCCTCCCATATACTTTAAATCGTCTCTAGATTACTTATAATATCTAATATAATGGAAATGCTATGTAAATAGTTGGTACACTGTAATGTTTAGGGAATATTGACAAGAAAAATAACTACATGTTCCTCTCGCTCACAACACAAGCAGTGAATGAACGAGACGCGAGGCGGACAATGATCAAACAACGAGTAAATCTTGTAATACCTGTACAGTAGTTGTTACACTGTCTTGTTTAGGCAATAAGGACGCTTTGGAGGAGGCTCAATAACACTAAAGTCAGGAACTGTGGAGGTTGAGGGCTGAGGATCTTCAAGTGTTGAACGTCACGACTTCAGAATTGCAGATGCTTTAGTTAGAAACATTGTTATAGGAAGCTGTCTCTTCTTTTTTCTTTGCATCATCAAATAAATCTTGCAAGGTAGCCTTTCTCTTCTATGAGTTTCTTGAGCTCCTCTGGGAACGCTGCTGTGGCCTTGGCATTAGCCGATGCCGATTCTCCCGTGATCTTTATGTTCTTGAGGCTGTAGCGCTTATATATAGCCAGCCAGCCAGCCATCCCTTACTAGCCTTAAACTCTCTTCCCTCGTTCTCATCAACCCCGTCACAGTAGTGCTCATAGAGACTAAGAGCTTTTTCACGTATAATTTGCAAATGAGTCAGACGCGAGGCGAACACTGTTCGAACAACGAGTGCTGGAAGAGCACTTCCGGGTTTTCTTGCTTCGTGGTTGGTTGAATTCGCGCATGCGGAACTCGCGGATAAGGAGGGCCGACTGTATAGTATAGATTGTGGACAGCCAGCTGCACTTTTCCTTTCATTCCTTTTGTACTTTTTAGGTAATCTGAACACCAGTCACGAAAGTACTGTGGACACCAGCTTATGGTCAGCATTGACAGATGAACAATTGGAGCTTTCTCAGTGGCTGTCAGAAAGCATGTTCGCCGGGCCTGATGTTGGGCATGAAAATGAGGAGCTGATACTCAGCACGTGTGGGCGTTTGCATGCTGCTGTGGAAAAATTGCTGGAGTTGGTCACCATGTCCACAAGACAAGTGAGTATTGTTCAGTTGATCTGTCACCTCAGGGCCTCTTTTATTCAATAACTCCCTTTTCCTTATTCCTTTAATATTAGAATAATCCAGCCAATTCTATCTTGAATATATTCAGTAACTGAATCATCCCTTCTCTCTTGTATGGAAAATTCCTTGAGGCATGTTCTAATGAGCAGTTTATATGCATTTATAACCATATAACAATTACAGCACGGAAACAGGCCATCTCGGCCCTTCTAGTCCGTGCCGAATGCTTACTCTCACCTAGTCCCACCGACCTCAGCCCATAACTCTCCATTCCTTTCCTGTCCATATACCTATCCAATTTTTTTTGAATGACAATATGGAACCTGCCTCTACCGCTTCTACTGGAAGCTCGTTCCACACAACTACCACTCTGAGTAAAGAAGTTCCCCCTCATGTTGCCCCTAAACTTTTGCCCCTTAACTCTCAACTCATGTCCTCTTGTTTGAATCTCCCCTACTGTCAATGGAAAAAGCCTATCCACGTCAACTCTATCTATCTCCCTCATAATTTTAAATACCTCTATCAAGTACCCCCTCAACCTTATATGCTCCAAAGAATAATGACCTAACTTGTTCAACCTTTCTCTGTAACTTAGGTGCTGAAACCCAGGTAACATTCTAGTAAATCTCCTCTGTACTCTCTCTATTTTGTTGACATCTTTCCTATAATTCGGTGACCAAAACTGTACATGGTATTCCAAATTTGGCCTCACCAATGCCTTTTACAATTTTAACATTACATCCCAACTCCTATACTCAATGCTCTGATTTATAAAGGCCAGCATATCAAAAGCTTTCTTCACCACCCTATCCACATAAGATTCCACCTTCAGGGAACTATGCACTATTATTCCTAGATCACTCTGTTCTACTGCATTCCTCAATGACCTACCATTTACCATGTGTGTCCTATTTTGATTAGTCCTACCAAAATGTAGCACCTCACACTTATCAGCATTAAACTCCATCTGCCATCTTTCAGCCCACTCTTCTAACTGGCCTAAACCTCTCTGCAATCTTTGAAAACCTACTTCATTATCCACAACACCACCTATCTTAGTATCATCTGCATACTTACTAATCCAATTTACCACCCCATCACCCAGATCATTAATGTATATGACAAACAACATTGGACCCAGTACAGATCCCTGAGGCACACCACTGGTCACCGGCCTCCAACCTGACAAACAGTTATCCACCACTACTCCCTGGCATTTCCCATCCAGCCAATGTTGAATCCATTTTACTACTTCAATATTAATACCTAATGATTGAACCTTCCTAACTAACCTTCCATGCAGAACCTTGTCAAAGGCCTTACTGAAGTCCATATTGACAACATCCACTGCTTTACCCTCATCAACTTTCCTTGTAACCTCTTCAAAAAATTCAGTAAGATTTGTCAAACATGACCTTCCACGCACAAATCCATGTTGACTGTTCCTAATCAGACCCTGTCTATCCAGATAATTATATATACACTAAATATATATTTAGTGGCCAATTTATAAAGTTCACCTGTAAACCTGCTCTTTAATACAAATATCTAATCAGCCAATCATGTGGCAGCAACTCAATGCATGAAAACATGCAGACATGGTCAAAAGGTTCATTTGTTGTTCAGATCAAACATCAGAATGGGGAAGAAAAATGATCTGACTTTGACTGTGGAGTGATTGTTGGTACTGGACTGGGTGTTTTGAGTATCTCAGAAACTGCTGAACTCCCAGGATTTTCAGACACAACTGTCTAGAGTTTACAGAGAATGACACGAGAAACAAAAGAAAGACATCCAGTGGGCAGCATAGCTGTGGGTGAAAAGATCAATTCAGCCTTGTGAAGGCTGAATGTAGTACGTTAGATTGCAAGTGAAATTTTGCTTCATCTGGAAGGACTGTTTGGTTCCCTGGATGATTAAAGGACAAGTATGGCATCTCTCATAGTAATCTAGGGAAGTGCCATCATGGTCTTTGAGGGCAGAAGAGCAGACAATGAGTTACAAAGGACACAATTCTTTGATTAGAAGTGGCAGAAATCGTGAAGTGTGGTCCTTTGAATGCAGCAGTTGTATGTTGAAAGGAGAGGGGCCAGGGAGTTCTGTTTAGGAGGAGTAGGATTGAGAAAGGAGTTGCAGGATATAAATGAGATGTGGTCAAGGGTTCTGTCAGCTATGGTGTGGAGAAGTTGTGCATATGCTCCAAAGGTGAGACTTTGTAAATGGCTGCAAAAGGTTCTAATTGGTTCGTTCCGGACACATTTTCCTTCTTGCTGAATCATGTTCCCTTTTGTTCTATCCCATCTTTCCTCCACGTCCAGTGCTATAGTTTGCACTTTTTTCCCAGTTCTGATAAATGCATTAACTTTGACTGTCTTTGAGGCATTAATTGTTTCTCTTCCTAGCATTATTTCTCATTGCCTCCAGTCTGAGGCAAGGGTCTAAAATGTGGTTATTTTTTCCACAGAAAATACTTGACTTTTTTCTCGCATTCCTAGACCAGTGACATGGACAATAATTTCATTCTCTAGCATTCTGCTGCATGATACCTGTTAACTCATCACCTCATGATAATCAGTTTTATATGATACAACTCTCGACCACTTCAGTCAGCTAAATTGCAAACGCAGCCAGATATCTCGAATAGGAAATATTCTCAGGTAGCATACACTAATCCCATCATTTGCCAGCATTCAGTTTCTGAGGAATTTATATCCAGACTACCATTGCCACTTCCTAGATAGCCAGGTAGGAAGGATGTCATAACTTTGGAGAAGGTACAGAAGAGGTTTACCAAGGTGCTGTCAGAACTAGAGGACATGTGCTACAAAAGGAGGTTGAACAAATTTGAGTTATTTTCTCTGGAGTAGCAGAGGCTGGGGGCTGATCTGATAGAGGTTTATAGGATTGAGACGCATAGATAGAGTAGACAGTATCTTTTCCCCCAGGGTTGAAATGTCTAATATAGTGGGCGTGCATTTAAGGTGAGAGATGGCTATTTTAAAGGAGATGTGAGGGACAAGTTTTTTACAGAGTGGGGGGATGCCTAAAATGTGCTGCCTGAGATGAGGGTTGAGGCAGAAACATTAGGAACTTCTAAGAGACATTTAGATGGGCACATGAATGTGAGGAAAATGGAAGGATATGGATATTGTGTAGGTATAAAGGATTAGTTTAGCTGGGTATTTGATTACTAATTTATTTGGTTCGACTCAACATTGTGGGCCATAGGGACAGTTCTGTGTTCTATTTCCCTAGATTCAGATTGCCAGATTACTTTTTTACAATGCCAAATTTTGGATAGGTCCGTAAGCTAGGCTCTACAAGACACTGAAATAAACTGTATTAACAATTTAAGAATTATTAGGAAGAAAATTATTTCAACTTCCTGTTGGATTTAGACTTAGTGTGATACTGTGGAAACCTGTGCCAGACATTGCCTTTTAATAAGTTAATGTTCAGCATTTGCCTTTTGTTAATTTGATACATCTGTTCTGGTACAGTTGATGCAAAATTATAGGATCCAAGAACATGAAGAAGGTTTCATGCCTCAAAGCATAGACACTGTGGAGCTAATTGGCAAACAGCACCAAAAATTGATAGAACATCTCAATTGTGAATCTGAGGCAAAGAATGAACTGGTATTGGAGCTCCACAAAGCTGAAGGTAAGATTGTGAATATGAGAAACATTGTGTAAGATTGTTGCTACAAGAATGGAGAACGGAATTTTTAAAATCTTGTGTTTGAATGTGTATTTTGAATGCATGCTTTTTCTTTACTATTGAATAACTAATGGAACTAAATTTGTTTGTCCCAGATTAATGTTGAGTATTTGATTGAATTCAGAGTTCAAAGTTGGCAACTTTCTTATTCTGCAGTTTGAATTCTCCAAATTATTATTGTTGTTACACATTTTATTTCCTTATTTATTTCTGCTTTCTCAATAGATGCCGTATATATGACGTGCAGTTTTTCATTGATTCTATTGTACTTTTGTTTACTGTGAATGCTTGCAAGGAAGCAAATGTTAGGGTAGTATATGTTGATATATATATATATATATATACACACACACACTTTGATAGTACATTTATTTTGAACTTTGATCCAGGTTATTTCAGTTTAGAATGCATTTTAAATTCCATGCTAATTGGCTAATGAAACATATTCCCTAGAAATTGTATATGTTGGCAGTAGCATGGAATAAGATTTGTGAAGGGAGGATAAAAATGGAAATGCAGGGTCTCCAGCAGCTTATGTATTCTTTTGAAATCTGCAAAACTCAAACCCTCAACAAATTGGCATTTATATTTCTCAAACATTCACCCAGCTTTTCTGGACTGGGATTCAGAATCTCATTTAATTTATGCCAAAAAAATGCTCTCTCCTGACTTTACTGCTCATGTCACAGACAGCAGAGGCAAATATTGGCAATAGTTAGACAGACCAAGATGAAAAAGCTGTTGAAATCTTTAAGCTGTTGTATCCAGTTGGTGGCCCATCCAAAAAATTGGAATAAATGGTAGTTAAATTGTTTTAAAGATGGTAAGTAAATTCATCAGGCGTATGATTTTATTTTGGTGCCAGTCAGAAAAGTGGTGGTACAGAAATCACTTGCATTAGGGTAATGGCTCTGTCCTTCGTTAACACTTTGCAGCATTTTCATCAAACTGGAGCTTTCTACTTACTATACAGATAATTATACCAAGAAAGTGACAAGTATGTTAAATTTTTAAAAGTTGAATCCATTTCTCTTATACATTTATTTATTGTTGTTTGAATCCTTCTCATCTTCTTTATCAATTTCTTTTCCTAATTGTATGTTTTTTTCCTTTTTGATTTAAAAAAAGGTAATGGAAAAACTTTCTCCATTTTAAAAGCATTTCACCCGCCATAATTTCTAATGATTTTATTTATTCAATCCTGGCTTGCTTAGATCCTTTCTGTTATTCCTCTAGGTCTGATTGACGGGTATGTTGCCGAGAAAGCACTGCTAGAAGAAGCTTTGCAGAAGAAGGAAGAATCAGAACAGCACTTGGCCGTACAGGTAGAACTCCTAGGCAAACAACTTCATGAACTCAACCAAGAGAACCTTCAGCTGTGTGAGGAACGTGATCTGCTACTGCGCCAGAAACAAGTCATGGCTGGCAGTGAAGTAGAGCGTGGTAAGAACCATCCTTTGGCTGTTGATTACTCAGTTTACGATGTCCTACACACTTACCCAGTTTTTGTTCCTGATTGCTAAGACAAAATGACCTTTAAAAGTAAAAAAAATGTGATGTTTTATCTTATGCAGAGCTTTTCCAGAACGTGAAGGACCATAAGACCATAAGGACAGAATAAAACTATTCTGTCGATTGAGTCTGCTCCTCTGTTCCATCATGGCAGATTTATTATCCCTCTTAACACCATTTTCCTGCCTTCTTTCTTCTCTCTCACCCCCCCCCCCCCCCAATAACTGCCATGGTAGCATGGTGTTTAGCTCAACGCTGTAACGGATTAAGGTGTCAGAGTTCAGAGTTCAATTGCAACATCCCCTGTGAGCATGTGCATGTGGGTTTCCTCTAGGTCCTCCAGGTTCCTCCCACAGTCCAAAGACGTACCGGTTAGTAGGTTAATTCGTCATTATAAATTGTCGCCTGATTAGCTGAGGGTTAAATCAGTGAGTTGCTGGGCAGCGCACTTCAAAGGGCCTGTTCTGTGCTATTTCTCTAAAATCAAATAAATCCTTCGGCGCCCTTACTAATCTAAGAACCTGAAAGCCACTGTCTTAAGTATCTCCATTTACTTGGCCTCCACAGCCATAAGATATAGGAGCAGAATTCAGCCCATTAATTCTGCTCCACCATTCCATCATGGCTGATCCCAGATCCCACTCGGCCCCATATACCTGCCTTCTCGCCATATCCTTTGATGCCTTGACCGATTAGGAAATGGTCAACTTCTTCCCTAAATGTACCCACGGATTGACCTCCACTGCAGTTTGTGGCAGAGCATTTCACAGATTCACTACTCTCTGGCTAAGCGTCCATTGTTAAGGATCTCTAGCACTCAGGGCCTGCCCTTTACCATCAAGTAGGAGGTACAGAGGCCTGAAGGTACACACTCAGCGATTCAGGAACAACTTCTTCCCTTCTGCCATCCGATTCCTAAATGGGCATTGAACCCATGACAGTACCTCAGTCTGTAAATGCATATTATTTTAGTTTTGCACGATTTTTAATCTATTCAATCTACGTATAATGTCATTGATTTACTTATTTATTTAATATTATTATTTTATTTTGTTTTTTTTCCCCTTTTCTGTTATATATTGCATTGAATTGCTGCTGATAAGTTTAACAAATTTCACGTCACATGCCAGTGATGATAAACCTGATTCTGATCTGGCAATGAATTCCTCCCACTTTCTTTTAAAAAAAACTATTAATTTCTCCTTTAGAGATGTCCTTGTATTCTGAGGCTGTGCCCTCCATTGCTCAATTTCTCCCAGTTTAGGAAACATTCTCTCCATGTCCACTCTTTCTGGGCCTTTTTAAGTAAGTATCACAGTGGAATAAACCATACATCCATCAATATCAGTCCATTACTGCCTTCAATTTGATCAGCTCTGGGGTTGCAAATCATATGTTCATAATCCTTATTCTTGATCTGCTGAAGTGAAGCAACCTTGGCAGAATTCTGTGAGATAAAGAATGTCAGAGAAATGGACTTTGTAAATTATGATAACTACTTTCTTTAATAATAATAATAACATTCTGCATCACACTAACAGAATACATGGGCACTGACCCAACAAAAAGGCCTACATACCAAAACAAAATACGTCATTGAAGTTTGCAAAAGTTGTTAATACAATATCATATTATCACCATATTTGGGAAAACATTTGACGAACTACACATAATAACATACTACATTGCGTTAACAGCAGTACAGTGCAATGGCTCCAAAACAGAGGCACTCATTCATAGAAACCTGAAACTGAGTAATGAAATGAAAACACTGAAATGGCAGACGAGAATACAAGACAAAATTGAAACCTTAAGTGCAGAAATAGTCCACCGCTGTAGATTTCTATGTTCTAATGGAGTATAAAAAGTTAAGGGAAAAGCTAAGGAAATACTAAGGTTCATGCAAGATACAATCAGTCTAACAAAAGCATTGTAGAATTTATAGATACACTAAAATAAAGCTTGGTGCCTAGAAAGCCAAAATAAATAGATACATGAAATATGCCAGACAGAAAAAAACACAATTATTAATTTGGGAACAATGAAAAAGATTTGTACAAGAAATTGAAACTAAATTTAGCGCACCAAAATGTCACCAGCCCTAGCACAGAATTACCAACAACACAAAGATGAGAACTTTTGGATTAATATCTGGTCAAGCAGGGTGACGCACAATCAAGAAGCGAGCTGGATTAGGGAGGGAAAAGAATGCACACACACAATTGAAGAAATGCAAATACCTGAAGTTAAAATGGATATGCTAAAAGCCGTTTTAAAAAAATAACCAAAGCTGGGAAAAGTACCAGCAGTGATAATATTCATAATTATCAGTATAAAAAATGACTTGTCCTCATCCATACCTGTTAATACATATCAATAATTTTCTTAAAAATCCTGAAGTGGTGCCCAAAGTTTTGACTGAAGGTAAAGTATATCTTTTCTAAAGAAGAAATCACAAATGACCCATCAAAATATCATTCTATTATTTGTTTACAAACTATATATAAATTGTAACATCATGTAACTCGCAACTAGTCACTGCTCACTTAGATAACCACAATATACAGTACTTACAGAAGAGCAGAAAGGGTGCAGTAAGGGTATGAAGGGATGTAAAGAACAACTGTTAATAGATTCTGTAGTTTTAAGTCAAGTCTGGTGGAAAAAGAGAAATCTTTCATGTTGATATAGTGACTACCAAAATGCATTTGATTCTGTTCCATACTCCTGGTTAATTGAATTCTTAATCTATATGAACCTTGCCCAATACTTGTGAAATTCTTACATTATCTGATAAAGCATTGGCATACTATAATCACCCTATCTGTTAACAACCAGAAAAGAACAACTACAATTTTCAAACTAAACAGAGGCATTTATCAGGGTGACTCTCTAAGCCCACCATGGCTTTCTAATTTAAACCTGCTCTCTAATTTACTGAATCAGACAAAAATCGGGTATCAAATCTGAAACAAATTATGTACTCCATCAGTAAAGCAAAGACAATTAATTCAAGTAGTTCAAGTAATTCAAGTAATTCAATTAATTGAAAGGTATAAACATGAACCTAGGACTAGATAAGTGCAGAACATTAAACATAAAGGTGCAATAGAGCTAGTAGAGCAGCAGAATACAATACAACCAATAGATGGATATGAACAAGCAAAAAAAAACATAGTGCCATAAAAGGAAATCTTTCAACAGAATTTAATTCAAAGCTCAAGAAAATCTGCCGAACAGAGCTCAATAGTAAAAATATAACACAGGCAGTAAACACTGTCACTATTTCCATATTAACATGTTATTTTGGCATAATATCTTGGTCTGAAACTGATCTGGAAAGTTTACAAAGAAATACAAGAATTGAAATGACAAATTTTAGAAAAAAAACCTAAGTCCACTTAAATGCACTTCATAGGACGTGAGAAGGAAGAGGAAGAACAGACATAATTTGCACAAGTCAAATTATACTTCTAAGGATATACTTTCATCAATAAAAACTGGATTCAACTCTCCATGCAAGCATATACAATTCTGATAAGTACATACCACTAAACTTAAATTTAAGCACAACTCAGAAAAATGAAGAAATTAGCACTGTAGAAGAAAACATCAACCAATGGAAGATCATCAGCCTCCATGGATGATCTGAGCAGACTAGATGTTGACAAGGAAGTGTTGAATTCTCGGCTCAGAGTTGGAGACCTCTTCTCAGAAATAGAAGGGTTCCTTGTGGCAATACAGGACCAGGAAGTTAACAGAGGGGAAAAAAAAAATCAAAAATACATAATAAAAGACCAACAAATTCAAGGCTAAATGCAGAAAACACCAAAAGAAGCTGGAAACAATCCAGTACATTCTAGGATCCTGCAGCAGTTTAACTCAATCTGTTTACTTATACAGGCACAATCAAGTGGCAAACACGATTCACCGAAATCTTGTTTTAAAATACAGACTCATAGAAATAACCATACCTTGGTATAAATGCAAGCCTGAACCAGTCTTAGAGTCAAGAGTCCTACAATTATATTATCACTGATCTATTGTTACAGTTAGCACAATCCATAAGAACACAATGGATATAATATTACAGGAGAAACAAGCAACAGCAATTTAATAGATTTAGCCATTCCAAACACATAACATACTGAAGTCAGTAAGTGAAAAACACCAGAAATGTGCTGAATTAAAAAGGGAAATTCAAGGACTTTGAAATGTGAATGGGGTATACATTGCCCCAGTGGTAATATCTACAACTGGTGTCATCCGAAAGTCACTACACAATAGCATTAAACATTTAGGCCTACATAGTGATATCTATGTAAATTTTCAGAAAGCCACAATGCTAAACATTATTCAATAGTCAGACAGTTCCAAGCAATTGTGTGTGTTTGGCTATGCCATTACCTCAGGTTTTACCAGTTTGAGCTGAGAAAAAATAGAAATAATAATAATAACTTCATACATACAATAATAACCTTTCATACATGAAGATGCAGGTTCAAAATGCTTTACAGAGATTGTAAAAATACAGCAATATAGTCATAAAAAGGTGAGATAAAATTAAAAATCTTAAGTAAAAACAAACATTTAGAGTACAATGTATTCAAATATATATAATTATATAAATATAGTCAACATCAGCAGGCATTAATTCTATAAGTAGGCCAAATTAACAAGTACTTAGAAGTGTTTTAAAATATTCCACAGTGTCAGCTTGGCATACGTCAGTTGGTAGCGTGTTCCATGCTTTTGGTGCATTAGAGCAAAAGGCCACATTACCAGTTCTTGGCATTAGGAACACAATGCGAACCAGTATTCCCATGCCACAAGCGACAAGTCACACACCGAAGATTTTGCTTTAAAATAGAAAAAAATCTGCCTCACAACAAACGAGAAAATCTGCAGATGCTGGAAATCTGAGCATCTGAAAATGGAAGGGGTCGTTGGAAGTTGGGGGGCATTACTGGAAGTTTGAGAAATCAGGTTGAGGAATCATGTTCATGCAATCAGGTTGGAGACTTCTCAAATGGAATATAAAGTGATGTTACTCCAACTAAATGCGTCCTCATCATGATACTGGTTTTAATTCCACTTCCCATCCCCATTCCGATATGTCCAGCCATGGCATCCTTTACTGTCAGCTTTCCTTTGCTTTGGTTGGAGAGTCTGGTCTAGTCGTGGTTACACAGGAAAACTTAAGTATCTCATAAACCGAAGCTGCCTCAAAATTCAGGAAGTCTTCTGAACGGCAAAAACTCTCACTTGACCATAAGGCTATGAGGCAAAGGAGCAGAATTAGGCCATTCGGCCCATTGAGTCTGCTCCACCATTCCATCGTGGCTGATTTATTATCCCTCTTAATCATGCTCTCCTGCCTTCTGCTATAACCTTTGACACCCTTACTAATCAAGAACCTATAACATCCACTTTAAACATGCACAATGATTTGCCCCCCACATATTCCCCACACTCTACTAAAGAAATTCCTTCTCATTTCTGTTCTAAGGAGATGTCCTTGTACAGTGGCATGCAAAGGTTTGGACACCCCTGGTCAAAATTTCTGTTACTGTGAATAGTTAAGTGAGTAGAAGATGAGCTGATCTCCAAAAGTCTTAAAGTTAAAGATGAAACATTCTTTTTATCATTTTAAGCAAGATTAGTGTATTATTTTTGTTTTGTACAATTTTAGAGTGCGGAAAAAAAAGGAAAGGAGCATCATGCAAAAATTTGGGCACCCCAAGAGATTTGAGCTCTCAGATAACTTTTACCAAGGTCTCAGACCTTAATTAGCTTGTTAGGGCTATGGCTTGTTCACAGTCATTGTTAGGAAAGGCCAGGTGAAGCAAATTTCAAAGTTTTATAAATACCCTGACTCCTCAAACCTTGTCCCAACAATCAGCAGCCATGGGCTCCTCTAAGCAGCTGCCTAGCATTCTGAAGATTAAAATAAATGCCCACAAAGCAGGAGAAGGCTATAAGAAGATAGCAAAGCGTTTTCAGGTAGGTGTTTCCTCAGTTTGTAATGTAATTAAAGAAATGGCAGTTAACAGGAACGGTGGAGTTCAGGTGGAGGTCTGGAAGACAAAGAAAACTTTTCGAGGGAACTGCTCGTAGGATTGCTAGAAAGGCAAATCAAAACCCCTGTTTGACTGCAAAAGACCTTTAAGAAGATTTATCAGACTCTGGAGTGGTGGTGCACTGTTCTACTGTGCAGCGACACCTGCACAAATATGACCTTCATGGAAGAGTCATCAGAAGAAAACCTTTCCTGCGTCCTCACCACAAAATTCAGCATCAGAAGTTTGCAAAGGAACATCTAAACAAGCCTGATGCATTTTGGAAACAAGTCCTGTGGACTGATGAAGTTAAAATAGAACTTCCTGGCCGCAATGAGCAAAGGTACGTTTGGAGAAAAAAGGGTGCAGAATTTCATGAAAAGAACACCTCTTCAACTGTTAATCACAGGGGTGGATTGATCATGCTTTGGGCTTGTGTTGCAGCCAGTGGCACGGGGAACATTTCACTGGTAGAGGGAAGAATGAATTCAATTAAATACCAGCAAATTCTGGAAGCAAACATCACACCATCTGTAAAAAAGCTGAAGATGAAAAGAGGATGGCTTCTACAACAGGATAATGATCCTAAACACACCTCAAAATCCACACTGGACTACCTCAAGAGGCACAAGCTGGTTTTGCCATGGCCCTCACAGTCCCCCGACCTAAGCATCATCGAAAATCTGTGGATTGACCTCAAAAGAGCAGTGCATGCAAGACACCCCAAGAATCTCACAGAGCTAGAAGCCTTTTGCAAGAAAGAATGGGCGAAAATCCCCCAAACAAGAATTGAAAGACTCTTGGCTGGTTACAGAAAGTGTTTACAAGCTGTGATTCTTGCCAAAAGGGGTGTTACCAAGTACTGACCATACAGGGTGCCTAAACTTTTGCTTTGGGCCCTTTTCCTTTTTTGTTATTTTGAAACTGTAAAAGATGGAAATAAAAATGTAATCTTGCTTAAAATATTAAAGAAATATGTCATCTTTAACTTTATGCCTTTTGGAAATCAGGTCAGCTTTTACTTGCTTAGCTATTCATAGTAACAGAGATTTTGACCAGGGGTGCCCAAACTTTTGCATGCCACTGTATGCTGAGGCTCTACTGCCCACTATGGGAAATATTTTCTCCATGCCCACTCTATCCAGGGTGATTTTCAATAGGATTTCCTCTCATTCGTATAAACTCCTGTAAGTATAGGCCCAGAGCCATCAAATGCTCGTCATATGTTAACTCTTTCATTCCTGGGATAATTCTCCTGAACCTCTTGGTGGTCTCCAATGCCAGCACAGCCTTTCTTAGAAGAGGGAGCCAAAACTGTTCCCAGTACTCCCAAGTGTTTCCTGACCAATGCTGTATAAAGCCTCAGCATTACATCCTTGCTTTTGTATCCTCTTCAT
Organism: Hemitrygon akajei; assembly: GCF_048418815.1. Taxonomy (NCBI): domain Eukaryota; kingdom Metazoa; phylum Chordata; class Chondrichthyes; order Myliobatiformes; family Dasyatidae; genus Hemitrygon; species Hemitrygon akajei. Next base: position 124,269,168 of record NC_133128.1, on the reverse strand, counting down.
CTTGAAATGAATGCTAACATTGCATTTGTTGGGTGTGTTTTATGGTCCCAAATGCTCTGTGAGTGGATTTTGCAATTGGAAACAGACACTGATCAGCTACCCTATGTGTATCTCTAACCATTTTATTTCCTCTTTTGTCATTCCTCAGCCTCCTTCACTCGAAGGAGAACAGACCCAGTTTATCCAATCTATCACCATAACTTTGTCTCCCATGTCACAAGGGCATGCAATTTGTTAGGTTAATTGATCATTTTAAATTGCCTTGTGTATGTGAGAGTAGAATCTGGGGCTGTTGATGAGAATGTGGGGAGAATTTAAAAATGGGATTAATGTAGAATTGGTATAAATGAGTGGTTGATGATTGGCATGGGCTCCATGGGGATAAAGGCTTGTTTCTGTGCTGCATCTCCCGATGACTACATGTCCTTATGTAGCTCAGTGGACAGTGTGTGATATTTGTTCCATGTAGGTGCTTGGTTCCTGATGTAACCTGTGCCTTGTATCCTCACTGGTTAGTATTTTATATTGCTCTTTATATAATGTAAGAGTTAGGATGATGTCAGCTGAAAGTTGAGGAACTAGTTCAATTAAACTTTCTGGATCTACCTAGGACCATTGCCTGCACCTCTGGGCAGGAAATACAGCCACAATTTATGTGGAAATTTAGCTTTGGTAAATCAATCGGGTTAATGAGCCAATACAAAAACTGTTGTAATCTTTGTTTATTATGATGGCCTAATGAATTGTACTTCAAGTCAAGTCAATTTTTATTGTCATTTCGACCATAACTGCTGGTACAGTACATAGTAAAAATGAGACAAAGTTTTTCAGGACCCTGGTGTTACATGACACAGTACAAAAAACTAGACTGAACTACGTAATAAAAAAAAACACAGAGAAAGCTATACTAGACTACAGACCTACACTGGACTGCATAAAGTGCACAAAAACAGTGCAGGCACTACAATAAATAATAAACAGGACAGTAGGGCAAGGTGTCAGTCCAGGCTTCGGGTATTGAGGAGTCTGATAGCTTGGGGGAAGAAACTGTTATATAGTCTGGTCGTAAGAGCCCGAATGCTTCGGAGCCTTTTCCCAGACGGCAGGAGGGAGAAGACATTGTATGAGGGGTGCATGGGGTCCTTCATAATGCTGTTTCCTTTGTGGATGCAGCGTGTAGTGTAAATGTCCGTGATGGTGGGAAGAGAGACCCCCGATGATCTTCTCAGCTGACCTCACTATCCGCTGCAGGGTCTTGCGATCCGAGATGGTGCAATTTCCGAACCAGGCAGTGATGCAGCTGCTCAGGATGCTCTCAATACAACCTCTGTAGAATGTGATGAGGATGGGGGGTGGGAGATGGACTTTCCTCAGTCTTTGCAGAAAGTAGAGATGCTGCTGGGCTTTCTTTGCTATGGAGCTGGTGTTGAGTGACCAGGTGAGATTCTCCATCAGGTGAACACCAAGAAATCTGGTGCTGTTTACATTCTCTATCGAGGAACCATCGATGTTCAGCGGGGAGTGGTCGCTCTGTGCCCTCCTGAAGTCAACAACCATTTCTTTTGTTTTGTTCACATTAAGAGATAGGTCGTTGGCTCTGCACCAGTCCGTTAGCCGCTGCACCTCCTCTCTGTAAGCTGACTCGTCGTTCTTGCTGATGAGACCCACCACGGTGGTGTCATCGGCGAACTTGATGATATGGTTCGAGCTGTGTGTTGCAGCACAGTCATGGGTCAGCAGAGTGAACAGCAGTGGACTGAGCACGCAACCCTGGGGAGCCCCTGTGCTCAGTGTGATGGTGTTGGAGATGCTGCTCCGGATCCAGACTGACTGAGATCTCCCAGTCAGGAAGTCTAGGATCCAGTTGCAGAGGGAGGTGTTCGGGCCCAGTAGGCTCAGCTTTCCAATCAGTTTCTGAGGGATGATTGTATTGAATGCTGAACTAAAGTTTGTGAACAGCATCCGAACACATGTGTCTTTTTTGTCCAGGTGGGTTAGGGCCAGGTAGAGGGTTGTGGCAATGTCGTCATCTGTTGAGTGGTTGGGACGGTACGCAAACTGCAGGGGGTCCAGTGAGGGGGGCAGCAGGGTCTTGATATGCCTCATGACGAGCCTCTCGAAACACTTCATGATGATGGATGTAAGTGCAACGGGACGGTAGTCATTTAGGCAGGGTGCTGAGGACTTCTTCGGCACGGGGACGATGGTGGTGGCCTTGAAGCACGTTGGAATGGTGGCGCTGCTCAGGGAGATGTTGAAGATGTCAGTGAGAACATCTGCTAGCTGGTCTGCACATCCTCTGAGCACTCTACCAGGGATGTTGTCTGGTTCAGCAGCTTTCCGTGGGTTGACCCTGCACAGGGTTCTTCTCACGTCGGCCATGGAGAGACACAGCACCTGGTCATTCGTAGGAGGGGTGGACTTCCTCGCCGCCACGTCATTTTCCACCTCAAACCAGGTGTAGAAGTTATTCAGCACATTTGGGAGGGAGGCATCACCTGCACAGTCAGGTGATATTGTCTTGTAATTGGTGATATCCTGGATGCCCTTCCACATGTGCTGCATGTCGCCGCTGTCCTGGAAGTGACTGTGGATTCACTGGGCATGTGCATGCTTTGCCTCTCTGATGGCTCGGGACAGTTTGGTCCTTGCTGTTGTTAGGGCTGCCTTGTCGCCTGCTCTGAAGGCGGAGTCGCGGGACCTCAGCAGCGCACGCACCTCTGCAGTCATCCACGGCTTCTGGTTGGCACATATAGTGATGGTCTTGGACAGAGTAACATCATCAATACACTTGCTGATGTAGCTGGTCACTGATGCTGTGTACTCCTCTAAGTTGGCAGAGTCGCCATCGGTTGCAGCCTCCCTGAACATGTGCCAGTCAGTGTTCTCAAAGCAGTCTTGAAGAGCAGAGATGGCTCCTGCTGGCCAGGTTTTCACCTGCTTCTGAACTGGTCTGGAGTGCCTGACGAGCGGTCTGTATGCTGGGATTAGCATAACAGAGATGTGGTCTGAGTAACCGAGGTGGGGGCGGGGCTCTGCCCAGTATGCGTCGGGGATGCTTGTGTAAACCAGGTCCAATGTGTTCTCCCCCCTCATTGCAAAGTCCACATACTGATGGAATTTGGGGAGCACTGACTTAAGGTTCGCGTGGTTAAAGTCACTGGCGATAATAAACAGACCATCAGGATGTGCGTTCTGCAGTTTGCTAATAGCCCCGTACAGTTCACAGAGCGCCTCCTTAGCATTAGCGCTGGGGGGAATGTAGACACCGAATATAAGGACAGAGGTGAATTCCTGTGGCAAATAAAATGGTCTGCATCGAACTGCCACAAACTCCACTAACGATGAGCAGTATCTGGAAACCAGCACAGAGTTCTTACACCATTCCGTGTCAATGTAAACACATACACCGCCACCACGGACCTTACCAGAGACAGCTGCATCTCTGTCCGAACGAAACAAAGCTAGCCCGTCTAGCTGGATGGCAGCGTCCGAAATCCCATCAGTGAGCCACGTCTCTGTGAAGACATACGCGGAGCAAACTCTGTAGTCCCGCCGAGTATTACGTTGGAGTCGGATGTAGTCCATTTTATTGACCAGGGAGCGGACATTGGAGAGCAAAATGGACGGGAGAGCCAGCCGGCTAGGGTTTGCTTTGAGCCTGGCACGGACCCCTGCTCGTTTACCTCGCTTCTGCTTCCTCGCACATCGCTTTCGACGTCTCCATCTCCTGCTCCCAGCATCAGGCAAGTCCGAGGATTGTAGGCCCATTCCCCTCAGCAAGCCGACATCGCATAATTCAGCCAGCAGACCTTTGTGGAGGTTTGTTTTTGGGTCATCTCTGTATTGTAGTAGTATCTGGCGATGGTAGATAGCCGCTCTGTTATCCATGTGCCCTAATCAAAAATAGTGTATCAAACTTAAAATAGAAAACTAATAAATTAAAGTAACACCAGGTCTGAAAGGCCGCTGCTGCCGTGCCGCGCCGCCTCAAACAAGGCATGGTGTGCCTCATAATTTGTGCATTCTTCTACGTGAGGGAAATTTCCATTGAAATAGGTGTTGATTAGAAAGTACTGTATATTTAAAATTTTTTAAATTGAGATACAGCACAGAGTAGGCCCTTTTGGCCCTTTGAGTTGCGCTTCCCCGCAACCCCCAAATTAACCCTAGCCTCATCACGGGACTATTTACAATGACCAATTAACCTAATAACTGGTATGACTTTGGACTATGGGAGGAAACCTATGCGGTCACAGGGAAAACATACAAACTCCTCACAGGCAGCGTTGGGAATTGAACCCGGGTTGCTGGTACTATAAAGCGTTGTGCTAACCATGAACTTTCCACTTATCATTTAAAATCTGGATTTTGTTTTTGATTTTAACAATCTGTTTTGTTGAATGATTCCAATGTATGTGCTGTTTTCCACCAATGAATATGCAGCTCAAGATATTAGTACCAAATTTACCAGTTTGTTTACTGCATAGTACTGAGCCTGTGCATTGTATTTCGTTTGTGATGGTTATCTTCTCTCAATTCTTTGTTTCTCAGGCCACCAAACTCAACCAATAATCAAAAGGGATTCAGGTTTGTCCCTTTTTGAAAGGAATGTTTGGTTTGTATTGAAATAAAGTGGTATTGGAATGTTTTTTAAAGCATTTTATTGTTTATGATCTGTTGCCAAATTGATCAGGTCGAATAATTTCAAACTTTTTTAAAAATTCACTATGCCTGTGAAATGCTGTGCATGTGCAAGTTAAGACTCCAAGCATGGTGTGCCTCATATTTTGTGCCCATTTTTGATTTCATTTTACCATTTGTGTGCATTTATATGAAACATGTGCATTGCAAAAGTCACCACTTTTAAATTTGAAGTGGCAAAGCTAGCCTTGCACTCTGAGTACAGTATACTGTTGTATAGATTGGACCACTAAGATCATCAATCTTTTTATTTCTGTTTAAGTGCTGGAGAGAAGCAGTAATTACATGTTGAAAAGTACATACAAGTTGAATTTTCTCTTGCATTCCTTTTTTCTTTACTATATTCTTGCAGATTCAAGCATTCACTTAATCTGAGGAGTACTGGACAATTCTGTTTCAGACCTTGTCTATAAAGTGCAACATTAGCTTGTTTTACAACGGAGAGGAGTCTTTATGTTCTATTGGAAATGTGCCTATAGATAAATCCCAGTGTTATTAAATGTGACTTGGTTCTAAATGTATAACTGAAAGTATGAATTCATATTTCCAGTTATAAGTTGGAAACTAAGTTATATTTACCAGTATTGGGAGTTCTCATACATTCTTCCTACTACATCGCATGACCTAGTCTGGACCTGGTTAAGTATTTGGGGTATAACCCTCCTTGTCATTATCATTTTCATAATGCCTTGTGCCTTGCTATGTTTTTGAGCCTCTTTGCCTGCATTCCAGTAGGATGGTCCTACTGTGCTGTGTCCATCATCAAAATCAAGATGCACAACTTTCCAGCCATGAATATTTCCATTATGGAACAAAAATGCATGTATTATATTGTTTCTTTCAATGCTCATGGTTAAATTATGCTAACAAATGGGACAAAATAGTGCGATACCTAGCAAATAGCATCTGCTAAACACTGGAACAATAAAGGAACTTAATGGAGACACAAGAGACTACTGATATTGGAGTATGAAGCAAAACATTGGAGGAACTGAACAGATCAGGCAGCAACTTTGGAGGAAATTGGGTAGTCAGTGGTTGGGATCAAGACCTTCATCTGGATTCATTGACTAGAAATGTCGACTGTCCATTTCTCTCCATATATGCTGTCTGACCTGCGAAGTTCCTCCAGAGTTTTGTGCACTGCTTCTAAATAAAGCCACCCAGACTGTTGTGCTTTGGGCAAAGCATCTACCTTTTGCAATGTTTTGAAAGAGGTCTCAGCTCATAAGAAGGAATATGCAGGGTTGTGGTGTAATCCCAGTGTATGCAGTCATTTGAAGGGAAAAATATAGACCAAGTGTACAGTACTTGCTACTCTTTGGCATTTTCCAGTTGGTAATTTGTTTTGATCTTGGCTTTCTTCCCGCAGGTACATTGGCAATTCAAATATATATTTAAGGCTTTAATAATTGGGGAAATTTTCCAGCTGGAAATACTATAATTGTGGTTCTGCTTTAAACATTTGTAGTGCTCTGCTGTGGATGAAACTAATAAAGCAATATTCAGAATGAATATTCAAATTTTATTGTAGTGTGACTTCCAGAGTTTCACATTGTAGTTTAGAAGATGATTTGGATAGCTGCCATTTGGTTCCCATGTATCTTACACTAACACCATTTTTTGCTGTGTTCAGGATTACTGGAGGAGACGGAGCGTTTGACCAAGGAAAAGCTGGATATCCAGTGTCAGGCAGACAAGGATCGTGCTGATCTCCTATCGAGGACAAAAAGGATGGAGGTGGAGTTGGAGGAAGAGACCAGCCGTAATATTGAGCTAGCTGACAAATGGCACCTGGAGGTTACCGACTTGCAGCAGCAGGTCCAGGCACTGGAAAAGCAGCTGAAGAATTATCGACAGTTTATGGATGTAAGTAAAAGTGGATGTCAATTGTGATAATTATTAAACATATTTCGATTACATATTCAGTATTAAGTGCAATGGCGTAGAGTTTGCTTTGCAACAAGAGAAACATGTTAGTTTGTTTCTTAAATCATTAAGACATTGTGGTCAATGTGAAAAGAAAGGAAATGAACAATCAGAAACCAAAATGTGGAGAGATTGGTGTTACCTTGTCAGGACTGGTTCTAAGGCAAACTGGAAAACTTGGTTTGCTGAAATTTGAATTTATTGTTGATTCCTGAGGGCTGTGATGTTCCAAGTCAGTTGTCCAGATTACACTGTTGGAATAGTGTAAGGACCATAATCACAGTATTGAGAGAGGAAGGGAAACTCAAAGGTGGAAGTTCAGGAGAGAAAAACGGCTTGTTAGTTAATTTGTTGGTGGCATTATATTAAAATAAATCTCAACTACATTTCGAGAAATACTCTTTATTCTTCTGTTGTATCGAAGCATCTGTTAAATCTATCTGAACCACCAGGCCTCAAACTATGGTAGTCCCTGACAATGTGTCAAAACTGCAGTGGATCAGACCATGAGATATATGAGCAGAATTAGGCTATTCAGCCCATCGAGTCTGCTCCACCATTCCATCATGGCTGATCCAATTTTCCTCTCAGCCCCTTTTATATCCCTTCATGCCCTGACTAATCAAAATCTATCAACTTCTGCCTTAAATATACATAAAGACCTGGCCTCCAAAGAATTCCACAGATTCGCCACTCTGGCTGAAGAAATTCCTCCTCACCTCCATTCTAAAAAGACCTCCCTCTAATTTGAAGCTCTCTGAAAATCCAATAGTTTGAGTCCACTTTCTGATGGAGAGATGAAACTACTGCCAAAACATTTTGAATATTAAAATTGTCTATTTTAAGTAAAGAAACCAGTATACTGCGATATCTTCAAATAGAATTAAGTAGGAAAGCAAACCAGAGAGGTTCAGTAAAGTTGTCATGATATTCATATAATAAGCTAATGAATTCAAGCTCCCCATAAATACATCACTTTTGATTAACAAGTGAGAAGGAAGAAATTACAGGAGATCTGAAGGGTAAAATTTTCATTTGTGATGGGTGGTGATTATCTTGAACAAACAGCCAGAGATAGATACAGTTACGACATTTAAAAAGCATCTGGGCAGATATAAGAATCAGAATCAAAATCAGGTTTAATATCACTTAATGTCGTGAAATTTGTTGTTTTGTTGCTGCAATAGATTGCAATACATAAAAATCCCTATAAATGACAATAAGAAGCATATATAAAAATTGAGGTAAATAAGTAATCCAAAGCGGAGCAAAAATGGAGGAAAAATAGTGAGGCAGTGTACATGGGTTCATTGTCCATTGAGAAATCTGATGGTGGAGGGGAAGAAGCTGTTCCTAAAATGTTGAGTGAGTGTCTTCAGGTTCCTGTACTGCCTTCTTGATGGTAGCAGTGAGGAGGAGGCATGTCCAAGGTGGGGTTGGGGTCCTCAATGATGGGTGTTGCCTTTTTGAGTGGACAGAAAAGTGTAAAGAATTGTGGTCCTAATGCTGTCAAATTGTATTGTCATAGGTAAACATTATAGTCAGCAAGGACAAGATGAGTCAAAAGAGACCCTTCCTGTACGATACAATGCTGTGGCTGTCCTGTTATAATGACTAAGCTGTTTACCTTTTTACTTATTTTGCATGATCAGCTCTATGCCATAGAGTGCAGTGAAAATTCACTAAACTGGTTCCTAAATGGCAGGTTTAGAATGCTGAGGCTTGCCCATTATTCAATCCTTATTAGAAAAATAACTGGTGATCTCATTGAAATTTAGCAATTCTTTAAATGGTGAATGCACAGAAGATATTCTTCAAGGCTGAGGAGTCCTGAACCAGAGATCTCACCTTGTGAATAAGAGTGAAGTGAAACAACTTCTCTCAGCATTCTTGGATTTCTTTGCACTGGAAACTCATTAATGAGTTCATTCGAAACTGATCAATAGATTTTTCGATATTAAGAGAATTGAAGGGTGTAGTTAAAGTGCTGGAAATGGCAGAGAGAGCATTCAGCAGTATAGCATAGGAAGAGGCCCTTTGTCCTACAGTGTCTGTGCTGACCGTGATAACAAGTTGTTAGTCCATCCTGCCTCTCTAAATGCCACTCTTGTATCTGTTTCTACCACTATCCCTGAAGCTTAATTCTAGGTACCTACCAGTCTATTTAAAAAAAAAACTTGCCCCACACATCTCTTTTAAATGTTCTGCTCTTATCTTAATAGCTATGCCCTTTCGTATTTAATATTTCTGCTGTGGGGGATGGGGAGTCTCTGATTCTCTGTATCGCTCATAATTTTAAAGACAGCTACCAGATACCCCCCTCAGCCTCTGATGCACCAGAGAAGACAATCCAAGTTTATCCAATCTCTCATTATAGCTTATCTAATTCAGGCAGCGTCCCAGTGAACCTCTCCAAAGTCTCCATATCCTCTTTCTAATGTGACAACCAGTATTGCACATGAAACTCCAAATGTGACCACTGCATCCTAACTTTCTGATTGATGAAGGCAAGCATTTCAAACAATTTATCAACCTATATACTTTTGTGTCACTTTCAGGGAACTTTGGGCGTGGGCATTAAACTGTACATCAGAATTCCCCCAGGTCCTGCTCTTAATTTTTCCCTTCCATTTGATGTCCTAAAATACAACATCTCAAAATTGTCCAAATTAAACTCCCATCAGCCATTCTCTGCCCTTATCAGGAACTAATCTATATCATGCTGTATGCTTTGACAACCTTCTTCACTATCCACAGCTCCACCAATTTATGTGTTGTCTACAATCATACTGATCAAATTATCTACAAACCCCATTTCCAGAAAAGTTGGGATATTTTCCAAAATGCAATAAAAACAAAAATCTGATATGTTAATTCACGTGAACCTTTATTTAACTGACAAAAGTACAAAAAAGATTTTCAATAGTTTTACTGACCAACTTAATTGTATTTTGTAAATATACACAAATTTAGAATTTGACAGCTGCAACACACTCAACAAAAGTTGGGACAGAGGCGTGTTTACTGTTGTGTTACATTAACTTTCCTTTTAATAACACTTTTTAATCGTTTTGGAACTGAGGATACTAATTGTAGTAGATTTGCAATTGGAAATTTTGACCATTCTTGCTTGATATAAGACTTCAGCTGCTCAACAGTCCGTGGTCTCTGTTGTCTGATTCTCCTCTTCATGATGCGCCATACATTTTCAATAGGAGATAGATCTGGACTGGCAGCAGGCCAGTCAAGCACACGCACTCTGTGTCTACAAAGCCATGTTGTTGTAGCCCGTGCAGCCCTGGCATTGTCCTGCTGAAATAAGCATGGACGTCCCGGGAAGAGACGTCGCCTTGATGGTAACATATGTCTCTCTAAAATCCTAATGTACGCCTCAGAGTCAATGGTACCTTCACATACATGCAACTCACCCATGCCATGGGCACTGATGCACCCCCATACCATCACAGATGCTGGCTTTTGCACCTTTCGCTGATAACAATCAGTATGGTCGTTTTCATCTTCGGCACGGAGAACTCGATGCCTGTTTTTCCGAAAACTAGCTGAAATGTGGACTCATCTGACCACAGCACATGGTTCCACAGTCTTTCGGTCCATCTGAGATGAGCTCGGGCCCAGAGAACTCGCCGGCATTTCTGCATAGAGTTGATGTATGGCTTCCTCCTTGCATAATACAGTTTCAAGTTGCATTTCTGGATGCAGCGACGGACTGTGTTAAGTGACAATGGTTTTCCAAAGTACTCCTGAGCCCGGGTGGCTATAATTCTCACAGTAGCATGATGGTTTCTTAGGCAGTGCCGCCTGAGGGCTCAAAGATCACGTGCATTCAACAGTGGTTTCCGACCTTGCCCTTTACACACTGAGATGTCTCTGAATTCTCTGAATCTTTTCACAATATTGTGTACTGTAGATGTTGAAAGAACTAAATTCTCTGCAATCTTGCGTTGGGAAATGTTCCTTTTGAACTGACTAACAATTCTCTCACGAATTTTGGCACAAAGGGGTGAGCCACGATCCATCCTTGCTTGCAAAGACTGAGCCTTTGATGGACGCTACTTTTATACCCAGTCATGATACCTCTCCTGCTAGCAATTAGCCTGCTTAATGTGGAGTGTTCCAAACCGGTGTTACTTGAATATTCCGTGCACTTTTCAATCTTATTTTAACTCTGTCCCAACTTTTGTTGAGTGTGTTGCAGCCATCAAATTCTAAATTTGTGTATATTTACAAAATACAATTAAGTTGGTCAGTAAAACTATTGAAAATTATCTCTTTGTACTTTTGTCAATTAAATAAAGGTTCACGTGAATTAACATATCACAGATTTTTGTTTTTATTGCATTTTGGAAAATATCCCAACTTTTCTGGAAATGGGGTTTGTAAATACTTGTCAAAGTTATGTATCACAAACAGAGCTCCCAACATTGATCCCTGAGGAACACCACTGGTCACAGACATCTAATCAGAACAACACCCTTCCATTACTATCCCCTGTCTTGACAGGCCAGTTCTAAATCCGTTCTACCAAGTCACATAATCCCATACATCCTATTGTGTTTTAGTGTTCAATAAGGGGCCTTGTCAGATATGTTATGAAAGATCAAGTAAACGTCAGTCCTCTTCATCATCACTTCAATATACTCAATCAAGTGTGTAAATCCTATCCCTAAAAATCCTCTCCAGTTGGTTCCCTACCACTGATAGATATTCTACTGATCCCAGAGGAAATTATACTGTCACGGTAGCATTATAACTGAACAGATATACAAATATTAGAAGAGGAAAAAAAAGTTACCTCAGCTAATTGGAGGGGTCATCACTTCCCCAGCTATAGGTTGACTCATCATAGAGCCTAATGGCTGAGGGTAAGAATGATCTCGTATAGCGCTCTTTGAAGCAGCGCAGTTGTCTTAGTCTGTTACTAAAAGTGCTCCTCTGTTCAGCCAAGGTGGCATGCAGAGGGTGAGAAACATTGTTCAGAATTGCCAGAATTTTCTGTTGGGTCCTTTGTTCTACAACAGCCTCCAGTGTGTCCAGTTTGACTCTGATAACAGAGCCTGCCTTTCTAATCAGTTTATTGAGCCTGTTGGCATCACCCATGTTGATGTCATTGCCCCAGCACACCACCGCATGGAAGATTGTACTGGCAATAAGAGTCTGGTAGAAGCTTACTAGTGTATAATTTCCTGAATTGTCCCCACTTTCCCTCCTCAGAATTCTGCAACAGTCCTCGCCTGTGATTGGAGAGGACACAAAGACCTTGATCAAGTCCTCTCTTGGCTCTCTTAATAACCTACAAATGATCTTATAGGGCTTGGAAAGTTAGCCACTTTATTGGTTCTCAATTGAGCCTTTTGAAACTCACCAGCACACCCTATGCTGATCCCACTGTGCTTTTCCTTTGAGAATACCAATGTAAAGTACTTGTGTGGTATCTTGTCCACATCCTCTGGTTCAAGAATTATTATGTTTTTGAATTCTCCATACCTCATTTTTTACCAAAGAATATAGAGCCTCTTTATTTATTTATTTAGTCAGTCATACAGCTCAGAAACAGGCCCTTCAGCCCATCGCGTTTCATACATTTACACCATTCTTCTTGTCTCTCTATTTACTGACATCCCATCATCTCCCCTGCTAAATCCTGTGGTTATTTTGTCACTCATTTACACCGATGGAAGTTGAGAGTAGCTAGTTAACCTCCCCACCAGCAATATCTGGAGAAAGCCAAAGCACCCATGGAAAGTCCATAGGGTCATGGGAAGAAGCTGCAGCCTGCACACATGGTACCCATGACCTGGATCCAAGGCTGTTGAGGCATTCCTCTTGTCCAAGCTAAACCGCTCCATATTTCCGGTGCTGAAAATCATTTGCTATCTCTGTTATGCATTTATCAATGAGGCTCAGTTTTGTTGCAGTAATCCTTTACTCGTCTCAAAGCATCACATCCACCCTACTAACATCTTGTATCAAATGCAAATTTTGAAACTGTTTCCAATTCTAATCACAAATCATTAAATAGTGATTTAAACAAAACTTCCAGCATTATTCTGCCTGTTACGCTAATTTCCTCCGTGCATCAATCTGGGTGTGTCGGGTAAGGATTTCCCCCATAATAACAGACCACTGCTGGAAGTCCAAACCATATGTTTGAAGTCTCTGGATTTATCCTAAATTAATCATTTTGGGATTTTGTTAAATTGCTGATTGGAATCGGCTATTATCTGAACTGGTGCTGGTAGGGTAATATAATTAAAGAGGGAAAAAGATAAACTCTGGAAGAACTCAGCAGGATTGGGACATGCATAGTTTTGAACGGAAATGTCAACATGTTCTAATGCCTCCACAGTTGTTATTTGACCCAATGAGTTCAGACAGCTTTTGCTCCAGATTCCAACATCTACAATCTCTTGTGTCTCCTGAGGATAGGGTCTGAAGGATGAATGATTTCAAACTGTTTCAGAAGTAAAGCAGAGTTGTGTGGCAAAGACATAATAAATAGATCAGTTAGCCTACATTTCACTGAACGTGTATTTGGCGTCTGAATTGTTAACGAGTCTTCAGCTGTCGTGGCTCTCCATATTGTTTGCCTCTTGATTCCTTTTATTGTATATAAAAGCAAGGATGTAATGTCGAAACTTTATAAAGCACTGGTGAGGCCCCACTTGGAATATTGTGAGCAGGTTTGGGCCCCTCATCTTAGAAAGGATGTGCTGAAGCTGCAGAGGCTCAAAGGAGGTTCATGAAAATGATTCCAGATTTGAATAGTTTGTCATGAAGAGCGTTTGATGGCTCCGGGCTTGTATTCACTAGAATTCAGAAGAACGAGGGGTGACCTCATTGAATCCTATCAAATGGTGAAAAGCCTTGATAGAATTCAAGTGGATGTGTGGAGGGGATGTTTCCTGTGGTGGGAGAGTCTAAGACCAACCTCAGCTTAGTGGGGCATCCTTTTAGAATGGAGAGGCGGTGGAATTTCTTTAGCCAGATGGTGGTGAATGTGTGGAATTCTTTGCCACAGGCAGCTGTGGAGGCCAGGTCTTTATGTGTATTTAAGGGAGAGGTTAATAGATTCTTGATTGGTCAGGTTTTGAAGGGATGCAGGGAGAAGGCAGGAGATTGGGGCCGAGAGGAAAATTGGATTAGCCTGATGAAATGGTGGAGCAGACTCGATAGACTAATTCTGCTCCTGTATCTTACGGTCCTACAAAATACCTCACTCTAAATTGAAAGTTGTGTCTCGTTAGACATGAAACATTCACAGTTGGAGAATTAAAATTAAAATAACTCAAGGGTGCATCCAGTGGTGACCATCTTGTCCAGCATCTTTGACAGGGTATATCTCATCTACACTTTAAGGATGCAAACCAAGGTAATAATTAAGTGTCAGATAAAGAGTTGAACCCAGAGTAGTATTGTTCACAAAAAATGTTCTGCCAATAAGCTGCAAACAATTTCCTAAAATATCCATCTGATACCAGACAATTTGATACTCATGTTGAAAATTCTTCTGCCTTGTGTATCATCTTACTTTATAATTTTGATGATGGCTTTCTTCACATACTTTTCTGAAATGGTTCAGTAATTAGTAATATACAATCAAGTTTTGCATAAGCTATTGTCCTTTGAATAGGTATCTACTTTAAGAAGCCTTATAAAAATTCTAAACACCAGAGACTATGCAGATGCTGGAAGTTCTGAGTAGCACATACTACTTCCTTTCCAGTCCTGATGAAGGGTCTCTGCCCGAAACGTTAACCCTTTATTTCTTTCCATATATGCTGCCTGACTTGCTGAGTTCCTCCAGCAGTTTTATATAAAAATTATGCTTGTTTTAACTAGATTAAATTTCACTCATTGCAGGCCATGCCAAACCTGGATTTAACAACATTATTTTCCTCTCATTTTGCAATCCCTGATGCCCATTGTGATCAACAATAGTATTTGTTCTGCCTATTCTCATCAATAATGGATCAAAAGATGAGCAGAATATAAATTTTACAAAATCTTTTTCACTGTCTTTTTCACTCAGGAGCAAGCAGTCGAGCGTGAACACGAACGAGATGAATTCCAGCAGGAAATAGAAAATCTGGAAATGCAGTTAAAACAAGGATTAAAATCACAAGGAGTTGGTGAATTTACCGTTTCTAAGGTATGTCTGCCACTTCAAATTACATTCTGTATATTCTAATTCAGAAACCCTATTCCCATTTCTAAACAGAAATTTTCTTTCTTCTCCCACAACCCCTCCAAACCTGAAACATGGATATTATAGAATGATTATTTGAGCCTTCAGGTATGAGTAAATGTTGCCTTTGTTCAGTAACAACCTGGCTGCATGCTGCTTTGCTCCTAATTACTTTCCACTGGCATTTCTACCTTCTGATGCATCTAGTTTCTCTTGTAACAAAGATTGCTTTTAAATCCTTCACCTAGATTTCAAATGCTTTGAATAGTCTTTATGCTAATAGTCGTGACCTGCTTTGGTAATTCTGAAGTTTTTGAGAAAGTAGTGAAGTTTTTAAAAATTTGCAGTAAGAACTTGAGTGATAATTGATCTAGAATAGAAGTAGAACTGAATTAAGTAGTATTGAAGTGATGAAGCAATTAATACTATTGTCCCTCATCTTCAGTAACCATGGGTTGAACCAGACTTCTGGTACAGAATTTGTAGAATTGGTAGTTTTTGTAACTGTGCTTTTCCCCAGGAGTTGTAGCTTCCTTCCACATCCCATTAATGTCCTGGTTGGTTGCTTAATTGGCCCCTTTATACTACCCAAAGTTTAAGTGGCATAGTTTGGGGGACAGCAATCAGTAGACATATAAAAGAGAATAAGTTGTGTGAAGAAATCCGAGTGATGGGCCAGCATAGACTTGCTGGGCTGAACATCTTCCTTCCATGTCATAAGAAAATTGATAAAAGTAAGATGAGTGTGTTGTGGTTTTGGTTAAGTATTAAATCAGCACATTGTTCTGCAGTACCTCATTTCATAAGGATTGCTGTGATGGAAGGCGTGGAAGATATTATGACTGATCAAATAACAGGAAAAAGATCAGGTTAAAAGCTAAATTTACTAGTAAGTTTCCTGCTGATCTAGTTTATAGAATCTTCTAAATAGAAAGTTGCAGATATCAAATGGGATTGGTCCTTCAGTAAAAACATCTTCATCAATGCCCTTGTCCTAGTGATTTTTAGATGGGATGTATCAAAAGTGTTCCATACATTTTTTCCAAAAAATCAAATGCAGTGGATCCCATCGGTTAATGAAAGCAACCTCTTATTTGGACAGCTCTTAAAGACCAAAAACTAATTGAAAGATAGCCGGGATTCTCTTTGTTTATTTGGGACACTGTGCAGCTTAATTGGGGCAGGAGATCTGCTGAACAGGTTCTAACTAGTGTTGGTCATGTGTGCTTGTGTGGCCATTAGACACTACAATGTGCTTAGAGCAAACAGTTTTAAAATGGCATGCATTTGTGTCACTGACAGTTGGCAAGATGTACACTATAAGACAGTTCAGAATTGTTTTTCTCACTGTGGTTTCAAGCATTCAGGCTTGGAAATGCCAGAGACGGTTGGGAGTGAAAATGCAACCGTTTCACTACTTGAGCAAGTTAGGAACTATGAAGAATTTGAAGATATCAACAGTCATCTTGAATGTTGCAGTGATTTGGAGGTACAATTGTCGAAAGCATTATGAAGACAATCCATTATCTGCACTAGGTGTCTGCATTGACTTCATTCATGTGTGCGCTGGATGAATTCCATCAATAACTGAGGAACTGATATACAATTTTATAGTACTGAAGTACCATTGGCAGTGTTCTAATTTGTTCTCTATTTCATTTAAGTACATAATTTGTTACTCAATTTGTTTTTTTTTTAAATGCCTTTTTAACTATTTCCGTGAAACTTCAACTAATTGGAGCACAGGTTTAATTGGACCAAAATGTACTGGTCCCAATGTGCCCTAGTTAACCAGAATCCACTGTAGTCATAAGGTCAATTCAAGCAGAGATACACTGGATGTTGAAGATTATAACCCACAGCTTTTGATTTGTGCAGATTATTTAATTTTGGCTGATGAAATTGTTGATAAAGTGCTCCATGCGCCAGTTTCTTTAACAGCATTTTTCTTTATAAAGAACAATGAAGTCTGAGCGATCTGCAGGAATACCTGGTGACAGTGCTGACTAAATGGATATATAGTCTCATAAATATCAACTTTGTATGTGGCAGAGGCAGTGATGTGACAAGCTCATATTAACTGTGCAGGTGACCTGTTCTTAGACCAGCTGTATTTAGAAAACAGTCTAGAGGTATATATACTCAGGGGCCACTTCATTTGGTACCTCCTGTATCTAATAAAGTGGCCACTGAGTATGTTTGTGGTCTTCTGCTGCCGTAGCCCAACCACTTCAAGGTTCAACTTGTTGTGCATTCTGAGATACTTCTCTGCACACCACTGTTGAAATCTATAGCTATTTGAGTTACTGTCATTTTCCTGTTAGTTTGAACCAGCCTGAATATTCTCGAAGTTTAAAGTACATTTATTAAAGTATGTATACTGTATACATACTGTATACCTTGAGATTTGTCTTCTTGCAGGCAGCCACAAACAAAGAATCAAAATAGAACCCAGATTTTTAAAAAACCCACACAACAAAGGTTGTCAAACACCCAATGTATGTGGGGTTGGGGGGGTGGGAAGAAGAGAACAAATTGTGCAAAAATAGACAAAGCAGATACACAAAGCATTAACTGCGAAGTCACAGCTGCGGAGCCAGTTCAGTGCTGAGGGAGTGAAGCTGGCCCAAGAGGTCAATGTCTGTAGGCCGTATCCATGGAGCCAGTTCAGTGCTGAGGGAGTGAAGCCAGCCCAAGAGGTCAATGTCTGTAGGCCGTACCTATGGAGCCAGTTCAGTGCTGAGGGAGTGAAGCTGGCCCAAGAGGTCAATGTCTGTAGGCCGTACCTATGGAGCCAGTTCAGTGCTGAGGGAGTGAAGCCAGCCCAAGAGGTCAATGTCTGTAGGCCGTACCTATGGAGCCAGTTCAGTGCTGAGGGAGTGAAGCCAGCCCAAGAGGTCAATGTCTGTAGGCCGTATCCATGGAGCCAGTTCAGTGCTGAGGGAGTGAAGCCAGCCCAAGAGGTCAATGTCTGTAGGCCGTACCTATGGAGCCAGTTCAGTGCTGAGGGAGTGAAGCTGGCCCAAGAGGTCAATGTCTGTAGGCCGTACCTATGGAGCCAGTTCAGTGCTGAGGGAGTGAAGCCAGCCCAAGAGGTCAATGTCTGTAGGCCGTATCCATGGAGCCAGTTCAGTGCTGATGGTTGCAGGCCACATTTGCAGAGTCAGTTCAGCTCTGAGGTGAGTAAACCTCACGGAGTAGTGAGGTGAGCCTTGGTGCCTTGATCAAACTGCACAAGTAATTTTTAAAAAAGTAAACAAAAACACATGGAGCATGAACTGGAGAGTCCCTGAAAGTGGCTCCACGGCTGAAAGAGGCAGGTGCAGCCCGTTTGGCGTAGAGGCGGCTGGAGCCCGCTCAGGAGTCTGATGGCTACAGGGCAATAGCTGCCCTGGAATCTGGCAGTGTGGGACCCAAGGTTTCTGCACCTCCTGCCCAATAGTGATGCGAAAAAGAGACCAGTCAAATGCAGGCAGATAGCGCTGAACACCTGTTTGTTTTCTGTTCTCGGACTTCTTGATTCTAATCTTGCTCAACTTTTCAATCAGTGCGGAGTAATGGAGCTGACTACATGTTCATCTTCCCGTATCTGTGCTCTCGAGAGTCTAGTTTGCCACATACGCTAGGAGATTGTAAAAGCACCAGATCGCTTAGTCAGTTAAAAAGTGCATCCTTGAAAGGGCAATTACAGGCTGAAGACTGCAGCGATCACAGTTCAGAAAAAGTATACCTACCTGAATATCTAGTAGTTTTGTGAGTTGTCTGCCATTGGTCACTGACACCTTCTCTGACCTCTCATTAACAAGTGTTCTTGCCCACTGCTTCTCACTGGATGGTTTTTGTTTTTGCACCATTCTCTGTAAACTCCAGAGACTGTTGTGTGTGAAAATCCCAGGAGATCAGCAGTTTTTGAGATACTCGAACCACCTTATTCTGATGTTTGGTCTGCATAACAAAACAACCTCTTGACCATGTCCACATGCTTTAATGCAATGAGATGCTGCCACGTGATTGGCTGATTAGTTATTTGTATTAATGAGCAGGTGCACCTAATAAAGTGGCCACTGAGTGGATATCTTCACTGTAATCTAGCCCAGGTACTTTGACAATGCCTTTTGGGGGAAGATGGTTTGCTTAAACCTATTTCGGCTTGCAGTGATGGGTTTAATAGGGCTAATACTGACTGAGCTTTTTCTATCCATTGCTAATCACAAAACCCCTTCTCACTCAAAACATATGCAGCTTTTTTTTGGATAATTCTTGTTACCGTTTTTCTAACTGGATCAATCACAAGAGTTTTGCTTCTTGAAATTTTCCAAAAGCCCCTGCCCATTATTGTAACCAAGTTTCTCTGTAAACGATTATATGGATAAGTTACAACACTTTGCACTAACTTGTTAAATTTCATCTGCCAGTCCTTGACCCACTGTCCCAGCTGATCTAGATCCTTGAATAACCTTCTTCACTGTCCTCCATACCTCCAGTTTTGGTCATCTACAAACTTCATTCTCATCCAAATTATTATAAAAGCTGATATGCAGCATAGGCCCAGCACTGGTACACCACTGGCCACAGGACTCCAATCCGAAAAACAACCCTTCACTACCACCTTCAGATTTCTACCACCAAGTTAACTTTGTGCCCGTTTGTCCAGCTCATCCTGGATCCCATGTGTTCTTACCTGGCTCATCCTACAATGCAGGATCCTGTCAAAAGCCAATATAGACAAAAATCTACCAATCTCGTTAATTTGCTGGTCACACCTTCAAGATAATTCCGTCAAATTCTTGAGACCTGAATTCTCCACACATAGAGCCATACTGACTATCCCTAATCAGTTCTTGCCTTTTCCCCCAAATTATTTCTGGCATACCAACCTGAAGTTCTCTGGCTTCCTCTTGCAGTTCTTCTTAAATAAGGCATAATATTAGTAATCTGATACATCACCTCTGGCTAACCTTGACATAAATATCTCTGCCAAGGCTCCTGCAATTTTTCCCAGTCCTAGGATACACAGTGACAAGTACTGGGTATTTATACAGCTATGCAATCTTGTTAGTTTCTTTCTGGGGCAGTAGAACAGTCTTAAATGTATAGACTTGGAACTATAAATCTTCAAGAGCTTGGTTAAAAGCATTTAAGTTTGCTTTCTAAAGTATATAGTGTAAAGCTATTTCAGTTGACTGATTGATAACTAGCACTAACCCTAAGGTAGAAGATTGGGAAGCTTTTAAAAGCTAACAGAAGGCAACTAAAAAAGCCATAAGGAGAGGCAAGATCAAATATGAAAGTAAGCTAAACAATAACACAAAAGAGGATACGGAAAGTTTTTTTAGATGTATATTACACTTCATCCCACTAACTGCAATTTTGCCCTATCATCTGCCTGTCTTTCCTCATAGTCTCATTACTCACCACATTTACTTATCTGTCAACTGCCCCTTCTTCAGCCTGTCCTCCGGTTCATGTCCCCCTGCCAAACCGGTTAGAATACACTCGACTATGCATCTATAGACTTTTGTCAAAGTTTGAGATGATGCGCTGTAATGAGGACCAGGTCATGGCCCTCCAGTTTCTTCCTCCTGTTGTTCTGCTGAAGCTGATTGCTAGTGGCACCATGCAAATAGATTTCCAATCTCCCTCCTACATGCCAGTTTGTAGGCACCTTTGATTCAGCCAACAATAGTAGCGTCATAGGCAAACTTAATTAAGGCATGAGAGCTATACATAACCACACAAACATAGATATAAAGCGTGTAAAGCAGAGGCTAAGCCCACAGCCTTGTGGTGTTCCTGTGCTGATGGTGATTGTGGAGGAGATGTTGCCACTAATCCCTACTGAAGTTTGTATGGACTTAGTGATTAGTTTTGAGGGGATGATGGTATTAAATGCTGACTTATAGTAAATGAAGAGCATTCTGATGTATGCATATTCACCAGGCAGATGTTCCAGAGCTGAATGAAGAACCAATGAAATGACATCTCCTGTTGATCTGTTGTGACGCTAGGCAAATTTAGGCAGATCCAGTCACTCCTCAGGCAGAAGTTGATATGCTTCATGACCAACCACTCAAAGCACTTCATTACAGTGGATGTAAGTGCTTCTGGGCGATAGACTACCGGCACAATAGCCGGCCAAAGAGGTGAAATCACAGCGTCACTGGGAGTTGTGGTGGTTCATGACAGTGCTTCCATGTTCTGGCAGTTAAAGTGATCATAAAAGGCATTGAGCTCATTTGTCATTTATGCTGCTTGGCTTGTGCTGTGAAGGAGATAATAGCTTTCAAAGATTTATACAAGACACAAAAGACTGAATGAACAGAGGAACTGAAGAACAAAGTGATGTTTCAGTTCAGTGACCCATCATCAGAACACTTCTGAACGTCTATTTTTATTTTAGGTCTTCAACATTTGCAGCTTTTTGCTTTCAGTTTTGTGAGATGTAATGATGTGGTTACTCTGAAACAAAAAATAATGTAATTTACAAACCTCCCTGGTTTTATTTTTTTTTCTGCACTTTGACAGTGCATTAGCTCAAGGTTGAATATATTTATTGTGGGGTTTTGAAGTAAGTTGCCTGCATAAGTGAAAAGGGTTTAGGGATAAAAACTATTTGTTGATATTTTTGAAGTCCAAGCAGATATTCCATTCAAGACTACACCATTTGGTTAGTCAATTATTCAAAGCTGGTATCTGCTAGTACTCTTTTTTTCTTTTACTTTAATTCGTTTGGATGATATGATAATCATCAAATTCTCCTTGAAGTGATCTACTTGAACTGTTGCATTCTGTCTAATAATGCTTTTATTTGTAGAGCTGTTAAATTGAATCTGCCCGTGTTGAGGTATAGCAGCAATGAAGCAACGATGAAATATTTTCAATGCAAGATAATGTGATTCTTATTACAATACAGGACTTTTAGCCCATCATATCCATAGCAGCTCCCAACAGCAGCGCAATCGAATCATTTGCATTCACTGTTTTGATTGGAATGTTGCAAGTCATTCTCTCATGTTCTCAATTTTAAGTTGACTTGTTCCTCCAAGTGGCAAAATTATGGGTAGGGTTTCTACTTTCAAGATTCACAATCTAGAAATCTAGGAATTTTGTAGTAGCTATATGTTATTAATCCTTCCAAATCTTGCTAACCAGTAGGTTAATTAACCAAATTAACTTCTCCATTAAGTGCTGAATTGTACTACTTGCGCAGAGCCATTTCTAATGTAAGTAATGCAATGAACAAAGTTTGTGTAGTTGTTGAGCTTCAAGAAGACTTCCCCAACCAATGTGAAATATTGTAAGAACTCTGCT
Organism: Hemitrygon akajei; assembly: GCF_048418815.1. Classification (NCBI taxonomy): domain Eukaryota; kingdom Metazoa; phylum Chordata; class Chondrichthyes; order Myliobatiformes; family Dasyatidae; genus Hemitrygon; species Hemitrygon akajei. The sequence continues at coordinate 124,247,018 of NC_133128.1, read as the reverse complement.
TACACTCAGCATTTATGTACCTGTGCATTTTCCTCTTAAGCTGGAAACCATGGAGGCACAAATTCGATCAAAGACTGATGACTATAGTGTACTTTTGCTGACTAAGGAACGTCTCGAGCAAGAAATGCAGGAACAAAGTGAAGAAATAACCAAATTGGAAGCACAGATCAAAGAGCTTGAGGAGGCAGCATTATCACATGCTGATTCAGAAAAGCGAATTGTTCAACTTGAGCAAGAGATCCAGAAAATGAGGCGAAAAGAGGAAGAACTATCACAGGTAATCTGCTTCAGCAATTGTATCTTTTCAAAGATGCACTCCAGCACAATAGGGCGAACGTTTGCTCAGTTTGGTAGTGAGGAAATTCTGTGGAGGAGAAAAGCTGATATCCTTTCTCCTCATGACAATCAGGATCAGGTTAATTATCAGTGACTTGTAGGTCAGGAAATTTGTTTTGCAGCAGCAGAAGAGTGCAAAAAGTTACTATAAATTACAAAATAAATAATGCCAAAGAAGGAATAATTAAGTAGTGTCAACATGTTCGTAGACTCGTCAGAAAACTGTTGTTAAAAGGGAAAGAAGCTGTTCTTAAATTGGTGCATGTAGGTCTTCAGATTCCTATACCTTACTTTTTCCCTGATGGTAGTAACTCAAAGAGGACATGTCCCAGATGGTGTGGGTCCTTTCAAAGAGTTTAAAGCTCTGAGTGTCATGAGGCTAAGTGCTCTCGAAATGAATGCTAACATTGCATTTGCTTTCCTTACTTACCAACTCAACCTGAAGTTAACTTTAAGGGAATCCCGTACTAGGTCTCTGAAGTCCCTTTGCATCTCCATTTAGAAAATAGTCAATGGCTTTATTCCTTCGACCAAAGTGCATGATCGTACATTTCCCCACACTGTATTCCATCTGCCACTTCTTTGCCCATTCTCCTAATCTGTCTCTGAGCCCTTCTGCAGACTTCCTGCCTCCTCAACACTGCCTCCCCTCTGCCTAGAGTACTGTGCAAGTCTTTAAGGCACATCTTGGAGCTATGGTGCCTCAGACTTTTGCACAGTACTGTGTTAGTCAACGTGGAGCAGGGAGCGAGTTTGTAAATCTAGTGGGAGTAAAGGATGTTGGATCTGGTGATGGTGGAGCACTGCAGGAAGGGTATGGGGCAGGTGGCAGAGGAGGAGTGTGGCGTGAGGGGGCGGCACAGGTGTAGACAGACCCAGCCCTGAGACACCAGGCAAGGACGTTTGATTACAGACAATTGGTTTATTGATCTTTACAGGATGTCCCTTTGGCGCTTCCCATCTTCCTTCCCCTTTTTGCAACAATGCCTCCCCTCTCCTTGTCCCCATTTCTACTCTCAGTCCATATCAGAATCAGGTTTATCATCATGAAATTATTTTTGAGGCAGCAGTGCAGTGCAGTACTATAGTATTGCGATACTATATGTGCAAAAGTCTTAGGTACAGTTGCTATATATATCTGTATAGTACAGTATATATCTTTGTATCATCTGCAAACTTGTCCATAAAACCATCAAACCAATCATAAGTAATTCGATCATAAATTATATCAACTAGTGCATCAGCTTGAAGGTGTTTGGCTCCTTTCTCTTTCCAGCAGGTCACAAGCTAAAAAGAAAGCTGAAGTAAAAATTATAGAAAGGATAATTTACTTTAATCAATTGAGTTGATTTGAGATCTAAAATTTCCTGAAGAGTTTAAACAGGATTGATACAGAGCAAATATTTTCTCTTGATGGAGGATCAGGGTGCGAATAAAAATAAGATGCCACCCACCCATTCAAGAGAGAAATGAGTGAGAACTATTTCTTAGGAGTCATGAATCTTTGTAACTCACTCTGTCCAAACTTCCAGTGAAGCAAGGAGGTGAAAAATTACCAAGGTTAGAAGGGAATTTAGAGTAGAGGCTGCGGGCAGATTAGTGATAATTTTACAAAATAGAGGAACAGATACGTGCTTTACTGCTCCTAACTCTTGTGTTGATCTGAAGTGAAATTATATAAATATAGAAAATGAATATTATCTGAAACAAAATTAAGTTTAATGAATCAAAATAAGGTGTTTCTTTAAAAAGGCATTAGCAGAACCAATATATTGTATTTTTGACAGGACAAGGAATCTCTGCAGCAACAGCAATATAGTAATCTGATGCAGATCTCTGCTCTACAGTCAAAACTGGATGAAGCTAGACATAGAGTACCTGCTGAAGGACTTCCTGATCAGGCACTGAAAGAGCAGTTACAGAATGAACGACAAGCTCTCCAGACGAAGGAAGAGAAGGTACAATTGAGGGAAACAATTTTATTCATTCCATAGTACAATGGTTTATTAGACTGGTCCACAAATTCCTTATTAGCGTTTACCTGCCATGTTTACCTTCCTTTGAAACGTATCTGCAGTCAGCTGCTTTGTAATCTTGGTGATCAGTTCTGTGCAGTCCTGGTGTTCTTTAATACAAATCATTCCTGAATGGAAACATTACCCACAAATATTTGGAAGAAGTCACACCTCAAAGTAAAAAGAGTGAGTTTGAGAAATCAGAAACTGAAAATGTTGGAAATGTACAGCAGGTCAGCTACTGGCTATGGAGAGAAAACCAGAGTTTTCATCAGACTGCAACAGTGTAGGATTTCAGTGTTGTGTGGAGAATGAAACTGATAAGCAATTGGAAGTTTTACTCTCTACACCTACAAACCAAGTATACAACCAGCTAAAGAGAAGAATAATTATTGTTTGAATTTCTGGTCAGGAATTATTGAAGATGCAATATTAATGCAATGAATATCTTTATTTTTGCACTTCAGCAGAATTCACAAAAATCTCAGTTGCTTTGAGTTCAGATATGACCCCAATGGTTTTCTGTCATGGACTTCATGAAATCATAGAATTACCATTTGATGCAATATCACCGCTTCAGAAATAATCAATTTGCTTTAATGCACAATCGGCAACTCCCCCCAACCCTCCCCCCACAGAGGTGGCAAAGGATCTGATGTGTGTTTCTTCCTTTCTCTCAATCTTCCATTTACAAGTTTAAACATTTTTAAAAAAATCTTGAGGTATTAAGGAACATAGGTGAAAATTGTTCAAATGATGTTCTCTTTAGTTGGGTCTTGATTGCAATAAATGGTTGTACATCCCTGAGTAAAATGTTTCTAATGTTCATTAAGATAAGACGCATGCTGGAATTTGTGCGGTACAATATTCATTATCGCTTTAAGTAATGTAATGTATATTTTGTTATTTTCTAGATCCAAATCCTTGAGGAGCAACTTGATCAGTTCCAAGAGGATTTAATGAATAAAAACGACGAGATGCTCCAATTAAATATGCAGCTGGAGATACAAACAAAGCAGTCAGCAATGGCAATTAACCAGCTCCAGGAGGAGAATATCTGCTTAAAGGCAAGTTTATTCCTTCTGAATCTCTGTTAGTAAAAGATGCTTGTAAATCACCAACCCAAAATGCATGTCTTAACAAAATATGATCACTGCTGGTTTTTACCAAGCATTGTATTTAGGACTGTTACCAAATAATCTATTGATTTGCATCTTCCAACACATCTTCCTATCATTCCCAATGCAGGAAGATATAGCTAGCCTCCAAATGCGTTTGGATTCGGAAGCAGATAAAGACAGAGTGCCAGGATTACAGCTGCCTCATGCTTTGCTGCGGGAGAAGAACCAGGAAATCGATGAGCTAAAGGAACAGATCTTTAAACTACAGAAAGAAATGGAAAATGCTATAGACAACAAGGTAACCATGAGCTTACAATAACTCTGTGAGATGGCTTGGTTAATGCACTACATAAGTTAGTTAAATCTTAATGCATATATTAAGTATTGAATTGAGTTATTCTTCAGTTTCCCAACATTCCTCTTAATCTTCACTTCTAACTACTGCATCTTCCTGATGAGAAACTTCAAGACCTTCCAGAGCAGTTTACAGTCTAGTATTCACACTCAGTGGCCACACCTGCTTATTAATGCAAAGATCTAATCAGCCCATCATGTGGCAGCAACTCAGTGAATAAAAGCATGCAAACATGGTCACGTGGTTTGGCTGTTGTTCAGACCAAACATCAGAATGGGGAGGAAATGTGATCTAAGTGACTTTGACCATGGAGTGATTGCTGATGCCATCTGAGGTGGTTTGGGCATCTCAGAAACTGCTGATCTCGTGGGGTTTTCACACACAACAGTCTCTGGAGTTTATAGAGAGTGATGTGAGAAATAAAATCCATCCAGTGAGCGGCAGTTCCGTGGGTCAAAATGCTTTGTCAATGAGAGGGGTCAGAGGAGAATGGCCAGATTGGTTCAAGCTGACAGGAAAGCAAGAGTAACTCAAATACATATGTAGTACCGCAGTGGTGTACAGAAAAGCATCTCTGCATGCACAACACAGTGAATCTTGGAGTGGATCGGACTACAGCAGCAGATTACACCGGTTTCACTCTTCTACCTGATAAAGTGGCCACTGAGTGTACGCTACATTAAGAGTAAAGAAAGAAAGTACTGGAAATAGCCAGCAGGTCAAGTGAAATCTTTCATGTCAGTGTCACATTAGACAGTGAATGTATTACTGAGTTAGTAATTTATAAGGAAATATAAAAGGCAGAAAGGAGTGCTTGGAGGGTAATGGATAGGGAAGTCCAAAAGGGAATATTTGTGATTTGCTGGAAGGTAGAGGGATCAGATGACAAAAGGGGCAATATGTCACATCAGCAGGGAATGATAATACGGCAATTAAAGAAACAAGGGATCATTGCTGTTGCAATATTAATATAATCAGATTTATCTTTTTATTGTAGGCAGTTGAGGAGAAAAATGGTGAAATTGAAGAGCTGAAAATTCAAATTGAGCAACTCAGTGTTGACCAAGAAAGATTACGTCAGACAAAAGAAGAGGAGATTGAGCATCTCATTGAGGTTATAGAGAAATTACAGCAAGAGCTGTCACTACTGGGTCCAAACCGCCATGAAGTCAGTGATTCTCAAGAAGACCTTGACATTTTCAACTTGGAAGAAGAGTCTAGATCAAATGCAACAACCTGTAGAGGACTGAGTGACAATCTACAGCAGGAGCTGGCATTTAAAGCGGTAGATAACAGAGGTGCTGGAGACTGCAAAGAAGATTTTTATGTGCAGTCAGCAGAGCTTCAGAATCAGGTGGAGAAGATGACAAAAGATTCCTCGATGCAGTTGTTGGATGAAAAGGAGGTTCAGCTCCAACAGAAGGTAGAAGTACTACAGACCAGCCTTAAAAACCTGCAGGAGATCAATCAGCAGCAGCAGCAGGAGCTTGTGTCACTTCGTCTGCAACGCAGTGGTCTTCAGGAGGACAACAGTTTGTTGAAGACGCACATCTCCCAAAGAGATGCTGATGTTTCTCTTCTCTCATCACGAGTCCAAGAATTAGAAGATGCTCAGAATGAAAGGGAGAAGCTCCTGCAAATGATTGAGAAACAAAGGCAGGAAGTATTGGAAGAAATGGGACTATTACCACCAAAAATAGTGGAGCTTGAACAGGAATTGGCAGACAAGACTCTTCTGTTCCAAAAATGTAATGATGAATTACAGACCTTGCGTTCTGAGCTTGTGGAGCGTGATTCACTGCTTGAAACATTGAAACAGAATGGTGTGAATCTCCAAGAAGAAATTGAGCGGTTGCAGGATGAATTGGCCAAGCAGGAGGCCCAGAACAAAGCATTAAAAGACCACTTAAGCCAACTTGAGAAAGAGCAGCAATCAGTTAGCAGAATCCCCACTACAACAGAAATAAAGGTGAAAGATGATCTCCTGGTAAGTCCGTTGTCTACTTGAGATGAACGATTGGACATTTTTGTTGGATACTTAACTTTTAGAGTGACGATTTGCACAAACTTAACAGAGTATACTTAAGTCTGTGTCCTCTTTATAAGAGGTAAAACAATTTTAGTTTTCTCAGCTGTTGTTAAAGTAGTAAAACAACTACATCCCACAGAAGCATCTAACTCTGGATATTTCATTAGAACAATTACTAAGAGTAGCTGCTTGAACCTCAAGCACAATTCTGCTAAATTATGGCTGATGACCCAATTTAATTTTCTATCACAATCCCTATGTCAGTCGATTTGTCAAGTATCCAGTAATCTGTTGGTTTTAGCTCTGAATGCATTGTATCTAAGCCTTCAAGGTATTCTAACTTTAAAAAAAAAGATTCACTGCATTCTGAATGATCCCCATTCTTACTTTGACCCATTGATTCCTCGTTCAGTGTACCTCAGCAACAAGAAACATCATTTCTGCAGTTACCTCAGAAATGATGTTTTCTGTTGCTGAAGAATCTTACTACACGTCAAGATGGTACCAAGCTGTGGTCGGCGTCAAGTTAATGGTGCAGACTTATTATCCTTTAACTTGATATGTTGCCCATAACAGAGTTTAAATTGGTAATCAATATTTAACTGTGGTGTGTGTGACCTGACTGATAACTTCCTTGACCAGCCAACTTTGTTTGAGAAGATGCTAAGTGTGAAGACTGTTATATTAAAAAAACATTTGCAATGAGTGCATGTTATTTTACTCATAATATTTTCATTAAATCAATGTTTTTTGTTGATCTCTGGAGGAAATACTGAAACTGGTATGTACTAGCGATCAGTAAGTCTAAATGTTCAATTTAAAATGCTGCACTGCCTTCAGAATTACTAATGGGAATTGTGTGTTTCCTGTTTCCAAAAGCAGGAGAAGCTGAGGCAGATGGAAGCTGCCCTGCAGCAGAAAGAGATGCTCATCACCCAGCTCAGCACTGAACATGCAAAACTTCAAGCAGATCTTTCTGCAGTTAAGGAAGAGCTGAACTCCAGTGCAGAGAAAGTTGAGAAGTTGCTGGAGTCTGAACAGGTGAAAGTGATTGAGATTGAGCAGTTGTGCTGTATTAAGATGCCCCATGCGTAAATTTAATGTTAAGCTATGAATTTTGGAGGACTCAAAAAGAGTTGCATTAAAGTCCTCCAGATAAATCAAATTTGCTTGAAAGTTGAATTATTTTTTCTGTTTCAGGGAATGATGTAACATTGGTAAATCAAAACCAGCAAAGCCCTGGAAAGTACAGCATGTCCCTGCATCTTTACTTTTACCTCAGAGTTAGTTTGATGCGGATGTTGTCATGCTGGATAATTTGCTAAATGGCAATGTGAACTTGGGCAGTAGTTAAGGGCAGAGGGGTGTGACTGTGGGGACTTGTGAATGTGGTGGTGTTGGAAGTGTAGCCTTTTATTTACTAACAGATACAAACTAGCTGCTGCCATGGTCTTCTCTGTGGAAGACACGCTGAAATTTGAGTGTGTTTGGGGCAGAAGTGAGTGCAGTTGCCATTATTAAGGAGAAGGTGCATGGGAAGCTGAGAAGTCTGAAGTTACCTGGACCAGATGGATTACACCCCAGGGTTCTGAAGGAGGGAGCTGAAGAGATTCTGGGGGCATTGGTAATGATCTTTCAAGAATCACTAGATTCTGGAATGATTCCGGAGGACTGGAAAATCGCAAATGTCACTAATAGAAAGGAGGAACACAGAAGACAAGAAATTAAAGGTCAGTGAGCCTGATGTCAGTGATTGGGAAGATGCTGCAGTCCAGTTTTAACAATGAGGTATCTGGGTACTTGGAGGCACATGATAAAATAGACCAAAGTTAGCGTGGTTTCCTTAAGGGGAAATCTTGTCTGGCAAATCTGTTGGAACTCTGTGAGGAAATAACAGGCAGGATAGGCAAAGAAAAGTTAGTGGAAGTGGTTTATTTCAATTTTCATAAGGCCTTTGACAAAGTGCTGCACATGAAGCTGCTTAATAGTGGAAGAGCCTGTGGTATTACAGGAAAGATACTAGCATGGAAGGAACTGACTGGCAGGAGGCAAAAAATGGGAATAAAGGGCATCTTTTCTGCATGGTTACCGATGACCCCTGGTGTTCCACAGTGGTTGGTGATGGGGCCACTTCTTTTCACGTTATGTGTCAATAATTTGAATGATGGAATTTAAGGCTTTGTGTCCAAGTTTGCAGATGATATGAAAATAGGGGGAGGGTTAGGTAATATTGAGAAAGCAAGTCTACAGAAGGACTTAGACAGAATGGGAGAATGAGCAAAGACGTGGCAGATGGAATACAGTGCAAAGAAGTGTATGGTCATGCACTTTTGTTGAAGGAGTAAAGGTGTATACAGTTTTCTAAATGGGGAACAAACTTGCAGGTTGAATCGGTTGTAAGAAAGGCAAATGTAATGTTAGCATTCATTTCAAGAGGATTAGAATACAGTTATATTAATAGCAAAAAGATAGTGAGGGATAAGATTGGTCCCTTAGACAATCAGAGTGGGCAACTATGTGTGGAGCCAAAAGAGATGGGGCAGATTTTGAACAATTTCTTTTCTTCGGTATTCACTAAGGAGAAGGATATTGAATTGTGTAAGGTAAGGGAATCAAGTAGGGAAGTTATGGAAACTATGACGATTAAAGAGGAGGAAGTACTGGTGCTTTTAAGGAATATAAAAGTGGATAAATCTCCGGGACCTGACAGGATATTCCCTAGGACCTTGAGGGAAGTTAGTGTAGAAATAGTAGGGGCTCTGACAGAAATATTTCAAATGTCATTAGAAATGGGGATGGTGCTGGAGGATTGGCGTATTGCTCATGTGGTTCCATTGTTTAAAAAGGGTTCTAAGAGTAAACCTAGCAATTATAAGTCTGTAAGTTTGTCATCAGTGGTGGGTAAATTAATGGAAAGTATTCTTAGAGATGGTATATATAATTATCTGGATAGACAGGGTCTGATTGGGAACAGTCAACATGGATTTGTGCATGGAAGGTCATGTTTGACAAATCTTACTGAATTTTTTGAAGAGGTTATGAGGAAAGTTGACGAGGGTAAAACAGTGAATGTTGTCTATATGGACTTCAGTAAGGCCTTTGGCAAGGTTCTGCACGGAAGGTTAGATAGGGAAGTTCAATTGTTAGGTATTAATATTGAAGTAGTAAAATGGATTCAACAGTGGCTGGATGGGAGATGCCAGAGAGTAGTGGTGGATAACTGTTTGTCAGGTTGGAGGCCAGTGACTAGTGGTGTGCCTCAGGGATCTGTACTGGGTCCAATGTTGTTTGTCATATACATTAATGATCTGGATGATGGGGTGGTAAATTGGATTAGTAAGTATGCAGATGATACTAAGGTAGGTGGCGTTGTGGATAATGAAGTAGGTTTTCAAAGCTTGCAGAGAGATTTAGGCCAGTTAGAAGAGTGGGCTGAAAGATACGGATGGAGTTTAATGCTGATAAGTGTGAGGTGCTACATTTTGGTAGGAATAATCCAAATAGGACATACATGGTAAATGGTAGGGCATTGAAGAATGCTGTAGAACAGAGTGATCTAGGAATAATGGTGCATTATTCCCTGAAGGTGGAATCTCATGTGGATAGGGTGGTGAAGAAAGCTTTTGGTATGCTGGCCTTTATAAATCAGAGCATTGAGTATAGGAGTTGGGATGTAATGTTAAAATTGTACAAGGCATTGGTGAGGCCAAATTTAGAGTATTGTGTACAGTTCTGGTCACCAAATTATAGGAAAGATGTCAACAAAATAGAGTACAGAGAAGATTTACTATCATGTTACCTGGGTTTCAGCACTTAAGTTACAGAGAAAAGTTGAACAAGTTAGGTCTTTATTCTTTGGAGTGTAGAAGGTTGAGGGGGGACTTGATAGAGGTATTTAAAATTAAGAGGAGGATAGATAGAGTTGACATGGATAGGCTTTTTCCATTGAAAGTAGGGGAGATTCAAACAAGAGGACATAAGGGGGCAAAAGTTTAGGGGTAACACGAGGAAGAACTTCTTTACTCAGAGAGTGGTAGCTGTGTGGAACGAGCTTCCAGTAGAAGTGGTAGAGGCAGGTTCAATATTGTCATTTAAAGTAAAATTGGATGGGTATATGGACAGAAAAGGAATAGAGGGTTATGGGCTGAGTGCAGGTTGGTGGGACTAGGTGAGAGTAAGCGCTTGGCATGGACTAGAAGGGCCGAGATGGCCTGTTTCCGTGCTGTAATTGTTATATGGTTATATAAGAGTCAGGATGTAATGCTGAGATTTTATAAGGCAAGGCACACCGCACTTAGAATATTGTGAGCAGTTTTGGTCATCTTATTAAAGAAAATAAGTGCTGGCATTGGAGAGGGTCCAGAGGAGATTCACAAAAGAATGGAAGTGTTAACCTATGAATGTTTGATGATGCTGGGCCTGTATTCTCTGGAGTTTAGAAAAATGTTAGGTGTGGGGGCGGGGGAGGATCTCCCTGAAACCTATCAAATATTGAAAGGCCTGGGTAGAGTGGATGTGTGGTGGATATTTCCTATAGGGAGGAGTCTAGGTCCAAAGGGCACAGCCTCAGAATAAAGGGGCATCCATTTAGAACAGAGATGAAGAGGAATTTTTTAGCCAGATAGTGAATCTGGAATTCATTGTTACGGATGGCTGTGGAGGCCAAGTCATTAAGTATATTGAAAGAGGAGGTTAATAGGTTCTTGATTAGTCAGGGTATCAAGGTTACAGGGAGAAGACAGGAGAACGGGGTTGAGAGGGATAATAAATCAGCCAGGGTGGAATGGCAGAGCAGACTAATGACATAATTTTGTTCCTATGTCTTATGGTCTTATTTACCATAAGTTAGAATCAAGACAGCTCACAAGAAGGCAAATTGGACACTTTTTGCGCATTCTTCTTAGCATCTCAATTCATACAAAGTTCCCTTTGAAAATGCCACTTGAGTTCAGTTGTCTCAAATTTGAAGGATTTGTGATTTTTTTCTCCTTTTTATTTGAAGTATAAGGTTCACTTTAAAGTATTTGATGTTCAATTGTCATTAATAACTGGATCACTGCAATGTTTAGTGCCTATTGTTCAAATGTAGCATTACCAGGTTGTACAATTTGGTCTGGAGTTGGTCATTCATATTTATTCAAGTATTTATTCTCCAACTAACTAATTTTTAATTAATTTCTTTCTTTGTTTATTTTTAGGTAAAAGACCACACGATTGCAGACTTGGAAATCCATGCTCGGAACTTGAAAACTCAGGTGAATCAGCTGCAGGAGGCCTTATTAAAACAGGTGAAGGAATTGGCAAGTCGGGCCAAAGAAGTGGAAGACTTGAATGAGAAATGTCAGAAACAGGAACTTGAGTTGCAGAGGCAGTCTATCGTGGAGAATGATAGGCCACAGATCACCCCTTCGATTTTCAAAGAAGCTTCCCAGATTCTTGTTCAAGGTGGGCGTCAGCCATTTGCCTACAGTCACACAGTCAACGAGAGCTTGCTGAGTTCTCCAGAGCTGATGAGAAAGCAAGAGGAAAGTCTTGAATGGATGAATGGACTTCATACGTCCAGGATCTCTGAGATCAGTGGTGTTCACAGTGCAGATGTGGAGCTGATGCAGAGCAGATCATCTGGACTTGAGAAAAACACAGACAGAGGGAACCAGGACATTCCCTCTGCTAAAGACAGAACACATGGGCATTCTCCATCCCCATCTGATTATGCACATTCGCTGTCTGAATCTTCCGATGCTGAGAAGGTGAGAGTTGGAAAGTTGATGCTTTTAATATAATGTTTTTATTTTAACTACCCACTGCTGTACAATGAATTGTTAAAACTGCCCAACATTTCACTGGCACCAGTCTACCCACCAAGAAGGACAAATATACAGAAAGGGCCAGCAATATCATGAAGGATGCCATCCACCCTGCTCATGGACTGTTTGTCACACTGCTATCAGGAAAAAGACAGCACAGCATCCACACCAGGACCACTAGACTCAAAATAGTTACTTCCCACAAGCCACCAGGCTGATCAACACCACCACCACCACTACTACATACACATCACCTGGCTTCACTTTATGGGCATATAGTCAGACAATGTATATAACAGAATAACAACTTATAGACCACTTTTCATATAAACAGTGCAGTTCAAAGTGCTTTACAATAGGTTAAGGTGAAAATAAAAGTCAAAAAGATGTCAGTTAAAAGCAAGGTCAAATAGGTTTTGAGGTGGCATTTAGAAGTGTCAGCTGAGTCTGCACACCTTATAGTTTTAGTTACAGTCGGCCCCTCCTGATCAGATCGAGAAAACCCGGAAATGCTCTTCTAGCACTCGTTGTTCGAGCACGTACAGACTTTTTTCTCTTGTCCTTATTCCCTTAACAATGCAGTATAACAACTATTTACATAGCACTTACGTTGTGTGCAGGCCTCCGTTAGTCTCGATAGACCATGGATTTGCACCTTGGAAAGTTTCGAGGCGCAAGCCTGGGCAAGGTTTTTTTTAATGGAAGACCAGCAGTTGCCCAAGCTGCAAGTCTCCCCTCTCCACGCCACCGATGTTGCCCAAGGGAAGGGCATTAGGACCCATACAGCTTGGCAACAGTGTTATCACAGAGCAATGTGTGGTTCAAGGACACACACGCGGCCTCAACCATGGCTCGATCTAGCGACCTTCAGATCACTAGACGAACACCTTAACCACTTGGCCACGCACCAACACTTGCAAGATGATTTAAAGTATGCAGGAGGATGTACGTAGGTTATCGTGGATCGGGATTAAAAAAAACATGGAAGTTTTCTTATTATGTAAGTCAGAACAGGTACATCCGGTATTATTTAGCGTCAGTTAGTCAAACATTTGTCTTAGTATATAGTTTATATTTTCCCTTTCTATGCATATAAAACACTTAAGAAACATATGTATTTCAATAATTAAACCACTGCGTTGCTTAGTAATAATTGTAGCTTTCATCGGGGCAGGGCCTTTCTCACTTTATCCTTTAAAATTGTTCCGATCGTTGACTGACTGTAGCCTAATGCTTTTCCAATGACCGGTGGCGTTTCACCTCGTTCCAATCGCTTTATTAATTCCACTTTATTTTCAGTCATGATCGTGATTACTTTCGTGAACAGAAACACTGCGGATTCAGAGCTCTGCCGGGTCCTAAAAACCACCGCACTGAGACAGGTTAAATAAGGGACTTGAGCATCCGCGTTTTTTGGTATCCATGAGGGGTCCTAGAACCAGTCCCTCGCGGATAAGGAAGGCCGACTGTATTGAATTCCACAGACCATGGGGTATAGGGGTGTATTTAGGCCATTCAGCCCATCGAGTTGTCCTGCCATTCTATCATGGCTGATTTATTATCCCTCTCAACCCCATTCTCCTGCCTTCTCCCCATAACCTTTGACCTGATTAATCAAAAAACTATCGACCTCTGTCTTAAATATACCCGTAACTTGTTTTGCACAGCTGTCTGTGGCTCTTTTAAGAGCCTCTTAAATAGGTACATGGAGCTCAGAAAAACAGAGAGTGCTAGGGAAATTCTAGGCAGTTTCAAGAGTAGGTTACATGTTCGGCACAACATTGTGGGCCGAAGGGCCTGTAATGTGCTACAAATTTCTATGTTCTGTGTTTAATGTATTCCTCTGGCTAAAGAAATTTTTCCTTGTCTTTGTTCTGAATGGACATCCTTCAATTCTGAGGCTCTGCCCTCTGGTCCTAGACATTCTCATGAAAGAAAACATTTTCTTCACACATCCACCCTTCAATATTCAATAGTGTTCAATAAGATTCTCCCCTCCAACATCCCCCCCCCATTCTTCTTCCTCTGACACCCTTCTTCCTCAACACTACCTGCCAGTTCACTTATCATTGTATCGTCCGTAAACTTGGCCACAAAAGCCATTAATTTCTTCATCTAAATCATTGACTAATTGGTCCCAAAATCAAGCCCTGTGACACACCACTAGTCACTGGCAGCCAACCAGACAGAAGAGGTCCCCTTTATTCCCACCCTTTGCCTCCAACCAGTCAGCCAATCTTCTATCCATGTCATACCTTTTCTGTAATAAATTGGGCTCTTGTTGAGCAGCCTCGAGTGTGGCATCTTGTCAAAGGCTTTTGAAAATCCAAGTAAACAACATCCACTGACTCTCCTTTGTCTATCCTGCCTGTTAATTCCTGAAATTCCTAACACAGGTGTGTTAGACAAGTTTTTTCCTTTAGAAAACCATTCTGGCATTCTGCTAGTGCCTTCCCCAGTGAAGACTGATGCTGTACTGCCATCATCTCTGTTAGTGTCCCCTTCCAATCAACTTTGACTGGCTCTTCTATCATGCCTCTGTAATTCCCTTTACTCCACTATAATACTGATACATCCAATTTTAGCTTCTCCTTCTCAAATTGTAGGGCGAGTTCTGTCATAATCACTGACTCCTAAGGGTTCCTTTACATTAAGCTCACTAATTAATCTGAATCATTATGTAACACCCAATCCAGAATTGCTGTTCGCCTAGTGGGTCCAACCAGAAGCTGCTATAAAAAGCCATCATGTTGGTATTCGACAAGTTCCCTCTGTTGGGATCTAGCTACTTATTAATACTTCCTGTTACACCGCTGGCATTTGGGGCAGCAATGAAAGTACACTATCTCTTGCCTGTCCTTAGCCATTCCATTGTTGAAGGATACTTTATTGTTGTTTCCATAACAGTTTTGTTTTACTATTAAAGGTTGTTAGCCCTGAGCTGAATCCCCAAACCTGGAGGACCAGTGGACCATTCTTAGTCTGACCTCTATGACCTGTTTGGCATGGGTGACCTACCAAGAGCCAAAGAATAAAACCCTGACTCTAGCCAACATAGCTCTCCAGGTCATTGTGGCACACAAGCCTCCAAACCACGGCAAAGTTGTGGTCCCCTTGGAGGTGGGATCCAGCACTAACCTAATTTTCCCTATCTGCCTGAATATTGAAATACCCCATGTTTATCACAGAGTTGCTCTTTTAGAGTGTAGTTCAAAAAAGCTGACCTGCAATTTATCCTTCGGATTGTTAAAATTTTAAAAACTGGTGGAAGAAGACCTGAGAGCTCAAGCAGGGTTATAAAACTAAAGCAATTCTATGGTGTATGCTGGTCCCAGACCATTGAGAGCTTTAAAATCAAGTAAGTGAACTTTAAAATCAATTCTAAAAGATACAGAAAGCCTAGCAGAGGAGCTAGGATGGGAGGGATATGCTCCCTCAACCTGGTTTTAGTTAAAATTCTTAACAGCGACATTCTGAATGAGTTGCATTTTGTCAATAGATTGCTTGTAAGGCCGGTAAAAAGTGCAATGCAATAATATTGTTCTCAGTATAAAGTCCTGAATTAGTTTTTCAGCATCATTACGTGACAAAAGTAGATGTGCTTTTGCAATATTTGTGAAGTGTAGAAATGGTCACTTCCTTTGTTCGGATCAGTTGCAGCATAATCATTTTGTTGTCTTTTACTCTTGTGTACTGAAGAATGTTTATTACAATCTTGATTTTTACATTGCTTGTGCAGCTGGGTCAACATAGGATTATACAACTTGTGGGCATGGCTAGCATCTTAGGCCTCTTTCATAAACATTCATACAAACACCCACTGCCCCCTTTTCCCTTCCCTGGTGCACCTTGTTATTTACCCCAATTTTTAAAAAAACTATTAGATTGTGAATATTGCAGAAATGATTGCAGGTTGCGTTTTTCTTCACAGGTGCAACTAGAATTGAGATTGGCAACAATGCAGGAAGATAAGGCATCAACAGTGTCAATCCCTGATTGGATAAGTGATAGTTGTGGCAGCTGTGAGTATGTCAGAAAGAGCAAGCACACACACAACATCCGAACTCCACACTCACAGCATGAGGGGGACAGGATTGAACCTGCTTCTCTGGGGCTGTGAAGTGGAAGATCAACAAGCTGTATCACTGTGTTCTCCTTTGTTTTTTGCAGATATAGATCTAACTACTTTTGGCCATTCATGGCAGGACAGCACTCTCAACAAAGGAATTAGCCATCTGAAACTCCTTTGAAATGCCTCTAGTGCCAGCATATCATTTCTACATCTTCTGATCATGTGTTGCTTCTTTCTAAGGACCTGATTTCAGATCTTGGACTCCTCCACTGGCCCACTCACATTGTGGCTGATCCAAAATGGCTACCACCTCATCATATAACCATATAACAATTACAGCACAGAAACAGGACATCTTGGCACTTCTAGTCCATGCCGAATGCTTACTCTCACCTAGTCCTACCTACCTGCACTCAGCCCATAACCCTCCATTCCTTTCCTGTCCATATACCTATCCAATTTTTTTTTTAATGACAAAATCAAACCTGCCTCTACCACTTCTACTGGAAGCTCGTTCCACACAGCTACCACTCTCTGAGTAAAGAAGTTCCCCGTCGTGTTACCCCTAAACTTGCCCCTTAACTCTCAACTCATGTCCTCTTGTTTGAATCTCCCCTAGTCTTAATGGAAAAAGCCTATCAACGTCAACTCTATCTATCCCCCTCATAATTTTAAATACCTCTATCAAGTCCTCCCTCAACCTTCTACGCTCCAAAGAATAAAGACCTAATTTGTTCAACCTTTCTCTGTAACTTAGTTGCTGAAACCCAGGTAACATGATAGTAAATCTCCTCTGTACTCCCTCTATTTTGTTGACATCTTTCCTGTAATTCAGTGACCAGAACTGTACACAATACTCCAAATTCGGCCTTACCAATGCCTTGTCCAATTTTTAACATTACATCCCAACTCCTATACTCAATGCTCTGATTTATAAAGGCCAGCATACCAAAAGCTTTCTTCACCACACTATCCACATGAGATTCCACCTTCAGGGAACTATGCACCATTATTCCTAGATCACTCTGTTCTACTACATTCCTCAATGCCCTACCATTTATGCTGAATTTATACCATCATGCTGAAGTATCTTAAGCCAAAGCCTCAGTTCTGCACTCATTGTCTTACTCTAACACTGTTGCATTCCAATAATGGCTGCTCTGCTTAAACGTAACTTCTTTAGATTGACCTTTGCCAAAAACCGCATGCTTTCTTTCAGTGGTCATGAGATTATAAGGAGCCATTGCCTTGTGCATTGTGGGAGTGAGATTTGAAAAAGCGAGTGGGGCCATTTGGCGGGCTTGAGATTCCAAGGTAATTGGGCACTTGGCTAGGGGCACTGAAAAGAAGTCAGCTCTAAGCAGGGTGGCTATTGTTGGAGTGGGATAGTTTTAGAATGGAGATCTGAGGCTTTGGCTCAAGAGGCTTTAGCAAAGTGAAGCGAAGGCCATTTTGAATAGACCATTGTGTGAGTGGGCCAGTGGAAGGGTCTTAAGATGTGAAATCAAATCCTTAAAAATAAGTGATATAGGATAAGGAGATGTAGAATCTTTGTGGCTACTATTTTTAAGAAAACTGCAGGTGTAAAAAGACCCTGATGGGAGTTATATACAGACATCCGAACAGTAGCCAGGATGTGGGTACGAATTACAACAGGAAACAGAAAAGGCATGTAAGAAGGCTAATGTTACAATAATCATTGGGAATTTCAATGTACAGGTAAATTGGGGAAACTCAGGTTGGTGTTGGATCCCAAGAGAAGGAATTTATAGAATGCCTATCAGATGGCTCTCTAAAGAAGCTTGTAGTTGAGCCCTCTGGGGAAAAGGCAATTCTGGATGGGGTGTTGTGTAATGAACCAGATTTAGTTGGTTAGATTAGGATACTAGTATTGACAAGAGCAAACACGAGGAAATCTGCAGATGCTGGAAGTTCGAACAACAACACACACAAAATGCTGGTGCAACTCAGCAGGCCAGACAGCATAGCCTGCTGTGTTCCACCAGCATTTTGTGTGTGTTGTTGTTAGTATTGACAAGAGTTTAGCTGACTGTCAGGAGGCAAAGAGTGGGAATAAAGGGGCATTTTCTGGTGACTACCAACTTTGGGGCTGCTGCTTTTCACGATTTGGATGATGGAATTAATGGCTTTGTGGCCAAGTTTGCAGACTGTATTTACACAGTCATACAGCACAGAAATGGGCACTTTGTCGTGCCGCATAACTCCGATCTTTTTGCCCGCTACACTAATCCAATTTGACTGCAATAGGTCCATGCCCTTCTACACCTCACCTATTTTAGTGCCTGTCCAAATGCCTCTTAAATGTAATTATATCTGATTCCATTACCTCTGTTCGCAGCACATCTCAAACCAATCTCTATAAAAGAAAAATGATCTCTCAGAACTCCTTCAAAATTTTTCCTCCCACTTTAAACCTGTCTCCTTTTATTTTTGATATCCTTACCATTGGGGGGAAAAGAATTGACTATCTACCTGTTCTATGCCATTATCTTTTATACTTCGATCAGTTCTCCCCTCAGCCTCCTTTGCATCGGGGAAAGCAAACCCAGGCTATCTTTTTAGTCCCTGTAAGCTAAAATTTGGACAACATCCTTATGAATCTCTTCTGCACTCTGTCTGGTGCGACCATTTCCTTTCTATAGCATGGTGACCAAAACTCTCCTTGCAGTCAGTCGAAAGTTTTGTCAAGTTACAATATAACATCCCAACTTGAATATTCCGTGGTCTGACCCTGTTTGTACTGTATATAGAGGGTAGATATCAGAATACCATATGCTCTCTTCATCACACTATCTGCCTGTTTGTCCACTTTCAGGGAACCAACATTCCTTAGCACCCAACCATTGACTGTATAAGTCCTTTTCATTTTTGACTTCCTCTGGTGTATGATATTGAATTCTTGCATTAACTTCCATCTGCCATGTTCTGCCTGGCTTTCTGGCCATTCTATTTCCTACTATACAACCTTCCTTTCTATATGCGGTGCTATTAGCTCTTGTATCAAACACAAACTTATTAATTATGCACCCGTTGAATCATGTTCAAGTATTACTATACACCACAGACATCATTAGTCCAGCATTGATCACTGTGGTACACCACTGGTCACATACCTCAAAATGGTGAAGTATCTTCCACCACCACCCACTGCCTCCATTCACCAAGCCAATTTTGGATCTAATTGGCCAACTCAATGTAGTACTGAGCTTACCATGCAGGATACCTTGTCAAACACCTACCATGCAGGACCAAATGCCCTACTAAAGTTCATTCTTCTTTGTTGGTGGTGGTGTTGTTGACTCATGGCGACCCTGTGGATGGTGTAGTTGTCCATAAGGTTTTCATGGCAAGATATGGAGGTAGATTGCCTGGTCTTCCTTCCGCACATGTAGTGTTGCTGCCCAGGTTGGGACCTGGCTGGATTCAAAGTCGGGACCATTCACCCATTAGATAGATAGATAGATACTTTATTCATCCCCATGGGGAAATTCAACTTTTTTCCAATGTCCCATACACTTGTTGTAGCAAAACTAATTACATACAATACTTAACTCAGTAAAAAAAATGATATGCATCTAAATCACCATCTCAAAAAGCATTAATAATAGCTTTAAAAAGTTCTTAAGTCCTGGCGGTAGAATTGTAAAGCCTTTATCAACAATAGCCTTTAGTATAAGCAAACTGGCTGGTAATTCTGTCTGTTTCCATGCTGTATGAACTTAACTCATTACCTGCCTGTTACCTCCCTCTGGTGCTACTCCCCTTTTTCTTTCTTCCATGGTTATCTGTCCAGTCCTATCAGATTCCCCCTTCTCCACTCTGTATCTCTTTTACCAATCAACTTCCCAGTTCTTTACTTAATCCTTCCCTTCCCCCTCCCCCCGGTTTCACCTATCACTTTGTATTTCTACCTCCCCAACCCCCATCTTCTTACTTTGACTCCTCATCTTTTTTCTCCAGTCTTGCTGAAGGGTCTTGGCCTAAAACATCGATTGTACTCTTGTCCATGGATGCTCCCTGACCTGCTGAGTTCCTCCAGCATTTTGTGTGTGTTGCTTGGATTTCCAGCATCTGCAGATTTTCTCTTGTTTGTGCCCTTCTTTACCATGGTTGAAATGGGTTCTGTAAGAAATTAATAAAATTTTGGCTGTGACAGAAAGAATAAATTGAAAAAAAATGATTAATTTTCCTTACACAGGTACAAGTTTGGATCTAGGAGCAAAGCTAAATCAGGAGCTTGAAACCACAGAACGTCTGGACAGTAGTTTCGTTGAGTATCTACAGCATCGTGGAATTGCACTGATAGATGCAGAAAGTCATGCAAGAGAAGATTCACTGTCTGCTGAGGAAGTGCCTTCTGCACAGCTACAGGTCAGTCTTTAACTTTACTTCACAATATTAAATAGGCACAGTGGTTCATGTAGTGTATGTGGACTCCAGTGAGTCCTTTGACTGAAGTCCTTATGGAAGGCTGCTCCAAAAGCTCAGGGGATCCGTGGCAAGTTGGCCAATTGGATCAAAGCTCTCAGCATTATCGAAATCCCCTCCCATCCTTTCCACAAGCTCTTTGACCTCCTACCATCAGACCTAAGGTACCACAGTATAAGACTTGTGAACACCCTGCTACCACTCAGTACACATTATTTTTGACAATGCCAGTAGCATTATAGTTGTATATTGAACTATATGTCATATATACACTTTATTAACATGCATCTACACAATATTTTTGTAATGTTATTATTGTGTTAGTTTTATTTTAAGTTCAAGTTTAATTGTCAATTAATTATGCATGAATATGTGTGAATATAGCCAAATGAAACAGTGTTACTCCAGAGCCGAGGTGCAAAACACAGTACCAACAGTCATGCACAGCACAAGGTACGTATACAGATAGCAGTAAAGTACAATTCATATAAAAAATATCTAATAGTCCAAGTTCCTAAGTATATGAATGTTGCAGCAGTCTGCAGTCGATTACAATACAGCTTGTCTTCTGCCGAGCAAACGCAGCCTCTGGCACCAACTCAGCAACTGTAAACAGGCAACACTGTGGCTTGAAGCCTAGTCTTCCACCAAACACACTGGTGGACAACACTGACGCCAGCATGGATGCTGCACCACACCACCTCCGGTATGGACTCGGCCTCTCTCCTGGACGGCTCAAGCAGGTGATACCGCAGCCTGAGGCCCAGTCCTCGCAATGAGTTTCCCCACTGTTGGTCCTGCCAACAAACCAGTGAACTGGACTTGCAGCATTCCATATTATCATGTCCAACAGGGTCTTGCGATCACATGAAAAGCAACTAAGACGATCACTTCGTGAACTGACTGCAATGCCTTTCTGTTGTAGGTCAACTCCTTCATTTTCTCCACCAGCGAGCAACTCACTGATAGACCCGCAGAACTTAAAGTTCTTAATGTGCAGCAAGGTCTTATGATTATTTAAAAAAGGTAACACATTTGGTTGACCCGGTGGAAGCTGCTGTGTCCAAGTGTCCATCTTACTGGAAACCTGTATGCTGAAATTTCTGTGCTATATACTGTGTTTTGCACTTTGGTCCCAGACGAAGGTTGTTTCGTTTAGCCGTGTTACATGCGCAAGGTTGAATGAGAATAACCTTGAACTTGAAAGTTAATTGTGTAATTGGATGTGGAGGGCGCTGACCTTCATTAAAATATAAGAGTAGAACCATGCTTTGGCCACAGCTGCAGTATTATGTTCTGCTTCAGTCACCACACCATAGGAAGGACATGACTGCATTGCAGAGAGTGCAGTGTGGATTCACCAGAATGTCACTTGGGATGGAGTGATCCAGTTATGAGGGGAGACCGGATAGACTAGGTTTGATTTCTTTGCATCAGAGGAAACTGAGGGGAAATTTGGTACAGGTATGCAAAATTTTGAGCATCATAGTGTGTATAACGTAGAACTTTTTGCACAATGGCAGATGTATCTGAAAGTAATATGTATAGATTTTAGGGAAGCTTAGGAAATTTAGAGTGTATTTGAGGAAAAATATCTTCACCCAGAGGTAGATACAGTCCCAAATGCACTAGCTGAGATGTTATCAGAGCTCCCAGCATTAAGAAGGATTTATATGAGCACTCAAAAGCCTGAAAGTCTGTGGATGTGGAAAGCACTGTTATACGATACTCATAAATTTTGTGCCGGATGAGCAGATTTTCCTGTCCGTTGAATGTGACTTTATTAATACTTCACACAATTTTAATTCACATTTTAAAATGTATACAATAATAATTCTGTGAACCTGTTAACAGAGCATGGCCAACTAATGAAACAAGTTTTAAGGAACCACTGGAACCTGCTCAGCAGACAAGCAGTGTGGGACTAGGGCTCTGGTGTGTAGACTGGGGAAGTGTGACAGGGATCTCTGAGTGGGTGGAGAGTGTGGCGAGCATTACCTGGTGAGCTGGGTGACAAGCCATTTGGATTTCTGGATGGTTGATGGATTAACTTGAGTGTTTCTGTGTAATTATGGGTACTAATTGATCGATGTGGATGTTATGTGCCCCTTGACCCTACCTTTAGGAACACACACCTTGAAGCGATAAAACCTGGAATAAGTAAACACATTACCTTATAATTATTTTTACAAATTAGCAATAGGGAATATGGCATAAGGAGAAATAGTTATTTCAACCTTCCACCTCCATGTTGCATGTAAGGTTAAAGAGAGAATTGCTGTGGATGCAGTTCACTGAAAATACTCCTGCAATTTTGTTTTCCATTGCATTCATATCAGGGCAAGTGCAATTGGGTGTTTTCCTGGTTCCTTTGCTTTTTGATGAAGAGTACTCACCTCTTCCTAAACACACAATCTGTGGTTTTCTTATTTTAAGGCCACATTTGTCATCTTTAGAACATCATCTCAATTTGTTTGTCAGTTTGGAACTGGGCTCCAGAAAGGAATTAATTCTGCTGAAGGTTAAACTGTTGGCACAGTGAACACAAAATAGTACTGATAATCTGGATTATTAAAATTAATTTAGCTGTTTTTGGTAGGTAATAGATGTTTTGGAATGGTCTTCATTTAGCTCGACTTGTTGGGGAAAATGATCCAGAAACTGCTTGCCATTTTCTTGTCAAAGCCAGATTCAAAAATTTGTAATTAGTACTGCAAAGGTCCTCGTGTTGTACATGTATTTCTGTAGTTGATGTTTTTATTGGAATCTTAGCTGGATAATCCTAAAAGGAAGCTTTCTCTTTGGTAAAGCTATCAACATATTTACATTGCTGTCCCCTTCTTCATAGCTCTGCACATTTTCCTCCTTGGAATAGGTATCTAAATCCCTTTCAAGTTGTCTTGATGCAGAGTTTTGACCTGAAATGTTAAGTTAACCTTTTATTTCCACAGATACTGCTTGACCAGTTGTTATAGTGTTAGGTCCTTTTTTGAGAAATTTGGATGTAAATACTTCTACCAGTATTTCAGTCCGTGATGAGCCAAAAGCTTTCCAATTTCCAATTTCTTCTACTGAATCTTTCCTTCTAATTGCTGACATGCCTTCCACTTCTAACAGCTTTCATGTTTTGTTTTACTGATTGCACCTCTATCAAAGTCTTCAATTTTTTCCATTTTCTGTTCAGAAAGTTCTTCATGTCTTGAACCTTCATAGAACCTCACCCTCACTGTTCTTTATCAGTCTTGAAATGTACCTATACTTGCCCAACTCTGAACCCAGTGTTCCAGTTGGAACTACCTAGAGATGTGAATTTTGATTTCTTTGGTTTTTAATAAAATGCCCTGTCTTGTTGGTGTGGGTGGGGGGCTTTGATTTCAATATGCTGACATGATCAAAGATTAGTTTACATTCGTCCTCAGTTGTCATTGCTTGACACTTGGTATTAAGTTGCAGGTGGCATACATCTGCCCATTTCATCAGTTTGTCTATGGCTTTTTGAAGTGCATTACTAATGATGTCATAGCTACTATTTTAACCCGATTTTTGTTCCCTGGTCAATTTGAAATTATGCCACTGATACCCAAGGCCATGATGCAAGGTGATACATTTAGGAAAGTCATATAGCAGTCAAATATATGCAGTAAATGGTAGGGCACAAGAAGTGTTGAGGAACAGAGAGACACAGCTGGATAGGGTTGTTAAGGCATATGGCAAGGTTGGAATATAAGGTGTTAGGACTTTATGTTACACTTGGAGTGTGGTGTGCAGTTCTGGTTACCACTCTATTGGGAAGCTAGGGGTGTGCTTTAGAGAGTGAAGAGGAGATTCAGAGGATATGGCAGACCTGGAAGATTCTAGCTATTAAATAGTCTGGGGTGTTTTCCTTCAAGGAGATGGGTGGGTGACCTGATAAAGTATATATGATTAAGAGAAGCATAATACCTAGGGCAGATAGAAGAATCATTTTTGCTATGGTAGGAGGTATCAAAAACAAAAGGTGAAAGGAAGGAGTTTTAAAGGGGACCTGAAGCAAAAGTTTTTTTTACACAAAGTAATTAATATCTGGAACACCCTGCTGGAGAAGGAGGTAGTGGCGGGATACAATTACTATGTTTAAGAAATATATAGAGACTTAAATCGGCAAGGCATAGAAGGATATGATCCTAATGCAAGTAAATGGAGTTAACGTTGATGGGCAAAAAGGGCAGCATGGTCGTGGTGGTTTCTCAGCTATACAGCCTTAACTCTGTATATTAAACAAAGCAGTGGTCTGTATACCTGTATTTACCGTCCAGTGATACATTTCTGTCCTGCAGTTAACTTTGTACCTGAACTGCCATTGGCTGTTAAACCCATGAGTTTTCACGTTGCACTTCATCTAAATGCCTTTTGGAAGTTCGTATACATGTCATTAAGATGGAGAAAGTGATCATTTTCTTGGCACCTGTTCATTTTAGGTTAGATGCCCATGTACAAATTGTGGATTTACTTGTATTAATTAACCTTTCAGTTACACTTATTCTCTTGCAAAAGACTTGCAGAGGCTTTCATGAATTCCCACGGCCCTGATGACCTTGTGATTTCAGTCTGAGTCCGACGTAACAGCATCCTTCAGGAGGGTGAACTCACAGAAAACGTTCAGCCCAGACAAGACCTGACTGAGTACTAAGCACCTGTGCTGATCATCTGGCTGGGGTGTCCACCGATGATCTTTAACCTCTCACTGCAGAAGCCTGAAGTACCACCTACTTTGAGCAGACTTCATCTATATCTGTGCCACAGAAGAATATAGTAATCTGGCACAATGACTATTGTCCAGTAGCACTTACATTCACTGTGATGAAGTGCTTTGAGAGGTTGGTGATAAAACATATTAACTCCTGCCTGAGAAGCGACATGAATCCACTGCAATTTGCCTACCGACGCAACAAGTCACCAGCAGATGCCATTTCACTGGCTCTTCACTCAATATCTGGACTGTGAAGGTATATACATCAGAACGCTCTTCAGCGACTGTAGCTTGGCATTCAATACTGTCATTCCCTCAGAACTAATCAAAAATCTTCAAGATCTTGCCACTAATACCTCCTTGTGCAATTGGATTCTCTGTTTCCTCACTTGCAGACCACATTCGGTTCAGATTGGCAAAAACATTACTCCACAATCTCATTAGCACAGGTGCACCACAAATCTTTGTGCTTAGCACCTTTCTCTACTCACATTATACTTACATCCGTGAGGCTAAGCACAGCTTCAATGCTATTTTTAAGTTTATTGATGACACTGCTGACACTGGCTGAATCAAAGGTGGTGATGAATCAGCATATCGGAAGGAGATTGAAAACCTGGCTAAGTGGTGCCATAACAACAACCTCTTACTCAATGTCAGCAAGACCAAGGAGCTGGTTATTGACTCCAGGAGGAGGAAACCAGAGGTCCATCAGCCAGGCTTCATCAGGAGAACAGAGGTGGAGAGGGTCAGTAACTTTAAATTCCTCAGTGTTATCATTTCAGAGGCTCTATCCTGGGTCCAGCACATAAATGCCAATATGATGAAAGCACGGCAGTGCCTCTACTTTCTTGGAAGTTTGCGAAGATTTGGTACATCATCTAAAACTTTGACAAACTCTATTATAGATGTGTGGTGGAGTATATATTGACTGGTTGAATCATGAACTGCTGTCCGATGCCCTTGAATGGAAAATCCTACAAAAAGTAGTGGATGTGGCCCAGTCCATCATGGGTAAAGCCTTCCCCACCATTGAGCACGTCTACACAGAGTGCTGTTGCGGGAAAGCAGCATCCATCATCAAGGACTCCCACCATCCAGACCATACTCCCTTCTCACTGCCACCATCAAGAAGGTGGTACAGGGGCCTCAGGACACACACCACCAAGTTCAGGAACAGTCACTACCCCTCAACCATCAGGCACTTGAACCAGAGGGGGTAACTTTCCCCATCCTATTACTGAATTGTTCCCACACTCTATGGACTCACTTTCACTGACTCTTCATCTGATGTTTTTGATATTTGCTGCTATTATTACTATTCCTTTCTTTCCCGTATTTGCACAGTTGTTGTCTTTTGCACACTGGTTGGTTGTCCATCCTGTTCGGTGCAATCTTTCATTGATTCTATTGTAAACACGAGGAAATCTGCAGATGCTGGAAATTCAAGCAACACACACAAAATGCTGGTGGAACACAGCAGGTCAGGCAGCATCTATAAGGAGAAGCACTGTCGACATTTCTGGCCCAGACCTTCCCGAAACGTCGACAGTGCTTCTCCTTATAGATGCTGCCTGGCCTGCTGTGTTCCACCAGCATTTTGTGTGTGTTGCTTGATTCTATTGTGTTTCTTGAATCTACTATGAATGCGTGCAAGAAAATGAATCTCGGGGTTGTATATGATGACATGTACTTTGATAATAAATTTACCTTGAACTTTTCTGAGTCAATTGCTGGAAGGATGTATGCTTCAGAATCAGAATGAGTTTTAATATCACTGGCATATGTTGTCAAATTTGTTGTTATGCCGTAGCAGTACATTGCTTGGAGCTTTTTGATCAGAACTGTAGGAATGATTGTGTTAAATGCTGAGCTGTAGTCGATGCACAGCAGCCTGATGTTAGTGTTAGCATTATCCAGGTGGTCCAAGGCCACGTGAAGAACCAATTAAATCGCATCCACTGTAGACATATTGTGACAATGGACAAATTGCAATGTGTCCAGGTCCTTGCTTATACAGGAGTTGATTCTAGCCATAACCAACCTCTGTTAGATTTGAGTGCTACTAGATGAAAGTCATTAAGGCAGCTTACCCTGCTCTTGGGCACTGGTATTATGTTGTCCTTTTGAAGATTAATAAAACTTGCTCATTTCATACCATGCATCTTAATTTTTCTATCCAAGCAAAAAAAACTGTGACTACATTATGTAACTTAATCTGCACCTTTCCTTCCAATCATGCAATTTCATTTCAAGGGTCTCGTATCAAGTATTTAATTTGAACAATTACCAACTTTTTTTTTAATGTTGAGATTGAAGTCTGCACAATTCTTTCTCCATCAGGCATTGCTGAAGCAAGTACATGAGGAAGGTTGCCGTGTACTCTCACTAACAGAAAGGCCTTCTCACCTCCGTGGATCTCAGCTTGCGTCTGTCTCCAGTAAAACAATAGAGGAATGGCAACAAGAGAAAGAGGGATTACTTGATACAATCCAGCTGTTGAAAGACCTGCTTTCTAAGGCACTGAACAAGTTTGATGAGGTAAATCCAGCTAATTATTTTGGCAACATGTCCCAACACCTAACATAGTCTAACGTATGGGAATACTTTTGTCTTTCCTCTCATTGCTTGGAAAACACACCATAACTTCAATGAGGGGACATTCTTTCCCCTTCCTTCCCAGTCTTGATGAAAGGTCTTGGCCCAAAATGTTGGCTCTTCATTCCTTTCCATAGATGCCAGCTGACTTACTGTGTTCCTCCAGCATTTTCTGTGTATTACTCTGGATCTCCAGCTTGCAGAATCTCTTGTGTTTGCAACTTAAATGAGGTGCAGTCCACAATTACTATGATTTCAAACAGAGGACCCTAATCAGGGAAAGATACCACTTTTAGAAGTTAGATAAGTATACGTTTTTCCCAGCTCTAATGCATGAGCCAGTACTGGAGCTTTTCGCTTTCAGCATCATTAACTCCTTTGTTTTTCAATGGTGCTGTTTTTATTTCCCCAAGACTATTCAAAAATTAGCTACACATTGTGAACCAAACCCGTTTATTTGTGGATTTAGTTTTTGTTTTTAGTCAGTCCTGAAAACATTTGTAATCATTGTGATATTAACTATAAATTACCAGAAACATTGCTTGCCACAATTAAGCTTGAATAGGTAGAGAAATATGCAATGAGAGGAATCTTTAGCATGTCAAATGCTTAAAATTTCTTCCACAGTTAGATGTTTCTCTGTATTGGATCCTACCCACCTTACTGTTTCAACTTGCTTCCAAATCTCAGCTTTCCTTAGTGTAGAAGTCTCCCCAGAAGATGTAGGGGGGGTTTATGTTAACTGACCTCTGTATATTGTAGGGGGTTAGGTCAGTAGAACTGAGGAACTGTGATGAGTTTTACAGAGAATGGGTTACAGGTACTGTGGGGGATAAAAGTGATAGGAGTGCTTTAAGAGCTGGCATTGACTTAATGGGCTAAATGGCCTACTTCACAAGAAAATTTATTTGTTTAGAGATTCAGCCAGAATATACACTCCCAGTCCAATGAGCCACACTGCCCAGCATCCCACCTATTTAACCCTAGCCTAATCACAGGATAATTTACAATGACCAATTAACCTACTGACCAGTATGTCTTTGGACTGTGGGAGGGAACTGGAGTACCCGAAGAAAACCCATGTGGTCACGTGGCGAACGTACAAACTCCATACGGATGGCGCCGGAGTTGAATTCCAAACTTTGAAGCCCTGAGCTGTAATAGAATCACACTAACTGCTACACTAGTGTGGCACTCATTATGAGGAAAATATGATGAGAAACAGTTTGATGAAACTTGTGTCAAAATTGTGAAGGAATTAGAAAGTATGCATATTTTCTTAGAACCTTTCTTAAACAGCGGAACAATATTCACTATCCTCCAATCCTGCAGTAACTCAACCTGCAAATTCTGCACTTAACTCCCATAGTCCAAGGGAACACCTTGTCAGGTCCTGGGGATTTGTCCACCCTAATTTGCTTGAGGACAGCAAACCCAAATGATCACAAGGAACTGTTTGGTCAGCATTTGATTCTCCCATTGCAGATGAGACTCTTCACAAGTAATAACACAGCATGCTTTAATTGAAAACTGTATACAAAGAGCACTGGTTGCTAGGATTGAACCCTGGTCACTGAAGCACCAACTTCTGCATTTATGCTTGCTTGCAATGAATTTAGCCACCATAAGCTAAAAATTTCCCTTTGTTTTCCACAAATTGACTGGGACTCTCATTCTGTAAAAGGTCTAGAATAGATAGTTTGTCATATGTGTTCGGGAAAGTTTCCTTAATCAGTATGTAGAAGTCCCAACTAGAGAGAGTGTGATACTAGATCTCCTATTAGAGACAGAGACAGGTGACAGAATTTTGTGTAGGGGAACACTGCTTCTAGTGATCATAATATCAATTTCAAGGTAATTATGGAAAAGGATAAGGATAGGTCTGGTCCTTGATTTGAGACTTAAATCGGAGGAAGGCCAATTTTGGTTTTAGGAAGGATCTGGCAAGTGTGGATTGAGACAGGCTGTTTTCTGGCAAAGATGTAGTTGATAAGTGGGAGGTCTTTAAAACAAACTTTGCATGTGCCTGTCAAAATAAAATTCAAGGATATCTCTTGGTTTTCAAGAGATATTGAGGCTGTGGTTAAGAAAAATGAGGTGCATAGCAGATATAGGCAGGTAGGAACAAATTGAGGTACTTGTAGAGTATAAGAAATGCAAGAGAACACTTAAAGAAATCTGGAGGGCTGAAAGAAGGTGTGAGGTTGCCTTAGTAGAAAAGGTGAAGGCAAATCCCAAGGGTTTCTACAGATATGTTAAGAGCAAAAGGATTGCAAAGGGCTAAATTGGTCCTCTGGAAGATCAAAATGGTAATCTATGCATGGAGCCAAAAGAGATGGGGGAGATCTTAAAAGGATTTTTTGCATCTGTGTTGGCTTGGGAGACTGACACATGATCTGTAGAGCTGAGGGAAAGTGGCAATGCGGTCATAGGCCCTATACAGATTACAGAGGGGGAGGTGTTTGTTGTCCTTGGACAGATTAGGGTGGACAATCCCCAGAACCTGACAAGGTGTTCCCTTGGACTCTGGGAGTTAAGTGCAGAGCTTGCAGGGTGAGGTACTGCAGGATTGAAGGATAGCGAATATTGTTCCGCTGTTTAAGAAAGGCTCTAAGAATAAACCAGGGAACTGTAGGCTGTTGAGCCTGACATTAGTAGTGGGAAAGTTATTGCAAGGTATCCTAATGGATGGGATATATGAGTATTTGGACAGACAGAGACTGATTAGGGATAGTCTGTGGCTCTGTGTTTTAGGTTATGTCTAACCAATCTTAGAATTTTTCGTGGATGTTGCCAGTAAAGTTGATGAAGGCAAGGCAGTGGATGTTGTCTACATTGACTTCAGCAAGGCATTTAACAAGGTTTCACGTGGGAGGTTGGTCAAAAAGGTTCAGTCACTTGGCATTCGAGATGAGGTATAAATTGGATTAAATATTGGCTTTGCAGGAGAAGGTAGTAAATGGTTGCCTCTCTGACTGGAGGCCTGTGACTAGTGAAGTGCCACAGGGATCGGTGCTGGGTCCATTGTTGTTTGTCATTTATATGAACGATCTGGATGATAATGTGGTTAACTGAATTGGCAAATTTGCTGAAGACACCGTGATTGGGGGTGTAGTGGACAGGAGGTAAACTATCAAAGCTTGCAGCGGGAAATGGGCTGAAAAATGGCAGATGGAATTTAATGCAGATGAGTGTGAGGCATTGCACTTTGGAAGGACCAGCCAGGGTAGGTCTTACACTGAGCAGTAGGACACAGAGGAATACGATAGAACAAAGGGATCTTGGAATACAGGTGCATAATTCATTGAAAGTGCCATCACAGGCAGATGGAATTGTATAGAAAGGTTTTGGCACATTGGCCTTCATGGATTGAAGTATTAACTACAGGAGTTGGGATGTTATTGGTCACCTACCTACAGGAAAGATGTAAATAAAATTGAAACAGTGCAGAGGATGTTGCCAGGATTGGAGGACCTGGGTTATATGGAAAGATTGAATAGATAAGAACTTTATTCCCTAGAACATAGAAGATTGAGAGGAGAGTTGATAGAGGTATGCAAAATTATGAAGGATATAGATAGGGTAAAAGCAATCAGGTTAGGTGAGACTAGAACTAGAGGTCATGGATTAAGAATGAAGGGTGAAATGTTTAAAGGGTACCTGAGGGGAAAATTTTCACTTGGAGGGTGGTGAAAGTGTAAAACGAACTGCCAGAGCAAGTGATGGATACGATTTTGATTTCAACTTGTAAGACAGGTTTGGATATGTATATAGATAGGAGGGCTATGGTCTGGTTGCAGGTTGATGGGATTAGACACTTCAAATGGTTCGACCTGGATTAGATTGGCCAAAGGACTTGTTTCTGTGCTGCACTTTTCTATGACTATAAATCTATAACCATTCCTGATTTGTGTACATTTGAAAATATCCTGATAACTAAATTGGGCAAAGAAGTAAAAATGATGCAAATATTTAGTGAAACCCAACATCAGGAAACATCAGTAAAAGAAGAAAATGAGAATTTATGTTTAATGTCAATGTTTAATTACCAAAATTGCACAAATGTTAAAAATGTAACTGGGTTGAGGCAAGTATAGAGCCCAGGAAATCAGAAGAGAGGAAGTAAAATGAAGAATGATTAAGTCAAAGATAGGTACGATTAATTAACAAGAGATGGTAGCATAGGAAAAATGAAATAAAAAGCACATCTTTTGATGCAACAAAATGTTTTTTTTTCTCAAGCTTCAGTTGAGCTCCTTCAGAACAATGAGGACATCTGTAGAGGATGAAAACACTGACAAAAAGTGGAGCATAGAATTATGATGACAGACAGCCACAAATAATGAATGTGTTTGTGGACTTGTCATTGATGAACCGGATTCTTGACAACTTGTACTCGTTCTGCAATCACACTTTATTTGCATGTGTACAAGGAGAACAGCATGGCCCTTGTTATCAGACTGCCCCGCTACAGACTATAGAGCCTTCACATTGCTTCTATTTTTAGCCAATTTGTTATCAGCTTTCTGTTTCCCTGTAATTGTTAGTTTCCCAACCATCAGAGCTCCTATCAACACACACAAAATGTTGGAGGAACTCAGCCTTGACACGTTTTCAGCCTCTGCTTTCAATCTAACTCCATCCTTAATTGGAATAAATAATGGATGAGACACATTTGTGGTGGAGTCTTGATTTCCATTCTATTTGCAAATGCAATACTACAGATATAAGGGAAAGAATAGAGCACCTGTGAGTAATTGTAACTAATCATTATTTCTTTCCACTGATGCTATCTCACCTGCCGAGTATTTATCAGCATTTTCTGTCTTTATGTCATTATTTATGATGTTTACTATGAACCCATGGTTACAATCATTATTTCCTTTCCAGAAGTCTTGACTCCTTTTTCCATCCGTTTTATGCTTGACAGGATTCTGCAAGCAGAACTGATTGGCGGAGGGAGTTACTTATGGCTGTGCAGGCTGTCCTCAATCAGGAACAACAGTCTTTCTTGGCTGAGTTGCGTTCGTACATGAAGAACCCATCTACAGAAGAGAGCTCCTTGACTGAGAAGCTTGAACGTATGCTTAAAGAGCAGGTGAACATAAGACACATTAGCATTTTCATCTTCCCACTTTCCACCCCTCTTACATTCTCCACCCTTCATGTTCATTGCTGTGGCTTGTGTCAAAGAATCCTCTCTTTGTGTTGAAACTTCCATGATAGAAGACAGATTTGGTAAATTCACAACTTTTTAATCAATTTTTGTATTGGAAGAATGGACTGAAACTTCTGCAGGTGCAATTAAACTACTTTTTGATTGCAGAGAAAACTAGGTGGCATTAATGTACACTCAATGCCACTTTATTAGATACACCTGCGTGTTAATACATGTATTTTTAATCAGCCAATCATGTCACAGCAACTCAATGAATGAAAACATGCAGGCATGGACAAGAAGTTCAGTTGTTCAGACCAAACATCAGAATGGGAAGAAAGGTGATCTGAGTGACTTTGTCCATGAAGTGTTTGTTGGTGCCACACAGGGTGGTTTGAGTATCTCAGCAACTGCTGATCTCGTGGGATTTTCACACACAACAGTCTCTAGAGCTGACAGAGAATGTTTCATAAACAAAATAACACTCAATGAGTGGTAGTTATGTGGGCAGAAATGTTTTGTCAGGGGAGCTGGCCAGACTGGTTCAAGCTGACAGGAAGGTGACATTAACTCAAATGACATGTGCTACAAAGATGGTGTGCAGAAGAGTATCTCTGAATGAACAACATGTTGAGCTTTGAACTGGATGGGTTACAGCAATAGAAGACCACAAACAAATGGAAATGTACTCAGTGTCCATTTTATTAGGTATAAGAGGTCCCTAATAAAGCGGCCACTGAGAGTATATCTGGTTTTGCAAGAATAATAGAAACATAAGGTGAGGCAGAAGATTGTTGTAAATGTTCTGCTTCAAAAAGAATTTGTATGAATTCAGCAAGTAGCAGGTGAAATTAGTTCCTGGTTTTGAATTCTTAAATAAACTTCAATTCCCAATTCAAGTTGTACACCTATAAAACAATTGAATAAAGGTAGCGTTATTAGACTCTTAATAATTGCTACCAACATCAAGACAGTCCTTACAAATCTGACACTAAAACAATATTAGCATTATTAATAAGGAAACTAAGCTCTTTTTGCTTGAGTCTAGGTCTTGAAACAAATTTTGGTACCTATTTTCATATCTTGGCAGAGAAGAAATAATTCAGCACAGACTAAATCATGAGTCAGTTGCATTGATTTTGTCAAGTTTGTCATGGAAACATAGAAATATGAGGGTTTTCCTTCCAGGTCACCCCAAAATGCAGTCATAATTTCACAGGAAATTTCCTTTATAATTATATTTCTGTTTTACATTGGCAAATTGAAAGAATTTCTATCTAAAGAACTCTACACCATAGGCATAATTGCATCTTTGTTGAAGTCAGTTATAATGGCTGCCAATTAAGATTGTATTAACCACAATTTCTAAAGTAGTGGCAGATTAACTTGATCTTTTTTTCAACAATTTCAGTCAGTTTGAAGCACAGTTTTATTTAACTTAAGAAAGTTGAAACAATCTTGTCCTGTCACTTTGTCATTATGATGTCACAGAAGTTATGTGTGCTTCACTGCACCCTCCTGATCATATGTGGTAAAGAAAACCAGTGTAAAGTAGGAAAAATGAGAAATGAGTACAATGAAAAATCATAAAAAGGACATGGTGGAGGAATGGGTAAAACAGCAGTGGAAAGAATCAAAAGTCAAAGTTTCCTACAGTGATAATACCCTCGCTACATATTACAATGACCTGGATGATGCAGAATTCAATGAGGTGAGCATCAAACAGACAGAGTCAAAACTTCTTTTTTCATTAGGTTACATTTAGAAGCGAATGGACCTTCAATCCAAATGGGAAAACAGCAGGACTTTGATCTACTTGTTGCTGCGGCCATCTTGTGGTCCACAGCACCATGAACGTGGCAGCTTTTTATATTTCAGTACTACCAGAATATTTACCTTTGACCCTGATTGGTGATCAAGTCCTCTGAACTGCTTCTTTATACTACCTATGGCAATAATCTTGATGGCTGATCCCTCATGCTGCTCCTATCTTGAGTTATCTTCCAGTAATATCTTTTCCTTAAGCTGATTCTCTGTTTTTACTCTTTTGTCATGTTTCCTATAATAATCAAACTAGCTTCAGTTGCTATTGGTAAAAAGATATTCTGACTTCTATCACCCTCATCCTGTGGAGCTAGTTCCAAACTTAATTGATGAAGAGACAAATTATTTTTTAAAGTGTCTTCTAATTCTAGATTTGGCATCCAACTAAATGATCGGATAGCGAAATTATCATTTATTGTTAATGTAATGAGAACTTTGATAAAACTGCCCTTTAATTTTCAAACTTTTATGGAATACAACTTCCAAGCAATCTCTTCTCATGATTTAACTCTGGAGTCCAATTATT
Organism: Hemitrygon akajei; assembly: GCF_048418815.1. NCBI lineage: Eukaryota > Metazoa > Chordata > Chondrichthyes > Myliobatiformes > Dasyatidae > Hemitrygon > Hemitrygon akajei. Next base: position 124,211,999 of record NC_133128.1, on the reverse strand, counting down.
GTTGTGGCAAATTACACTGCAACCTTTATGTCTCAAATATCCTTGTTAAGTTGTGCGGTAGCATCTAAAATACCTAATTTATAAATTCTACTTTCTTGTATTCATCTTTGTTCTCCGTATTTGTGAGATTGCTATGTGGATGTCTTCTCCATTTTGGACCTGCACACTTCCTGGTTTGGAGAGTATTCACACAAAAAAGTCTGCAGATGCTGAAACTCCAAATCAACACACACAAAACACTGGAGGAACTCAGCAGGTCAGACAGCATCTATAGAAAACATATCAGGCCCAAACCTTTCTTCAGGACTAGAAAGTACTCAGTTTAGGCTTTTTGGGTCCGAATCAGATGACCTTATTCTTGCTTACACTGACTCTATTTGTCACAAATTTGACCATTTACTTAATCTATCTTATTGTAATTTAATGCTTCCATCTACTGGCATTGCTGTTTATATTTGTATCATTCAGCCCCATATGAACAAGCATATTCATATAGATCAGCAGCCCGGCTAATACTGTGGCCACTTTATTAGGTACCTCATGTACCTAATAAAGTGGCTATAGTGTGTGCTCGTTATCTTCTGTGGCCGATGTTTTTCTGCATACCACTGTTGTAACGTGTGGTTATTTGAGTGACTGTCCCCTCCTGTCAGTTTGAAACAGTCTGGCCATTCTCCTCTGACCTCTCTCAGTGTCTTCACCCACAGAGATGTCACTCAGACAAATTTCACTACTATTTTATACAAAAATAGTAAAATAAGCACTACGTGAACTTTAACTAGGTCTTGGTCGAGGTCCCACATTGTAAGCTTGCCTGGAAGATTAAAGCACGTGGGATCCAGGGTGAGCAAGTGAATGGAATATAAAATTGGCTTAGTGGAAGGAGTTTGAGATGGGCAGTGAAGGGTTGTGACCAGTGGTGTGCTTCAAGGATCGGTACTGTGTCATCTTCAAAATTCAAGATTGTTTATTGTCATTCTTCAGTACACGTGTGTAGTTGTTAGTTTGGATCCAATGCAGCATAAAAAACAGAATAAACATAGAATTCACAAAAAGTAAACAAAATAGACAGTTAGTATAAATATAAAAGCAATCCTATAAAATCTATATTAATGATTTGGAAGAGAATGTACTTGGTAGGGTTAGTTGGTTTGTGGTATAATTGGTGGTAGAGTGGACGGTAAAGAATGTTATCAAAGTTTAAAGTGGGAAGTAGGTAAAGAAACGGCAGAAGGAATTTAACTCTGACAAACGTCAGGTGTTGCAGTTTGCTAAGCTAAACCAGGACAAGATGTTGACGGTAAATAACAGGGCCTGGGAAGTATTGTAGAACAGAGAGACCTAGGGAATGGGTGCACAGTTCTCTGAAAGCAGAGACATAGGTGGACAGCACGGTAAAGAAGGCATTTGGGATTCTTTAGCGGTCAGGTCATTGACTACAGGAGTTGGGATATCATGTCGCAACTATGCAACTCATTGGTGAGACCACACTTGGAGTATTAGGTAGGATTCCAGTTGCCCAGATATAGGAAGGATGTCATTAAGCTGGAAAGTAGGCAGAAAATATTCACAAGAATGTTTCTGGGACTACGGGGCCAGAATTGTGAGGAGTGGCTCATTAGGCTGGGCAGTGGTGTGCAGGAAACTGACCAGTGACCGTAAAAGGTTTATAAAATAATCAGGGGCATCAATATGATAAATAGTCATGGCCTTTTTCCTCAGGATTGGGAGTCTGAATCTAGAGTAATGTGAAAGGGAGAAGATTTAAAAGGGCTCCAAGGGGCAGCTTTTTCCATACAGAGGATAGTATATGGAATGAGCTGTGGAGGTGGGTACAGTTACAGTTAGAGACAGGTATGTAATAGGAAAGGTTTGGAGGAATTATGGGCCAAATGCAGGCAAATAGAGCCAGCCTGGGGGCAAAAACTGGCTATTATGGATGAGTTTCCATGCTATAGCTCTGTGACATATTCTGGTATGCTATTGTTTATGTTGTCCAATAACATTTACATTTTGACTGCACCACTAAACCAGTGGTGTTGATTCATCTTCACTTATTTCCTTAAGCTCAGCCTGTTGCCTCTCATGCACACCCTAGCTAGTTAGTCAACCATGTGCCCGATATGCTGACACTCCATGATGCTTTGCTTTAATCAGATATCAACATGTTTACAATCCTGGTCTCTATATTTTAAACTATATGATCTAAATAATTCTAATTAAGTTTTAAACGTTCCCTATACTGAAGCTTCTGGTTTGTTGCCCATAAATGGTTAGGTAAGTTGGTTCCTTCTGCCCCCTCTCATCCATCGCTTCTATCCCGACTGCACTGTGCAGGGTGAGGAAGAGAGAAATGAAGGTTATATAGAACATAGAATAGTACAGCATTATTATGTTCACTTCACTTCACACTGTGGATAAACCAAAATCAGGTTCCACATTGCAGAAAGGTGTGTGGAGGAACAGTCATGTCCAAGGACTGCAGTTAGCTCACATCTGTATTTGTGTCCTGTAACTTTCACTGTATAGGAGAAGCAGCAACAATCTGCCCTGGAAGACCTCTTATCAGTGGACAGAAGCAGCTTGCTGTCAGAGGTGCAGGATCTCCGTTCACAGCTGCAGATGGCACACCTTCAACACCAGGAGAAGCTGCAGCAGCTGCAGAATACAATCACCTGTGCAGAGGAGCAAGCCAAGAAACAAGAGTGGCCACTACGCAGGCAAGGTATGTTATATAGTTGGAAGATCCCAAGTTTAGCAATTGGGAAACTGAAGTTGCTCAGTCTTTCCTAGCCAGCAGTGATTAACGGCAGGGTTGACTATTAGTTCTTCAGAGTGAATGGAAAGCCGAAAAGTACAAGTCCAGTTCTGTTTGTATTTTCTTGTTCCTCCTAAGATGGTCTTTTATTTTCTTCCTGCCTTCCATAACTGGGCTCCATGAATATTATTGTACCTTTAATCATAATTTTGTCGGAAGTGGGTGCAAATTACTTATTCAGGTATTTCTTAACTGCCATCTTATCAGGAAGGTTAATTATTTGTGCCCTCATCTTATAGTATCTTAAATGTTTATAATTCAGTATTTTGGTGAAATTTATCAACGTATTGCATAGTGTAGCTCATTTTCCTGTTGTCAGGTGTAGCAGGCTAAGTGCAGAGTGAAAATATACAGTCATGAAATCATAGAGAATAGAAGCATCCCCTTTGGCCCTACTGGTCCATGTTGGCCAAGATTCCCATTTAAGCTAGCTCCATGTGCTCATATCCCAGTCTAAAATCTTGTATCCAAGAACCCCATCCAAGTACTTTTTATATGCTGTTAATGAATGTACCTCAACCATTTCCTTTGACAGCACACTCCATATACTGATCACTCTTTGTGTGAAAAAATCTCTCCTCCCTTACCTTAAACCTTTGTCCCATGCCCTCTACTTCTTAATTTCCACAACATAGGAAAAAATGCTTTTCATACTGACCCTATTTATGCCCATAATTATTTTATACACCTCTGTAAAATCACCCCTCATTCTCTCCACTCCAATGACAATAGTCCCAGTCTGCTCAACCTCTCTCTATAACTCAGTCGTGGTAACATCTTCATAAATTGCACTTTGCAATTTGCGAACTCTGCACTTTTCCCAGAGGAACGACATCTTTCCCATAGCAGGGGGAACAAAGCTAAACACCTATTCCAAATGCAGCCTCACCACATCAATGTTCTTGAGCTTAAAATGGTTGAGAGTTTCAGATTCCAAGGAGTGAACATCATACCTGTCCATCATATTGCCTGTCCTTATCCAATCCCATTGATGCCATGGCCAGGAAAGCTCACCAACACATTTTCTTCCTCAGGAGGCTGAAGAAATTTGGCTTGTTGCATCAACACTTAGAAATTTCAACAGTGTGCCATAGAAATCATCCTATCTGGATGCATAATAGTTTGGTATGCAGCTGCTCTGCATGGGATCACAGGAAACTGCAGAGAGTAGTGGACACAGCTCAGCACATCACAGAAACCAGTCTTCCACCCATGGACTCTGTACTTCTCACTGTCTCAGTATCTTAGCCAGCATAATCAATAGCCCAACCACCCTGGACATTCTCTCTTCACCTCTCTCCCATCAGGGACAAGACATGAAAGGTTGAAAATGTGTACCACCAGGCTCAAGGACAGCTTCTGTCCACCTGCAAAAGTTTATTAAATTGTTCCTTAATCTGGTAAGATGGACTCTTGACCTCACAATCTACCTCTAGCATCTCATTGTTTACCTGCACTGCACTCTCTCTGCAGCTGTTACACTCTGTTCTGTGTTGTCTTTCCACTTTGTTTTACCTCATTGCTCAGTGTAATGATCTAATTTGTATGAACTGTACACAAGACAAGGTTTTTCTCTGTATTTTGATACTCATGCCAATTCCAACATCTTATACAACTGCAAAAGAACATCCAAAAGCCTCCTTCACTAGCATGTCTACCTGCAACACAACTTTCGAAGTACCATAGGTCACTCTATTCAACACTCTGCAGGATCCCACCATTCATCTCATGTGGTGTGGTCATCTTATACCATTTTGCTAATTTCATTTATTAACAGTTAATCAATCACAAGCTCTATTTAAATAACACCATTTCCACAACTACAACCAAGCTATTGCAAAAGCAACTGCAACCACTTGGAATCAGAAGGGACAATTACATGTATATAGGTAATTACATAAAAATACAAATAAACACAAAGTTAAACTACAAGGAAAGAAACAACAACACACACAAAATGCTGGTGGAACACAGCAGGCCAGGCAGCATTTGCTACAAGGAAAGAAACACTTATGTAGACCAATCCAATAATAGTTTCCTCCCACATTCGAAAGACGTTGTGGGTTAGTAAGTTAAGTGGCACATGGGTAATGCGGGCATGTTAAAAGGGACAGTGTGATAAAGTGTTGAAATTCACAGGATGTGAGAATAGTTAAAAATGTACATGGCATTCTCAAGGGTAGAGTACAAGAGAAAGGAAATCTTGATTAACATTAAAACAATGGTCTTTGGGTCTTTACTTGTTATCTTGGTATAAATTCTCTCCACTTTAGGAAGAGTGCAGAGGATTTACACTAAAAAGATTCTTGGGAAAGGGGAAACACGAAATCTGCAGAAATTCAAGCAACACACACAAAATGCTAGTGGAAGTACAGCAGTTAGCAATAAAGAGATCCAGAGCAGGCAGAAGACCAGAGTGGGTGTCCATGAAGAGGCTGAAGGTTGAAGACGGGAGAAAGGGTCATTGGTGGGGGTGGGAGAGTCTGATGAAGGGTCTCGGCCTGAAAAGTCGACTGTACTTCTTCCTATAGATGCTGCCTGGCCTGCTGCGTTTCACCAGCATTTTGTGTGTGTTGCTTGGGAAAGGGGATCCAGTTGCATAGACTCAGGAAGCTTGGCGGGGATGATTTAGAGGGGATTTGATGGCAGTAATTAAAGTTATGAAAGATTGGAGAATATACAGAGAAACCGTTTGCATTGTCACATGGATGACAAATCCAGAAACATACAATGAACTTGGAATCATTACTGGTAGTGAAAACTGATTTAGTTACAGCATTCACATGTGAACTAGACAAGTACAGTGGATTCCAGACAGTATTGGTAGTGTTCTAATTTGTTCTGTGTTCATTTAAATACATAATTTGTTTCACAGTTAAACAGTAGTTTGCCTTTTTATCTGTTTAACTTTTCCATCAAACTAGCTAATTGGTTAGCCACTTAATTGAGCCAAAATATACTGGCTGATGTGTCCCAATTAATTGGAATACACTGATTTGCAAAAAAAAAGACAGAATTGTGTGGAGTGGGACCAGCTGAGTTATTCTTGTGCAGAGCTAGTAAAGGCATGATCATTCAATTTGCCACCTCCCAGGCTGTAACAGGCTAATTAGGCCATTTACTTGACAGAATCACAATTAGAATGCCTGCCTGCCTAATTGGCTTGTTCTGTGCAATTTCTCAATTGAAAGTATGATAGGTTCTGGGTTACGATATGTTTGAGACTGCATTTTTCAATGCACAGAAACCTCTGACACATAAAGGGCAGGGGTTCACTCACAACTACAGTCGATATTGATTTGGGATTATAGATTGCAGCTGTATTTTGGACCCTAATCATTAAACATAGGAGCAGAATTATGCCATTCACATCTATGAAGTCTGCTCTGCCATTTCATCATGACTGATTTATTATCCCTCTGGACTCCATTCTCCTGCATGGTCCCTATAACCTTTGACACCCTTAACTAATCAAGAACCTATCATTTTCCATTTTGGCTCAATGATTTGGCTTCTACAGCTGCCTGTGGCAATGAATTCCATAGATTCACTACCTTCTGACTAAAGAAATGCCTCCTAATCTCTGTTCTGAATGGATGGCCCTCTATTCTGAGGCTGTGCCCTCTGGTCTTAGACTCTCCCACCATAGGAAACATTGTCTCCACATCCACTCTATCAAGGCCTTTCACCATTTGAAAAGCCCTAGACTTACCCACTTATAGGAAACATCCTCATACATACACTCTATCTAGGCCTTTCAATATTAAATAGGTTTCAGTGACATTCTCACTCATTCTTCTAAACTCCAGCAACTACAGGGCCAGAGAGATCAAAAATTCCTTATATGTTAACCTTCTCATTCCTGGAATCATTCTTGTGAACCTCCTCTGGACCTTTTCCAATGCCACCCCGTCTTTTCTTAGATAGGAACCCAAAACTGTTCATAATGCTCCCAAGAGCCATCTGACCAAAGCCTCATATTGCCTCAGCATTGCATCCTTGCTTTTATATTCTAGTCCTCTCAAAGTGTGTACTAACTTGGCATTTACCTTCCTTACCCACTTATTTAGCCTGCAAGCTAATGTTTAGGGAATCCTGCACAAGAACTCCCTGTTCCATTTGCACCTCTGATTTGTGAATTTTTTTCCACATTTAGAAAATAGTCTGTGCCTTTATTCCTTCAACCAAAGCGCATGACCATACACTTTCCTACACTGTATTCTGTTTGCCACTGCTGTCAACCAGAAAAGGCCCTCTTTATTTCCACTCTTTACCTCCTTGTAATCAGCCAATTTTCTATCTATGCTAGTATCTTTAGTACCATGGGCTTTTATCTTTTTAGGCAGCCTCATGTACGGCACCTTGTCAAAGGCCTTCTGAAAATCCAAGCAAACAACAAAGATTTCCAACAGATTTGTCAGGCAACAATTCCCCTGAAGAAAGCCATGCTGACTTTGGTCCATTTTATCATGTGCCTCCAAGTACCACGAAGCCGCATCCTTAATAATAGACTCCAACATCTTCTCAACACTGAAGTCAGGATAACTAGTCTATATTTTCCTTTCTTCTGTCTCCCTCCTTCAAGAGTGAAGTGACATTTGCAATTTTCCAGTTCTCAGGAACCATTCCGGAATCTAGTGGTTCTTGAATGATCATTACTAATGCCTCCACAATCTCTTCAGCTACCTCCTTCGGAACCCTTGCCTTTGGGAGGTTTTTAAAGCTTCCCAATCCTCTAACTTCCCACTAATTTTTGCTCTATTTTATGTCCTCTCATTTGTTTTTATGCTGTCTTTGACTTCCCTTGTCAGAAATGTTTATCTCTTCCTCCCTTTGGAATACTTTTTCACCTTTGGGATGTATCTATCCTGCTTTTCCGAATTGCCCTCAGAAACTCCAGCCATTGTTGTTTGCTGTCATCCTGGTAGTATCCCCTTCCAATCAACTTTGACCAGCTCTTTTCTCACGCCTTTGTAATCCCCTTTACTCCACTGTACTACTGATACATCTAAGTTTATCTTCTCCCTATCAAATTGCAGGGTAAGTGCTATCATGATTACTACTTCCTCAGGATTCCAATCCAGAATTGCCTTTTCACTAGCGGGCTCCAGCACAAAGTGCTCTAAAAAGACATCTTGTAGGCATTCTACAAATTCCCTTTGTTGGGATCCAGCACCAACTTGATTTTCCCAAACTACCTGCATATTGAAATCCCTGATGTTTATCGCAATATTGCCCATTTTACCTGCATTTCTATCTCCTGTTGCAATTTGTAGTTCGCATCGTAACTACTGTTTGGAGGCCAGTATATAACTTCCATCAGGGTCTTTTTACTTTTGCAGTTCTTAACTCTACCCAAAAGGATTCTACACCACCTGATCCTATGAAAATTTGATTTCATGTTTTTTTTTAACCAACAGAGCCACCCCCTCTGCCTACCTACCGCTCTGTTCAATTCAAGGTGTATCCTTGGATGTTAAGCTCCCAATTTTGGTCGTCTTTCAGTCAGTGATGCCCACAACATCGTACCTGCCAATTTCTAACTGCACTACAAGCTGATCTACCTTATTCTGTAAACTGCATGCATTCAAATATAACACCTTCAATCTTGTATTCATTTTTCAATTAGCCCCCATGTAATATTTTATCTCATCCCACTATCTGCAATTTTGCCCTATCATCTTACCTGTCCTTCCTCATTTGTATCTACTTGTGTACCCCATCCTCAGTCCTATCATTCCAGTTCACATCCCCCACCCGCCAAATTAGTTTAAACCCTCCCCATTAGCTTTTGTAAACCCGCCCACAAGGATGTTGGTTCCCCTCAGGTTAAGGTGTAACCTGTCCTTCTTGTACAGGTCGTTCCTTCTCCAGGAGAGATCCCAATGATCCACAAATCTGAAACCCTGTCCCTGTACCAATTCCTTAGCCACGCATTTATCTGCCAAATCATCCTATTCTCACCCTCACATGGGACAGGCAACAATCTAGAGATTACCACCCTTGTGGTCTTGCTTTTCATCTTTCAACCAAATCCCTATGTTCCCTATTCAGGACTTCTTCCCATTTCCTACCTATGGCATAGGTTTCAATGTGTACCACGACTTTTGGCTGCTCACCCTTTCCCCTTTAGAATACTGTGAACCTGATCCAAGACATTTCTGACCCTGGCCCCTGGGCGGCAAAATACTCTGTAGGTGCCTTTTTCATGTACACAGAATCTCCTGTTTGCCCTCCTGACAACGGAATCCCCTATCACTACTGTACTCCTCTTCTTCGCTTCTTTCCCCCCCACCCCCCAATTCTAAGTAACACAGCCAGACTCAGTGCTGGAGTCCTGCTCACTGCGGCTCCTCTCTGGTACATACCCCCTCCCCCCACTCCCCCAATAACAGTATCCAAAACCGTATACTTAATTGCTGAGGGGAAGACCACGGGGTACTCTTCACTGACTGCCTATTCGCTTTACTTCTCCTGTCTGTCACCTTCTCATCCTCCTGTATAAGCCGAAAGCCATTGAGCTGTAGCTCCAGTTCCTTAACATTGTCTCTAAGGAGCTGCAGCTCTGTGCACTTCATGCAGATGTAGTTATCAGGGAGACTGGAGTTCCCACATCTCACACAAGGAACATACCACTAAATCTGGACCCATTCTCAGCACACTAGCCGTGTACTAGAAGGTAGAAACTTACTTAGAGCCTGTGTCTGTGCTTGCCCAAATCTCTTGAGCCAAACCTGGACCTCTCTAACACTGCCCCATTCCAACAATGGCTGCTCCGCTTACACCTTCTTCCTTTATGTTGGCTCAAATAGAATTCACTCCTAGTGAGACTTGCAGCTTTCAAATGGTTCACGCCCTGCAAGAGGTCAGTCCCTCACTCACTCCTGGTGAGACTTGCAGTTTTCAAATGGCTCCCACTCTGCAAAATGTCACTCTCTCATTCAGTACTTAAAACAAGTAGGAAGACGTTATACCACTTTGCACAATTAATGCATACTTTTATTAAAGAAGTCCTTAAGACATTTGAGCAGGCAAACAACTCAGCCTATCAATTCCGCCACACCACTCAATCAGGGCTGATCCACGCTCCCTCACAACCCCATTCTCCTGCCTGCTCCTTATAACCTTTGGTGCCCATACTTATCAAGAACCTGTTTTAAATATACTCAATGACTTGGCCTGCACAGCTCTGATGTCAGAGTTTTATTGGCTTTCTGTCTTCATTAAAAGTTTGAGGAGATTTGGTATCTCACCAAAGTTTTGCAAATTTCAATAGTACATGGAGAGCATTTTGACTGGTTGAATCACAGGAACCTGGACTACAATTGATGGTTCATTAACAGGATTTGATGGAGATTGTAAAGACTCCTAGCTGTTACATTGTTCCTATTGTGTAGAAATTGCAAATGATGTGCAAAAGTAATGATTTTGATTTGTTACAGTTGTCTCAAAGTAATGCACAAACTTCATAGGAGCAAACTATTTCCTAAGCATATTTGTTCTTTTGACTGTAGTGGAATTGCTTGAATACAAGCTTCAGCAAGAACAGATCATAGCAAATGATCTGCGGAGTTCCCTCAGAACAGAGCAGGACCGATCGACTGAACTGCACCAACACTTGCAGAATGAACAAACTGCAGTGTCAGAGATGAAGTCAGAACTCTCTGAGGTCACAGTTGAATTGGAGTCTGCATTAAAAACGCGACATGAACTACAGCAAAACCTCCAGAAACTCAGGTTTGTACTTGGTCGACACTGTCTATAGAAAAGAGAGACATGGTTGCATTTAATAGTGACAGCCAGGATTGTTAAACTGCTTAACCAGTAAATCATCCGAAGTAATATAGACTCAGAGGCCATTCAGATCATCCTGATGAAGGATTTCAGCCCGAAACATTGACTCTTTAGTCCTCTCCATAGATGCTGCCTGACCTGCTAAGTTCCACCAGCATTTTGTGTGTGTTGTTCTGGATTTCCAGCATCTGCAGAATCTCCAGTGTTTATCCATTCTGCTGATTGTCTGGAGCCACATAAAGAACAGTGTAAAAGCTAATTTTTTTTGATTTTGTGAATCATCATGTTTACAGTATTGTGTTCATCATTAAAGATATTCGGCTTGTTTTTAATTCTGAATTTTAAAGTTCAAAGTAAATTTATTATCAGAGTACATTCATGTCACCACATACAACCCCGAGATTCTTTTCCTGCAGGCATACCTAGCAAATCTATAGAACAGTAAACAGGATCAATGGACAACAAACTGCAAATAATTAAAAAAAACAACAAATAACGAACATGAAATAACAAGATAAAGTCCATAAAGTGAGACCATCAGTTGTGGAAACAACGAAGTAGAATGAGTGTAGTTGTCCCCTTTTGTCCAAGAGCCTGATGGTTGAGGGGTATTAACTGTATTTGAACATGGTGGTGTGGTATCCTGAGGCACTTGTACCTTCTACCTGATGGCAGCAGTGAGAAAAGATCATGGTCTGGATGGTGAGGATCTTTGATGATGGATGCTGCTTTTCTATGGCAATGTTTCATGTAGATGTGCTCAATGGTTGGGAGTGTTTTACCCGTGATGTATTGGGCCAAATCCACTACCTTTTGTAGGATTTTCCACTCAGTTTGCTTCCAGTGAAATTTTGCAACTGTCTTGGTGGGATTTAAACCCCACATTATTAGCTCAAGCTTGCAGACTTGTCCAGAAAGTGTAATTATTTGACAGAATTTCTAATTCTTTGTTATCCATCTTCATAATTTTACTGCTTCAGTTAATTCTACATTCTGCACCGACCAAAGCAAGCTCACACTTGTCAATTTTTCATTGTTTTTTTTCCCAATTCTGGCAATTCCTTGGTAAATTCCAACTACATTTCAGAGCTAACACACCCTTCTGCAATGTGGTCATTAGAATTTATGTGATGTTATAATCTGTCATCCAGTCGTACTTTACTGTTCTTACCTTCTGTCACATTGGCCAATAAAATAAAATATCTTGTTTAAATCCTTCTTATCTAAATGTGCAGCTGTGGGTATGTACTGTATTTTGTTTCTTTGCTTTGCTGTATCATACAAGTTAGTGGGTAACCTTCGACTTATTTTCTATCCCAGAACTTAATCAGATTGAATTCCTTCTGTTTTTTCCTCTGAAAAGAGAATTAGAATATAGAATGGTACTGCACAGGGACAGGCCCTTCAGCCCAGAATGTGTGCAAAACTAATTAACTATTCCCTTCTGCCTGCATATGGTCCATATTGCTCCATTCTCTGCACATTCTATTGTGTTCGCCCTCTATTGTGTTGGCAGCACATTCCAGGCACCCACCATTTGCTGTAAAAAAAACTTGCCCCTGTCAAGTTAAATACACACCCTCTATTATTAGACGTTTCAACCCTGATAACAACATACCAGCTGAACACTATAAATCCTCTTATTTTATGAATTAATTTTATAAAATGAGTAATTTTGTAATCTTCTGACAGGTCTCCCCCAAAGCTTGTGTCCTCTGTTCTAGACAAATCCACCCTAGTTTTTCCAGCTCCTCCTTTACCAAACTAATCCAGACAACATCCTGGTAAGCCTCTTTTGCACTCTTTCCAAGGCCTCCACATCCTTCCACTAATTTTGTTCTGTATGCATCCACTCTTTTATTGCCCACCAGTAGTTTTTGATTCGCATTTTGTGCCATCCTACTTGCATCTTCTACCAATATGCAGCTCACCTGTATCTGTCACTCCATCTGTTTTAGGGGAGAATTGAATGCTAAAGAAAATGAAGTATTAACTGCAACAAAGGTGGTCGATCAGGAACGGCAAAAAGTGCAGCAGTTACAGAATATGATGGAGAAGGAACAGTTAATTCACAAAGAGCACAAAGAGCAAGAACGGCAGGCTCATCAGGTAAATAAATAGTAAAATGGCAGGGTAGTGCAGGTTGAGTACCTCTAATCTTAAATGCTTGGGCTGGAAGTGTTTTGGATTTTCTTTTTGGATTTTGCAATATATAATGAGATAACTTGGGTGTGCCATAATTTCTGACTTAATTTGTGTGCTACCGCTAAGCAGTCTTTGTCTATCCAGAGATAGAAAATTCCGAGAGGTTCTGATTGCAAGTAGGTTTAGCAGGTTTTGATTAAAACCGGCTAAACCTACATGCTGCAGTTTGTGAGACACCACAGAACAAAAGACCCAGATATAGATCAAACACATTGTCAAGGTGATACATTACTGATCTTTTATCAGCTTGCTAAGGAATACAGGTTAGAATTTAAGTATCACTGTTAGTCGTGTCTTGGATTTTTGTGATGAGATAATTCCCTTGCAGAAAATTTAAAGCAATTCTGTTATTGTGAAGTAAGGATGCTGAAAAGCGTAGCAAAAGAGTAAGGAATAATGCTGAGGTTGTATAAGGCATTAGTGAGACTGCAGTTAGAGTACGGTGAGCAGTTTTGGGCCCCTTACCTAACAAACAATATGTTGGCATTGGTGAGGATTCAGAGGAAGTTCACACGAATGATCCCGGGAATGAAACGATTAATTTATGAAGAACATTTGATAGTTCTGGGCCTGTACTCACTAGAGTTTAAAGAATGGGGTGGGGGGAGGGATCTCATAGAAACCTATTAAATATTGAAAGGCCTAGGTAGAGTGGATGTGGAAAGGATGTTTCCTTTGGTGGGGGAGCTAGGCCACAGACTCAGAATATAAAGACATCTCTTTTAAACAGAGATAAGGAGTCGTTTCTTCAGCTAGAGCTGGTAAACCTGTAGAATTCCTTGACATAGATGGCTCTGGAGGCCAAGTCATTGGGAGGTTCATGGTATCTTGGTATCATGGTATTTTGACACCTCTTAAGGGTGTCAAAGGCTATGGGGAAAAGGCAGGAGAATTGGGTTGAGAGAGATAATAAATCAGCCATGTTGGAATGGCAAAGCAGACTTAATGGGCCTAATGGCTTAATTCTGTTCCTACGTCTTATGGTCTAACTCTTGGTGTCTTCTAAATCTCAGAAAATGCAGAAGGCTCTGGAGGAACAACGTGCACACAACCACCAATTGTCTGTCGCTTTTGAAGAAGAAAGGGTGGCGAATAGCAACAGCCGCAAAGAAATTGAAGCAAAGTTGTTGAACAACGAATCATTGCTGTTGCAGGAGCGAAGGAAGCTGTTGGAGACTCAGGAACTACTGAAAATGGAGAGGAATCATTTGAAAGAATTGAGTGATTCCTTAGATCATGAGCGTACTCGGTCAGAACAGCTGTATCAGATTGTGAATACCCGTCGTGATGAAACTGCTTCTCAGGAGCACGCCTTTATAAAAGAATTGCAGTGTCAACTGGAAGAAGAAAGGAAAAGGACTGTTGAACTAGCAGCTATGATTGAAAAAACACAACAGCAAGCTATTACAGCAAAACACAACTTTGAAGATGAAATCCAACTATCCCGGCAGGAAAATCAAAAGGAGCGGGAAGTCAGCTCCAAGTTGAGATCTAGGCTAGAGTCTGTCCAAACCCAAGTACAGGAGCTCAATCGCCTGCTGGAGTCTGAAAGGCAACACAGCCTTCGGCTGCAGACTGAGCGTGAGAGGCTTCAGGCCAATATTCTCGCAGCCAAAGAGAAAGAGCGAAATAAGGATGATCAAAGAGATCGCGAGAGGAGACAGGAAAGGCAAGAGTTAGCTGACCACGAACATGAACATGAAATGTTGAAAGACAAAATGGTAAGCAGTGGATCATACACCTATACACTTGTTAATGCAGGTATCTATTCAGCCATTTACAGGATAGCAACTCAGTGAGTAAAAGCTTGCAGACACGGCCAGGGAGTTCAGTTGTTGTTCAGACCAACCAGCAGAATGGGGAAGAAATGTAATCTAAGTGACTTTGACCGTGGTATGATTGTTAGTGCCAGGCGAGGTGGTTTGACTGTCACAGAAAATGTTGATCTCATGGGATTTTCATACACAAGTCTCTAAGAGTTTACTAAGAATGGTGGAAAAAACATCCAGTGAGCAGCAGTTTTGAAGGTGAAAACAGAGAGAGGTCAAAGGAGAATGTCCCAATTGATTCAAGCTGCCAAGAAGGTGACAGTAACTTCAATAACCATGCATTTCAGCTGTGCTGTGCAAAAGAGCAGCTTTAAATGCACAGTGTGTCCAACCTTGAAGTGGATGTGTTAAGGCAGCAGAAGACCACGAACATACACTCAGTAGCTACTTTATGAGGTATCTCTTGTACATAATAAAGTGGCCCCTGAGTGTAGGTGGTTGCACAGATGGATTAGGGTCTGTTTTTCTGGTATTTGAACACACAAATGGGTATTTTCAAACAGAAGTTACATGACTGAAGTGTGTAGAGGCTAGAGATTAGAATAGTTGGGAGAACGCAAGAAGTATCCTGTCCAGAAGATAATTCCAGATATAATAAATACAGAAATGAGGGATTTGGCATTTGATGAATTGGAAGAGGGTTGAAGATAGAATCAGAATGAATGTGTATAGAGTGTAGGGTCCAAAGCTCAATCAGGAGCTGTAGTTGCAAACATACTTTTTTCAGCTCAACTGGAGTTAGAACACTTTCATACACAGCTCTCTTAACTCCAGTGTAGTCAGGTAAGTTTTACAGCTGATCATTTCTACAGGATGGAAAGGTATGGTGCCTATAAGTAAGTAAATTTGTGTCATTTTTGTTTAACCCCGAAGATGAGGAACGTTGGTGCTTGGAATTGGAGGTATTTTGATTTCCATCATTTGCATTAGCTGTATCAAATACTCACAGTCCTGAGCAAAACAAAAACAAGCTACTGTAGAAGCTCAGCATCTGTGGAGACAGAGGGATGGTCGTTGTTTGGATCAAGATCCCCACATGCTTAAACGTCCCTGAATGATATTTACATTTAAACAGTTATCATCTTATATCACGTCTACTGTTCTTGTAAGCTACATATTGACAACGCCTGCAGTGCACTCTTTCATTAATTATCAGGAAATCGAATTAGTCAAAAACAATCTACCTTTCACAAATCCAGGTTCTAACTGGCTGTTAATGTTTCGCTGGTTATTGGTTCTAGACTGGTCCATAGTTACTTGGAGTGCTCACACACTTCTGCTTGAACAAAATTGTCACAATTGCTATTTTCTAGCCCTTTGACATCTGGATTTGTGTGGAAGATGAGAAGCTTGTGGCAAGCCTTTAGGCTGTGACTATTTGGTTTCCTTAATTAACTGAATATATCAAAGCATATCTGCTTTTTTTCCTTGCATGTTATTGTTCACCCCATTTATTACCTTTATCATATCACCTTCCATCGTAACTGTCTGCATCCTCTTCCTTGGTGAAAACAAAACAAACCCCTTAGTACATGCTCTGTACCTTGAAGCTTAAGATAGTTAACGGATTCTATTTATAAATATTCAGTAACAATGAATGTAATCTTAGAGCTAAAGTATTTTAATTCTTGAGATATCATTGTACACCTATTTCTATCATCAGACTGAGCAGCAGATTGAATTGAGTGGTTAATGGGGAATGTGCGAAAAAGAGAAGTGAAACTGAAAAGCATTTCTAAACTGGTAGTCGTTAGTCAACCATGCATCACACATTATGTACTCTATGTGGCTAACACAGTGGCTGGGCCTGCTCTGCATTTAATCACTCTGTTTTTAATTAACTCTCCTGAACAGCATGAACTGGAACTAGAACACCAACAGGATCAGCAACGGATTCGAGAATTACAACAAATCCTTGCTGACTTGGAGGAACAGGAGTGCAAGCTTGTATCTCGTAAGCGGCAGCGAGGAGAGCCCGAAAATAGCCCAGTGAAATGCAGCGTGAATACATCTACCGGCAACACAATAAATGCACAACAGCTCCTCGAGAGCACAAGGCAGCAGTTCCTACAGTTGACTGTCCGACTGAAAGAGTTACTGCGCAGATCGGAACAAAGGTATGTGTGTACATGTGGAGAGAAGTGTCCATGTAAGCAGAATAAAAACTGCTTTGTGTAGAATTACAAAGAGAGTGTAAACCTTTTTATCTGTTAAAACCGTGTGCTAAGTTTGGCAAAAAATAAAAACTAAGAAGGTGGTCATGCTTTAAAATCTGACTGATATTTGAAACCCTGAGTATGTATTTTATAGAAGTACATCATGGTGTAAATAATGGAAATTGGATACTTATTTCTGGTTCAGAATTTCATGCTGTTTTGAAAACAGTTGCCAAGAATGAATGGATGAATAATAGTGTTTTTGTCATACTTGATGAATGAATGAGTGATCTTTATTGTCATTATACAATGAAACTGTTTGGTTTCCTCTCAGGCAATTAAATAAAGCAGTAGATAAAAACAAGACAGTAATAGAAAAACAGTATTAAATAGATCAGTAACAGAAAATAAGTTGCAGCAGCACCAGAATATCACAGTAATGCACAAAGTACCGTTAGTACAAGTATTTGAGTCCTTGTGTGTGCATGTATGTACTCACAGTTTCAGTCATTGTTCTGTGGGAGTGGTGTGATGGTAGTAGAAGCCCTGGGGTAGAAGCTGTTCCTCAGTCTATTTGTTCTGGCTTTTAGTATCCTGAACCTTTTGCTGGACGGCAGCGGGTCAAACAGGGAGTGGTCGGGGTGTGTGGTGTCTCTGGTTATGCTGATTGCTTTCCTCCTGAGTCTGCTGGAATAGATGGTGTCCAGTCCTGGGAGCTCCATCCTGACAATTCGCTGGGCCGCCTTCACCACGCGATGCAGGTCTTGTCACTCAGCGGCTGTGCAGCTGGCATACCACCCTGTGGCACTGTTGGTCAGGATGGTTTCAGCTGCGCTTCTGTAGAAGTTAAGCAACAGCTTTTGTGGGGGTTTGACCTGTTTCAGCTTTCTGAGAAAGAAGAGTCTTTGTTGTGCCTTTTTTTACAAGCAGCGAGGTGTTGGTGGTCCATGTCAGCTGTTTTGACAACATAACTCTAAGGAACTTCAGGTTTTCCACACTTTCCACTACCTCTCCATGTATATGGAGGGGGATGTGTACTCTGTCCTTTGATCTCCTGAAGTCAATGATCATCTCTTTTGTTTTAGAAGTATTAAGGACCAGGTTGTTGTCTTTACACCACTCCGTCACTTCAAGCCTGTAGGCTGTTTCATCCTCCTCGGAGATCAGGCCAACCACTGTGGTATCGTCCGCAAATTTAATTATGGAGTTGGAGGTGTAAATGAGGGTGCAGTCATGTGCGAAGAGCCTTTTCTTTTTGAAACAAACTTGATGGAGTGAACAGTTTTTTGCTAGACTGAACATCAACCCCCTTCTCTGTACCTGACAGCTCTGGGAATATTCAAGATTCAAGATTCAAAAACTTTATTGTCATTCTAACAGTACATCAGCTCTGCAGAGCAGAATGAGACAGCGTTTCCCAGGAGCAGTGCAATCATAACATAACAAACGCAACACTAAATAATAAACATAACAATAATAAACATATCCTGCACTTAATAGTTCAAAACACACAACTTGTGTTAATGTGTCAAAGACAGTTTTGAAGACATTTTATAAAGCTGTACTGGGAATGGAAAGAGCCCTTTTAATCAAATGTATTTATCCCTGCAACTGACCATTGCTCAAAAAGGGTCTATAGGTTCCCCCCGCTATCAGAAGGCAGAGCATTCCTATGGAACCATTTGTAAGCCGAAGTGTTGTAAAGCGAAGAAGCAATTCCCATTAATTTCTATGGGAAAAATTTCCCAGACCCTGAGCGTTCCCAGACCCAAAAAATAACCTACCAAATCATACCAAATAACACATAAAACCTAAAATAACACTAACATATAGTAAAAGCAGGAATGATATAAATATACAGTCTATATAAAGTAGAAATATTGTATATACGGTGTAGTTTCACTTATCAAAATCGGGAAGGCAACGAGCCAAAATTGATTTGGTGAAAAAAATCGGTACGTCCAAGCCTACGCACAACTGCCTGCCCAAGGCTTTATGGTCATGGTAGTCTTTCTTGGGGTAAACACGTATAAAGCGGGTGTCTTTTTTTCGTAAAAGCGAAAATCCTCTTTGGTTAGCGAAAACGGGTACTAATGTAGGTCTTTCATAACCGCGAGCTGTCGTAAAGTGAACGTTCGAAAAAACGGGGGCCACATATATTCTGCTAAACTGTAAATGATGCTAAACTGTGAATTAAAAACACAAAATGCTGGCAGAACTCAGCAGGCCAGACAGCATCTATGGGAGGAGGTAGTGACGACGTTTCGGCCCAATACGTCATCACTACCTCCTCCCATAGATGCTGAGTTCTGCCAGCATTTTGTGTTTTTATTTATTTCCAGCATCTGCAGATTCACTTGTGTTGCCTCTAAACTGTGAATTGGTTGTCAGGTAAAATTAGTTGACTGCTTTCTTTACCAAAGGATTATTATAGCTGACCAACATTTTGTTAGACTGTTCCAAACTAATTCCTCTTTCTTAGGTGTACCAGTTTCTATACCTCCCCCGGTTCATGTATTTATCTGAAAAAGATCATTTGCTGTGGTAAAATGTTTAATTTCCCTCCAACTTACTGCAAAAACGTCTCTTGGCAGTAGCATGAGATGCAATTCAATGCCAAATATAGGAAAATACAGCAAATATTGCTGTAACTTTCACTATCTCAGTGGAAGTTAAGAGAATATTTAAGAAATGTTTAGCATTAAATGTTTGAATAAAAATGACAGAAAAACCGGCAGGGAAATCTGCTATTTTAAATGTTATGGACTGCAATTTTAATTTCAGCAGGATATTATCATAGCCTATCTACCCATGTCTCACCTTAAGCTACTAAATTTCAGAAAGTAATGTTTGCCTTGTTTTGAGCAGTGCCTGTTTTCTTTTCAAGGGATATATGGTGACTGACACATGCTTTTTCACTATTCCCTTCCTTTTCCAGGGGACAGGATAGCCACATAAAGGCCGAAGATCTAAGAGATCTTTTACAGACTGTAATTGAATCAAACTCTGAATCACAACAGTTCCTTTCAGGAATACAAGTGAGTGAGGTTAAAGGCATACAATTTTAGGAGGTATTAATATGAAATTGGGTGTTGTTAAACATTTGAATGGATTTCTTTGCTTTTTTTTCCCAACTAATTTGACAGTGCACACTTGAATTAGACCATTATCTTGTGGTCAAATCACTTACCATATAACAATCACAGCACGGAAACAGGTAATCTCGACCCTTCTAGTCCGTGCCGAACGCTTACTCTCACCTAGTCCCACCAACATGCACTCAGCCCGTAACCCTCCATGCCTTTCCTGTCCATATACCTATCCAGTTTCTTTTTTTACATGAATTTTAACTCCAAATGTTTCATGCCACTAAGTTGTAATTGAAGCAAGACCCAGCTTCCTCACTGTCTTATCTTTGCTGTTACAGTTTTCTTTGCACTGCATGCCTAGATCTTTCTGCTAAAACCACATGAATGATACTTTACAAGAAGTACTCTGAAACCCCATCACTTCAAAAAAACTTATTTAATATACAGTGTTTCAGAGGACTGTTCTGGGTTAGTGCACATTTTCTATGCTTTCTAATCTTGTATGGAATTAGGATCCATACAGTTTTATTGAATGCAGTGCTGCTTAGATAGTTTATATATAGACTTTGATGAAACCTTTGCTATCCAACAAAATGGATAATGATACCAGAAATGCTCAACAAGTCAGACATTATGGTTTTGCTGATAGGTCATTGACTTGGAACTCTCAACAATAATTATCATTTAGGCACAGAGAGGATCTGTATTTACTAACGAGTAGCTTTATTGGCTCAGTTTTCAAGCGTGTACATTTACACAAATTAATACCTGTGTGTGCAAGGTTTCACTGACCCACCATGAACATTCAAAGAAGAGGGAAAAGAAATAGTTTTATGGTGTTGTTATCAAAATACAGGCTTGCAGAAGGAACAAGGAGTTTATGATGGCCAGGCATTCTTCTTGATCTGGGTATAGTCCCCATGTCTCTGATGTGGAGACATCTACTTCTGCGATTGTTTTTCTCCACAAAGTTGTCACAGCAACACACACAAAATGGTGGAGAAACTCAGTAGGCCAGGCTGGAAAGAGAAAACAGTTGACATTTTGGGCCGAGTCCTGTCTGGTGTGCTGAGTTCCTCCAGCATTTTGTGTGTTTTGCTTGGATTTCCAGCATCTACAAAGTTGTCACTGTCTATGCTCCCAAAATTAACCATTCTTATCCTTTTGCTTATCAGATCAATTTGTGTTGTTTCAGTCTTTGTTGCCTCAGGGTCATCTGACTGACCTGTGTCAGTTTCTCATTGGATGTGACAAGCATTATGGCTGTCCTCTCAGCCTCCTGCCTTAGGTGATTTCTTTTGTTTTGTCCGACTCGGGATGTTTCTTCTGCAGGCCTGTACTTTGCATAATAACACCATAAAACCATAAGATATAGGAGCAGAATTGGGCCATTTGGCCTGTCGAGTTAGCTCTTCCATTTCATGGCTGATCCAATTTTCCCCTCAGTCCCAATCTCCTGCCTTCCCTCTGTATCCCTTTAAATCATGGCTAATTAAGGATCTTATCATAAAGACTTGGCCTCCACAGCTGCCCATGGCACAGAATTCCACAGATTCACCACCTTCTGGCTAAAGAAATTCCTTCTCATCTCTGTTCTAGAATGACATCCCTTCATTCTGAGGCTGTGTTCTCTTGTCTTAGACTCTTCCACCCCAGGAAACATCCTTTCTACATCCACTCTATCAAGGCCTTTCACCATTAAGTAGGTTTCAATGAGGTCACCCTTCATTTTTCTGAATTCTAGTGAATACAGGCTCAGAGCCATCAGACATTCTTTATATGACAAGCTTTTCAATCTTGCAATAATTTTCGTGAGTGTCCTTTGAACCCTCTCCAGTTTCAACACATCCTTTCTAAGATAAAGGGCCCAAACCTGCTCACAGTACTCCAAGTGGGGCCTCACCAGTGCTTTATATTATTTCAACATTACATCCTTGCTTTTATATTCTAGTCCTCTTGAAATGAATGCCAACATCACATTTGCCTTCCTCACCACAGACTCAAACAGCAAATTAACCTTTAGGGAATCCTGCACAAGGACACCCAAGTCCCTTTACAGCTCAGATTTTAGTATTTCCTCTCTATTTAGAAAATAGTCAACTCTTTTGACAGACGTAAAGTAAGAGAGTAAAACAAATAATGTAAGAGAAGATTGTAAGATGTATAAATAGAAAAGAGTAGTATAAGTAATTGATGCTCACTGAAATGATATGTTTGGGGAATTACTAACAAGTAGAGAAAAGGCAATAATTTAAAATAGTCTTTGATAGATGTTCTGGGTCAAAGACACTTAAAACATCCCAATAGTAATAATAATAAAGGGGTTATAGTGAGAGAGGAACTTAAATGTATGATAAAATGTATCAGGCAAGCTAATGGGACTGGAAGCCAATAAGTTTCCAATAAGTTGGCCTACATCCTAGAGTCATTAAAAGAAGTAACTGCTGAATAGTTGTAATCTACTAAAAAAAAAGATATATTTTCACAGTGGTTCAAAGATTTACAAAACTACAAATGTAATGTAGCTTTTCAAGAAAAAGAGACTGAATTTGGACCTTATTACATGAAATGATAAGCTAGTTATGTGACTAGTCGCAAGCTGGTTACCACATTCAGAATAACATAATACAGTACTTTGAGATATTTCTGACTGATTGCAGATAACTTCATTTTCCATTTTGTCCTGAGTTGCCTACTTGTTGCTTTGTTACTTGTGATCGCTAGTACCTGCGGTTGAGTGCTTATTCAAATCTTCATTTCTTTCATGACTTGATGTTTGAACCTTGGTGTTCAGGGCAAAAGCATAAACTAGGTTATTTAGATCTGAATGTTACTATTGAAAATATCTATAGCCACACTCATTCCATAATGAAAAAACAGCACTATCTGTTACAGCATAATCATTGAACAATCCTATTTTTGAAGTTGATGTGTAACTTGGTGTTCTAGGAGAAGCCAGTGGACAATGCAAATTCTGTACTGAATTTTGAAAGGCAATGTTGGATGAAGGAAAGAAACCAGCTGCAGAATGCCTTGAAAGAAGCTGAATCAGAACTGGCCAGAGTGATGGCAGAGATTGAAAATAGACCTCTGCGACATGACCTTGTTGACTCCTCCAATTCGAAGGTTGGTATCAAGGGGATTTGAATCTACACCTCTGCACTTATAGAGCTACCTTGATAGATACTTTATTGATCCCAAAGAAAATTGCAGTGACACTGTAGCATTACAAGTGCACAGATATAAATATTAAAGAAGTAGAAAGAATAAAAAATAAGTTATTACAGTCTAACAGGAGGGGGTCATATAATGAGTTACCTTTGGCTATTAGGCTCTATAATGAGTCAACCCCAGCTGTAGGTTGACTCATTATAGAGCCTGATAGCCAAGGGTAAGAACGACCTCATATAGCTCTCTTTGGAGCAGCGCAGTCCATTACTAAAAGAGTTCCTCTGTTCAGCCAAGGTGGCATGCAGAGGGTGAGGAACATTGTCCAGAATTGCCAGAATTTTCTGTAGGGTCCTTTGTTCTACCACATCCTCCAGTGTGTTTAGTTTGACTCCTATAACAGAGCCAGCCTTTCTAATCAATTTATTGAGCCTGTAGGCATCACCCGTGTTGATGCCAGTGCCCCATCACACCATCTCATAGAAGACTGTACAGTTGACAACAGACTGGTAGAACATGTGAAGGGGAGGCCTGCGTACTCCAAAGGATCTCAGTCTCCTCAGGAAGTAAAGGTGACTGGCCCTTCTTATACACAGTCTCTGCATTGGTGCTCCACTCAAGCCTGTCATCTCGGTGCACCCCCAGATACTTGTGGGTCCTCGCCTTCAATAGTAACAGGCTTAGTCTTCCTAAAGTCTATTACCATCTCCCGTGTCTTACTAATGTTGAGCTGCGGATGATTCAACTTGCACCATTTGACGAAGTTCTCACCAGGGCCCAGTATTCATCCTCCCATCCTCTCTTTATACACTGAACTATGGCTGAGTCATCAGAATTCCTGCAGATGTCATGACTCAGTGTTATATCTAAAGTCTGAGATATACAGGGTAAACAGGAAGGGAGGCAATACAGTCCCCTATGGGTCCCCAGTGCTGTTTATAGCCATGTCTGACACACAGCCCTGAGGCCACACAAACTGTGGTCTGCCAGCATGAGTATATATTGTGTATTATCACATCCTCCAAGACAAGATAACGAAGGGAAATGTTAAGATTGTTCCCCAATATTTGTGTTATGTTGGGGTTGCGTTGTACCTAATATTTTTGCATTTTGGACAAATTCTAAAACATACAAAGGCAGAAGCCTGACCAAATGTTTCAATTGGTTTGAGAAATTTGAGGTATTTGTTTCTTTGCATGAAAATATACTTCCTTTCCCAATGTTGGCCAAAAATTGCTTTAAAATAATGTTATGGAGATCGGTGACCTGTAGTTTTCCCAAAGATCAGGGCTGGGATCTCTGTTGTTTGTAATGTGTTTTAATGATTTGGATGAAAATGTATTGGTCTGATTAATAAGTTTGCAGATGACACAAAAATTGATAGAATTGCATATAGGAAGGAAGATTGACAAAGGATGCAGCAGAATATAACTCGATTGGAAATAGGAGAATGTCAGATGGAATTTAATCTAGGCAAGCGTAAGGTGGTTCTTTTTGGGAGGTCAAGTGCAAGAGGAAAGTATACAGTAAATGGCAGGATCCTGAGGAGCATTGGTGCATAGGAATCTTAGTATGCAAGTTTATAATTCCCTGATAGTAAATTGAGTGGTAAAAATGGAGAACAGCATGCTAACTTTCATCGGTCAGGGCACTGAGTATAAAAAAATTGACTAGTCATGTTGTAGTTGTATAAAGCTCTGGTTTGTCCACATTTGGAGTAATATGTGCAGCTTGGTTGTTGCAGGAAGGATATATGCAGGATGCATCTATAAAGAGGGGTTAGACATACTTGGATTGTTTCTCCAGGAACATCAGTGCCTGATGAAAGTTTATAAAATTATGATAGGCATAGAGTAGAAGGTCAGAGTTTTCTCCCAGGGTGGAAATATCAAATACAAAAGGGAATTGGGCTAAGGTGATTTTGCCTGGAATATGTTTGGTAAATGGAGGTGGTAGAGGTGATATTGTAGCAACATTTAAAGAGCATTTACTTAGATAAATGAACAGTCAGGAGCCAGAGGGACGTGGACCTTGTGCAGGCAGATGTAATTAATTCAGAGTGGCACCATTGTTGGTAGATACGGTAGGCTGAAGGGCCTGTTCCTGTGCATTACTAACTAATATGTTAGTTTGCTGGCATGTGAAGAGTCATGAGTCTCCTGCTCTCCAGAAACATGCTTCTCGGATTCCAGACTATTTCTGCTAAGTCATCTCTTGAGATTACTTTGGGATGAGCTATCAAAAACAAAGCAACTAAGCTTTTGAGAGTGGGGTGGAGGCATACCTACTGATCCACCTATCGACTTTTGATTTTGTTGACCTGAGATACTAGCACAGCATGGTTAGCATGTCACTATTACAGCACCAGCATCCCGTGTTCAATTCCCGCTCCTGTCCCCATGACATGGGGGTTTTCTCTGAATGGACTCACATTCCAAAGACGTGCAAGTTAGTAGGTTAATCAGTCGCTTGTGTAATTGGGCGATGCGGGCTCATTGGGCCTGTAGCACAGAATTAGATGCATCATTTCAGGTTGACTCACAGTGACAAACCCAACCTTAAAGGAAACTTGGAAGAGGTGCACTAACAAGGCAGCTTCTTGGAATAACATAACCTAGGCAACAGTGAATAATGTATAGAGGAAATCATAATCAGACTACAACCCCCATGGGTTAACAAATCCAAAGAATCTGTATCAAGTCAGACAATGAATCTTGGATCCGATGAAGTAGAGCAGGACGTCATTGAAGAGTGACTGGATTTGCCAAGTGAAGAGCTCAAGTGGAGCCAAGTGGAGATCTACTCAGACCGAGGAACAGAGATCACAGGAAGAGAAAGAAACTGTCAACGCATTACCGAAGGAGCTCACAATGCAGCAGCTTTCCGGGGCATTATGTCACATGGAAAAAATCAAAAACAGGAGTCGAGAACCAACTTTATTTTTACATATACGTTTACATATATTAGGAAATTGCTGTGGTGTGTTGGCACTACATCAAAAATGACAACACTCAGTTACACAGAATAAAGAATTATATAAAAATAAAGTTAGAAGTATAGATATGGAATAAAATGTACAAAAATACATAACACCATGTACTTACAATGTAAGCAGTATTATTAAAAGCGGTTTAAAGTGTTTACTATGCAGTGACGGAGGTAATAGATAGAGGGGGTGGGGGAGCTAACTTGAATGGTTGATCAGACTAACTGCCTGGGGAAAAAACTTTTAAGACAGTATGAGCCTAACATAGCGAGCAGCATTAGATGTGATTACTGGATGGAAGAGAGGTTGACAAAGTGATGTTGGGCAGAGAGAGAGAGCGTGTGTTGGGAGCAGAGTAAAGTGGATAGAGATACATCTTGTATGTTTCACATGATGAATACCTTGAAAGAGCAGAAAGTACTTTGTTTTGATTTTAGAATTAGTTGTTCATAAAATGATATTTGATTATTTTAAATACTCATGAGGTATTTTAAGTGTGCAGGATTTTATTGTTTGAGATTGAGCACCAAAAACACTTTTCACACTGAATTTATGAATGCTTCACAAGTTATTTTACCCATCATGTCAAATGAGGGAGATGTATAGTGCTCCTTAAAGCATAATGTTATTGATGATTTTTGCTCTTGAGCTGTAGACATGAAATGTTAAGTTTTCTGTGTTTATATGCAGATGCAGCGACTTTACGGCAAGTACCTCCGGGCAGAAAGCTTTAGGAAGGCCTTGGTGTACCAGAAGAAATACCTCTTGCTGCTTTTGGGAGGATTCCAGGAATGTGAACAGGCAACCCTGTGTTTAATTGCACGTATGGGAGTGTACCCTTCTCCTACAGACCTCCACATGCCCAAACGGCATTCCCGTCCATTAACAAAATTCCGCTCCACCATTAGAGTGGTGATCGCAATTTGCAGGTATGAATTCTCTTTAAACTTAATGATAAAACTGGTTTAATTGCTTTCTCAGGAGTGGCTGTTTTGAGTAAATTTCTCTTGAGACATTTGCTTGGTGCCTTTCGGTTCTAAGACCATAAGCCATTTGGCTCATCAAACCTGCTCTGCCATTCCATCATTGGCTGATTTATTATCCCTCCCAACCCCAGTTTTCCAGCCGCCTTCCCATAACCTTCGACACCCTTACTAATCAGAACCTTTTTTCTCAGACTGAGGCTTAATATTACTGGCATATGTCGTGAAATTCATTGTTTTGTGGCAGCAATACATTCCAGTACCTAACAATAAAAAGCATCCAGGTCATGCTCTCTTCTTGATACCACCAGCAGGTAGTAGGTACAAGAGTCTGAAGACACATTGTCAACATTTTAGGAACAGCTTTTCCCTCCACCATCAGATTCCTAAAGGGTCCATGAACACTATCTCCCTATTCCTGTTCTGCGCTGTTTATTTTCTTAATTATTGCAACTTCATAGTATTTTATGTACTGCTGCCACTGGGCAGCAATTGTCACAGCAAATCTCCAAGATAATAAACCTGATAGTGTTTAAAGATTAATTTACTTGGCATCGGCTATGTAGTACAATCTGAACGGCTGTTTGATGATACCTTGTGTTGCTGATGTAAACAGTTTGATTTTTAAAGCTCCGTTGGCTGAAGGCAGCATAGGTCTTGCTCGTGAAGGATAGATTGTTTAGTAAGATAGTTTGAAAATAAATCTTTGTTACTAGCACTAGAGTAGATGCTGTATAGACTACTCAGCAGGTAAACAGTGTGTTTGATTTAATTTTTATGTGAGGTTTGACCCAGCTTTGTTCAGTACTGTTAATGTCCCAATCTGTACCTCTTCAGGCTGAAATTCCTGGTGAAAAAGTGGCAGAAAGCAACAAGGAAAGGTCTGTACTCTGCATCGACAGCGAACGGTATTGGAGGTGGTCAAGGTACGACTGGAAATAATTGTTTCCATTTCTCCAAATGTATACCTGTGAAGATAAAATAATACCTGAGTAATTTTAATGTATATTTAAATAGCCTATAGCATTTTTAGTTGAAATGACAAGATTTATAAAAGGAACTGTGGAAGCATTTGAAATTTTATCTTAAAATAATGTAACTTATTAAGGATGTAAGTTGTGGAATGAACACAAACTACTCAATAGACCCATTTCAGTCCAAACACCCCTCATAAGATCCTAATCTGAAGAAGAAAAGACCTGACATCCATCTCAATATGAAGGTAGCAAAATAAAGACGAACCTTTATTCTCAGAGTTGTAGCTGTCAGCATCGGGATGCAAAATTTGTTTTGTGGCAGCAGTACAGTGCAATGCATAAAAATAATATATAAATCACAATAAGAAACATAAACACAAGAGATCCTGCAGATGCTGGAAATCGAATGCAACACACACAAAATGCTGGCAAAACTCAGCAGGTCAGGCAGCATCTATGGAAATGAAAAACAGCCGATGTTTTAGGCTGAGACCCTTCATCAGGACTCCAGTTATACATGTTAACATATGTACATGTATGTATATATAGTAGTGTAAAAAGAGTCAAAAATAACAAGCTAGTGTTAATGGGTTAATTAATTGTCTATTTAGAAATATGGTGGAGGGGAAGAACTGTAAGCAGTTTAGAATACAGTATTATTTTAGAACATAGAACAGCATAACACAGGAACAGGCCTGTCAGCCTACAGTGTTCTGCCAAACTAGTTAAACTATTGATTAAATATCTAATTAAATTAATTTCTTCTGCTCACATAACTTCAATAGCCCTCCATTCTCTGCACACTCTGGTATTTATCTAAGAGCCTCTTAAATGCTTCAGTCATATCCGCCTACAGTCCCACCTCTGGCAGCACATTCCCATATATATTATATATTTAATATTTATAGATTATATATTATATAATTTTATATATATTATATATAGCAAGTTATTCCATTTTTACATATATATATATATATATAGAAATAACTTGCCCTGCACATCTTTGATTTTACCACCTCCCACAAAACTTAAATGCTTAAATGTGGTTTCTCTGGTATTAAACATTCCCCCTATCTGTGCCTCTCATAATCTTATAAACCTCTATCAGGTCCCTCCTCTGTTATAAGAAGAGGTCTCTCCTACCTGTCCTCCTCCCCTTAAGACAGTGGATCAAATTAGGCCATTCGGCCCTTTGCATGTGCTCTTGACATTCCATCATGATTGATTTATTATTTTCTGCCTTCTTCCCGCAACCTTTGACATTCTTACTAATCAAGGACGGTTCAACCTCTGTTTTAAATTCATCTAATGACTTAAACTCCATGGCCATCCGTAGCAGAATTCCAAAGGTTGGGTAAAAAAAATTCCTCCTCATCTCTGTTCTGAAGGCTCGCCCTTGTATTCTGTGCCCTCCTAGACTCCCTCATTATAGGAAACATCTGCTCCACATCCCATCTATCTAGGCCTTTCAGTATTGAATAGATTTCAATAAGATCCCACCTCATTCTTCTAAATTTCAGCAAGGGCAGGCCCAGAGCCATTGAGCACATCAAACACTCCTCATATGTTAACCCTTTCATTCTCTGAAGCTCCTCTGTACCCTCTCCAATGCAGCATATCATTTCTTAAATAAGGAGCCCAAACCTGCCTACAATACTCTGTGCGGTCTGTCTTATAAAGCCTTAGCTTGTGGAGAAATGGACAGCCCTGCATCTTATTTTCTGCCTGTACTGTACTTTCTCTGAAAATATTATTTTCCATTATGCTAATGCCTTCCCTTCTACTACCTGAATCTTCTCCAAGGATCATCACCTTGTCGTGGAGAGGCTAGTGAGATCCTGAGTGCAATGCCATCTGGACTTCCACTATCTGGCACTTAGCTTCTCGTAAAGTCATCCGTGGCGGTGAGGTCAAGGGGGAGGTTCCAGACAGAGAGAGATCCAGCCGAGATCTCAGCAGTAGAGCTGGTGGAAGACAATGACACATCACAATGGCAGTGAAGGGTCTCCAGCCATCTTGCATTCCATGCTGCTGGACCCTGACCCTGATCTGTCAAGGACCACGTAGTGGCTGTTTGTGCAAGAGCCTCCCCACATTAAACAAAGTTACACACAGGCATTCTCCATTAAGGGAATAACTCCTAGGAGAATATCATACTCGACTCGACTTCCTACCTCAGTACCTCAGGTTCCCTTAATGAAGAACCTGCGTGATAAAATTACCTGTATGGATGGCATGCAAAAATAAAGCTTTTCACTGTGCCTCAGTACATGTGACAATGTTAAACCAACTGACCAAAGCTTTGCCCATTTGAAAGGCTGATTTGATAACTCTGTGATGGCTCTACAGTTTGAAAAGTTGGCTAAGTCTTGCTGGTATTCAATTTGCTGAGGTACCCAGCACTATTCTCCCTCACAAACGAGAGAAAATCTGCAGATACTAGAAATCCAAGCAATACCCACAAAATTCTGGAGGAACTCGGCAGGCCAGGGAGTATTGATGGAAAAGAGTAGAGCTAACGTTTCGGGTCGTGGCCCTTCAATGGGACTGCAATTCTCCCTCCTTTGATTTGACATGAACAATTTGACATACATGTGACAAGTAAAGGTAATCTTAATTGTCTTAACCTTAATCTTAATTTAGTTTTGCCATTCATATCAGACCTGAAGCACCTTGTTGATCTCATTGGGGGTTCTAGACAAAGCCTAGAGAAAGAAGTAAACTAGAGCAAAATAATTAAAAATAATGTTTCCAATTATTGCTCAGTGCTCGTTTTTTGTTTTTTAGCATTTAAAATGTTAATTATTTACCTTGACAGAAAACAAAGCTCTGCTCCCTGCTTTGTTAGCTGTCCAAGTTTCTCTGTGTTCTTTATTGGGTCATCTGCAAAGCTGATGTTGATGACCCTGTACATTCGACCCAGGTTTGCCCATTAAACACATGGACTGCGCCCAACAAGATCTGGTCCAATATGTGACTCTGAATCAAAAACCCTAATAAATTTGTTATTTTTCCCTGTCTAAAGAATCTCTGCGGCATTCTTGTTCTGAAATAAAATGGTACCCATCTTAAAATAACATGAGTGTTGGATATAAAAAGACTAAATTAATCCTGGTCTAGGTGACTTCTCTCAGTTCTTGGAACACAAAGTCAAGAAGCAGTGGAGGAAAGCTTTTCTGATTGTTTTCAGTAAATGAAAATAAACCACGTAGAACTTTTTTTATATTCTTTGAATAATGCACCTGATCTCAGTTTACATCTTTTGGGATAATTGAATTTTATTCTGTGCCTCAAATATTTGGGTAATGATTTATGAATTCTTTAAGGGTGAATTTCCAAATGGCTGTGGCGTGGGCATTGCCTATATTCTGTACAAGTAAGCTCATTTTAAGGGGCACAAGGTGACCAGATAAGGGAAGGCATCTGTCTTATCAAGCAACTGACCTTGGTAACTCAGAATTTTCTTTTTCTATTTCCAGCTCCAGCCGCTAAAACTGAAGTCCTTCGGCAACAGCAATCAATATTGACTCACATTACAAACTCACCACCAACCAAGGATAATGTTTCTGCTCGCAGACTTAATAATGCAAGTCACCAATCACCAAAGTCTTCCTATCGACTGCAGAATAGGTGAGATGGATTATCAAGCTGGAAGATCAAATCCATTGTAACATGTAGACCTGAATCTAGGCACACAAGGGACTTTTTCAGTGATAAGCACACTAATTCTTAGATAGATAGATAGATACTTTATTCATTCCCATGGGGAAATTCAACTTTTTTTCCAATGTCCCATACACTTGTTGTAGCAAAACTAATTACATACAATACTTAACTCAGTAAAAAATATGATATGCATCTAAATCACTATCTCAAAAAGCATTAATAATAGCTTTTAAAAAGTTCTTAAGTCCTGGCGGTAGAATTGTAAAGCCTAATGGCATTGGGGAGTATTGACCTCTTCATCCTGTCTGAGGAGCATTGCATCGATAGTAACCTGTCGCTGAAACTGCTTCTCTGTCTCTGGATGGTGCTATGTAGAGGATGTTCAGAGTTTTCCATAATTGACCGTAGCCTACTCAGCGCCATTCGCTCAGCTACCGATGTTAAACTCTCCAGTACTTTGCCCACGACAGAGCCCGCCTTCCTTACCAGCTTATTAAGACGTGAGGCGTCCCTCTTCTTAATGCTTCCTCCCCAACATGCCACCACAAAGAAGAGGGCGCTCTCCACAACTGACCTATAGAACATCTTCAGCATCTCACTACAGACATTGAATGACGCCAACCTTCTTAGGAAGTACAGTCGACTCTGTGCCTTCCTGCACAAGGCATCTGTGTTGGCAGTCCAGTCTAGCTTCTCGTCTAACTGTACTCCCAGATACTTGTAGGTCTTAACCTGCTCCACACATTCTCCATTAATGATCACTGGCTCCATATGAGGCCTAGATCTCCTAAAGTCCACCACCATCTCCTTGGTCTTAGTGATATTGAGACGCAGGTAGTTTGAGTTGCACCATATCACAAAGTCCTGTATCAGTTTCCTATACTCCTCCTCCTGTCCATTCCTGACACACCCCTCTATGGCCGTGTCATCAGCGAACTTCTGCACATGGCAGGACTCCGAGTTATATTGGAAGTCTGATGTGTACAGGGTGAACAGGACCGGAGAGAGTACGGTTCCCTGCGGCGCCCCTGTGCTGCTGACCACCGTGTCAGACCTACAGTCTCCCAACCGCACATACTGAGGTCTATCTGTCAAGTAGTCCACTATCCAATCCACCATGTGAGAGTCTACTCCCATCTCCGTTAGTTTGTGCCTTAAGATCTTGGGCTGGATGGTGTTAAAGGCACTAGAGAAGTCAAGGAATGTAATCCTCACAGCACAACTGACCCCCTCTAGGTGAGAGAGTGATTTGTGCAGCAAATACGTGATAGCATCCTCCACTCCCACCTTCTCCTTATACGCAAACTGAAGAGGATCCTGGGCGTGCCTGGTTTGTGGCCTCAGATTCTGTATTATCAGCCGCTCCATGGTCTTCATAACGTGCGACGTCAAGGCAACAGGTCTGAAGTCATTCAACTCCTTTGGTTGTGGTTTCTTCGGTACCGGGACAATACAGGATGTTTTCCACTGTCTGGGTACTCTTCTCTGCTCCAGGCTCATGTTGAAGATGCGCTGTAGTGGTTCTCCCAGCTCAGTCGCACAGGCCCTCAGTAATCGTGGGGAAACTCCATCCGGTCCAGCCGCCTTGCTGGTACAGATCTTCCTCAGTTGACCTTCCACCTGTGCAGCCGTAATCCTGGGCGCGGGCAAGGTCTCCTGTGAGTGGCTATTTTCCTGTGAGGGAAGTAAGCCTGGTGTGGATTTCTGCGGTGAGGATGAGATTGAGCTGTCGAACCTGTTGAAGAAGTTGTTCAGCTGGTTCGCTTTCTCCACATCTCCACTTATGTTCGCCCCCCGCTTTGCACCGCATCCGGTGATGATCTTCATCCCATCCCACACCTCCTTCATGCTTTTTTTCTGCAGCTTTTGTTCTAGCTTCCTCCTATACTGCTCCTTTGCCCCCCTTATCTGTACTCTGAGTTCCTTCTGAACTCTTTTAAGCTCCAACCGATCACCATCTTTAAAGGCCCTCTTCTTCTGGTTTAGGAGGCCTTTGATGTGACTAGTGATCCAGGGCTTATTATTGGGATAGCAGCGAACAGTTCTAACAGGGACAACTGCATCCACACAAAAGTTAATATAGTCCGTTGTGCATTCAGTGACCTCCTCAACGCCCCCACAGAGCCCCCCTTGCAGTACATCCCAGTTAGTAGTACCGAAGCAGTCTCTCAGGGCCTGTTCAGCTTCAGGAGTCCACTTCCTAAAAGAGCGTGTGGTAGTGGGATGCCTCATCACAATTGATTTATATCTGGGCTGTAACAAAACCAGGTTGTGATCAGCTTTCCCCAATGAAGGCAGTGGGGATGCACTATATGCCTCCTCTACGTTTGCATACAGTAGGTCAATAGTCCTATTACCCCTGGTGTAGCAATCCACGTACTGGGAGAAAGCAGGTAGTGTCTTGTCCAAAGTCACATGGTTGAAGTCCCCTGTAATTATCACCAGTGCCTCAGGGTGCTGTGTCTGAAGCCATTCATGATCCATTCTGATCCCAAGGATCTTGACTGGTCTAAGACTCTCATAGTCACAGCTAACTCGATGGAGTCTTCCTTTCACAAGATCTCATTAATCATTTGGCTCGTGCCCTATGTTAATGCAGTTTGATTGGAAATAAGCAGGGTTGGAAAACACCAGTGCTATTAAGATGTTTGCAGCACAAAGTTGAGTCATCAACCCATTTCGTCCTTTTTAAATTTTCACGATTATGTCATTAAAATAAATTAAATGTGAAATGGTTTCATAGTTGGTCTTCACCGCTATTTCAGCATGCTTTTATTTTTGTTTTGCTTTTGATGTTGTTGGAGAGGGGAGGAGGATATTTAGTTAATGCACAGGGTATACACATTGCTAATTGAAATATTGTAACTTTGCATTATTTAAGAGAAGCAAAGAATGTGTGAGGAATTATTTCCAGTGGTTGAGTTGGAAGATGCATCTTCCCCTTTGAAATTGTCTAGACTAACCAGGCTGTACAAGTATATGGATCCATGTCAGTGCCAGTACTGGTAGATGAAGTGGTGAAGGTGATGTACAGGATAATTGTTGGGGCATTGAATATAGATGTGACACAGACGTGGCAGGAAAACGAACCCAAGTGCAAGACTCTGACGCGGAGGCAGGATCAGGAGGCAGAATCTCCATAGCGAGTGTAGGATCAGGACCAGGCTGAGTCAGGACCTGGGAGACTTGGTTTACGGAGAGATACAGGGTTGAAGACTTGGAGCAAGATTCCTGTCTCTCTGAGAGTCAACCAATAATCTGACAAAGGCTGACCGAAGCTGTCGGAGTCTTATCCTCTGGTGGCTAATGGAAACCAGGTGTTGGTGATTGAGAGAAATTGGGAAAGATTGGGAATCAAGTGTGGGGATTAAGGACCAATTAGGGAGGAAAGGGAAAAGGTGGAAAATGCTAGCCAGGACCATGTCAATAGAAGCAGGAAAGATATGGTACAACTTTGTAAAACTTTAACTAAGGCCACAACTGTACAATCCTGATTGCATACTATAGAAACAGTGTGATTATGCTGAAGAGGATGTTCTGAAGAAACTCACCAGGTTGTTGCCTGGCATGGAATAATTCCATTATCAGGAGAAACTGGGTTTGTTTTCCTTGGAGCATAGGAAGTTTAAGAGACTACCTGATTCAAAATTATGAGATGGGGTTAACAGTCACTGGCCAAAACTCAAGGACTTAGGTCATGTCACGAAGTGAAGTTTTTAGAGAAAATCCCTACAATTACAGAGATGTTTTCAGTCTTCTACTATAAAGGCAAATAATGAAGTATCTGACATTCCATTATTTCCTTTAAATTTCTTGATCTCATTTTCAAAGTTACCAATGCTGAAGTTAGCCTTTCCCTTAATACATACCTGCAGAATTTAATACTGTCAGTTTCTATATTTTTTATATTAGCTTGCTCTCTTAATCTGCTTTTGTTCTGCCCTGCCCATTGGAGTCTAGATTCTGGGAAATATCATTGACATTGAGTCAGCCACTTTGCCAATAGAATTGACAGTTTTTTGAGCCTTTCCAGTGCTTTGAAGTGCTGGCTGTCAATCTACCACCTTTAGTCCACTGCTTCAATGCCCAAGAATGGAAAAGTCTGCAAGAAGTGGTGGATACAGTCCAGTCTAACACAGGAATAACCTCCCCACCATTGAGCATATCTACAAGGAACTCTGCCACAAGAAAGCAGCATCCATCATCAAGATCACCCACCATAACAAGCTAGACTCGCTTTTCACTGCTGCCATCTGGAGCCTTCGGTCCCACACCACCAGTTTAAAACAACTACTACCCTTCAACCACCAGGCTCCTGTACCAGCGTGGATAACTTCACTCACCTCAACACTGAACTGATTCCACAACCTGTGCACTCACTCTCAAGAACTCAATAATGCATTTTCTCAGCATTATCTATTTATTTACTTGTTATCTTTTTTTGTTGTACTTGCACAGCTTGTCTTTTGCACATCGGTTGCTTGTCAGTCTTTGCGTGTAGCTTTTCATGACTCTATTGTATTTCTTTGTTCTGCTCGGAATGCCTGCAAGAAAATGAATTTCAGGGTAGTATATGGTGACATGTATGTAATTTGATAATAAACATTTAATTTGAACCCAGCTGACCAGGAGCTTTGTACATTTTTGCACTATAAATTAAATGGAAGATGAGGTTCCATTGTGCAAGGTGATAGTGACACCTGCCCTTTATTTGTTACACAGATCATATTTCTCATTTGGAGGAGGGCAGGACCAGTCAGTCCTTTCAAGCAATCAAGATCCGGAATGCTCACTCACTGAATATATTCAGAGGCTTGAGGCAATCCAGCAACGACTTGGAGGTATGTAAACTGTCACATGCTCTTCTCAGACCAGCCCTTTGGTTTGACGATAACTTGCCTTCACTCCATTTCTGTATGTTCCAGGGTGACTGATAATGCTGATGTGAGTTCGGCAGGCTGCCGTAGCTGGGTTAGAAGATGTTTGACGAATAGCGTGCAATGCCATTTACATTGGGTTTCTGTCTGTTCCTGAAACATGGACTTGACGGCCTTAGTGCCTTCCCGAATAGTTCCTCTCTTTTGTTGGGCCATGGTTTCCCACAAGATGACGGGGTGTTATGTTTTAAAACTGCCATTTGAGAACAGCCATGCTGCCTCCCAGAATAGTTTTTTGGGAATATGTTGTAAGGCGCCAAATGAGTTCAATGCCAGTCGTGATGGCCTAGTCAAAGTTCAAAGTAAAGTTTATTATCAAAGTACATATATGTCACCATACACAACCCTGAGATTCATTTTCTTGTGGGCATACTCAACAAATCTATAGAGTAGTAACTATAATAGGATCAATGAAAGATCAACCAGAGTGCAGAAGACAACAAACTGTGCAAATGCAGATATAAATAAATAGCAGTAAATAAGGTGAACATGAGATGAAGAGACCTTGAAAGTGCATTCACTGGTTGTGGGAAATTTCAATGGGGCAAGTGAAGTTGAGTGTCATTATCCCCTTTTGTTCAAGAGCTTGATGGTTGAGGGTAGTAACTGTTCTCGAACCTGGTGGTGTGTGTCCTGAGGCTCCTGTACTACCTTCCTGATGGCAGCAGCGAGAAGACAGCACAACCTGGGTGGTAGGGGTCCCTGATGATAAATGCTGCTTTCCTACAAAAGCATTTCATGTAGATGTGCTCAAAGATTGGAAGGGCTTTACCCGTGATGTAATGGGTCGAATCCACATTTTCTGTTTAAAAGCATTGGTGTTTCCATACAAGGCTATGATGCAGCCAGTCAGTATACTCTCCACTACACGTCTATAGAAGTCAGTCTGTTTATCTATTAGCGTATTTGGAGGGTTTTGTGTAAAGAATGTTGATGTATACTCCACTCCTAATATTTTCCTCCTTTTTGATTGATTTCTCCCTCCTTTTGTGGTTACTGACTCTTGCAGATACAATAGTGGTGTTCAAGAGGCATTTAGATAACCGCATGGACATGCAGGGAATTGGAACGCGTGCAGAAGGGATTTGTTTAATTTGACACCAATTAGATTGAAGGGCCTGTTCTTGTGCTGGATTCTTCAAATTTCTGGGTCACCATTCTGCATGAGCAAGCCAAAACATTTAGAGTGTTTGAGATCATTGCTTTCTTGTTTTTGTTGATGTGCACGTGGTTTGTTGACAAACTCAAGGCATCAGTTGTTGAGGCACTGTAGGAGATGGGAGAGATCTGTTGGGTAGAAATGTGGAATGCTGGACAGCATCCTTCCCCTTGTATTTTGAGTCCATTTCACCTCTTACAGGCTTTCTCTATAACAGTATTTGACTTCTGTCAGTCTGTATCCTTAAAGTTCACATTGAATTGTTACTGGAAGCCATCTCATTTTGTACAACTGTTATTTTCATTCCTAGGAACATCTCCGGGAACATCCCGACGTAGAAGCAGCATGAAATAAGAGGATCCTATAAGGACACAAAACTGCTCCTTTACGACTTTAAAAAAAATAGGGTTTAAGTGTGTGTATCTATATTGATCCTCATTGTGATCAAGGGATAATTAAATGTATACAGCCACATCTGCACATTGTCCAAGCACAGGAGAATTTTGTATTTAAAATAAGATGAAGAATCCCGCAGTGTTTGCTAATAAATTGGAAATTTATGTCTCCTTATGTTGGAAAAGTTATTATCCAATCAGGCTGGGTGATTTTGTATTCACCATTGAATTGTATGTTGTTGTGCATGGTGGTTTGAATGTGTGGTTTCATGTGTGTACATATGCTTGCTTGTTAGAAGAACGATAGTCAACAACTTCGAGCTTTTTATCCCAGTGGCTTGTGTGCCATTGTCAATATCTCCATGTAGAAAACAAGATTTTTTAAAAAGGTTATTTTTGTAAATGTTGGCTTTTGTTCTTTGCATAAAAATAAAGTTTACATTGGTATTTGTGAAAAATGTGTTCTCTTTGTATTCATGTATTTGTACATATTAAATCATTCAGTAACTTGGAAACTCCTACTATGAAATGTTTTACCCTTCTAGGATCCTCAGCTTAAACATTAAAACTACCCTTTATATTCATGTACCTAATAAAGTGGCCACTGAGCATATGTTCATGGTCTTCTGCTGCTGTAGCCCTTCCACTTCAAGGTTTGAAGTGTTATGTGTTCAGAGATGCTCCTCTGCACACCATTGTTGTGATGTGGTTATTGGAGTTACTGTCACCTTCCTGTAACCTTGAACCAGTCTGGCCATTCTCCTCTGACTTCTCACAGAGCGTTTTTGTCCACAGAACTACCACTTGCTGGATATTTTTTGTTTTTCTCACCATCCTCTGTAAACTCTAGAGAACTTTGTGCATGAAAATCCCAGGAGTTTAGCAGTTTCTGAGATGCTTAAACCACATAGTCTGGCATCAACAATCATTGAATGGTCAGTCACTTAGATCACAGTTCTTCCCCATTCTGTACAACAACTGAACCTCTTGACAATGCCTGCATGCTTTTATGCATTGATTTGCTGCCACATGATTGGCTGATTAGATATTTACATTAACGAACCAGTATATGTAATAAAGGGACCACTGAGTGAATAGCTCCAATCTTCAGCCATATGAGGAGTCAGCTGTGCCTCAGTGCATAGCAATTTGCTCTCTGATCTCCAGGGTGATCAGGGCAAAATCCTACAGCCATTACCTTGCAAACTCTTGCCTGATAGTTCTATTGTCTGCTGAAATCTGAATTCCAGAATGCTAGTGTTTTGATTGATCACTCTGAGCAAAATGAAACTGCACTTTCTGCTTCCTCACTTTAAGTGGCTGTTCCCTGGTTCTTCTCTGCTATGTCATCTGTAACTGTCCATCCACAGGTCCTTCTTAACTATCCTTGCCAGCACTTTGCTGAGCAACACTGCCAGTCCTATTCTTCCATTTTCCCCTAGTCAACAATTTAAACAATTTAACCTCACCTTTACAAAATTATGTTTTGAAAGCTGATTGTTCCAGAGATTTTAAACTATTTTAAAACAAGTTTTTGTTGTACAGATCACTTTGAGCCTATTCTGGCATTGGTCATTTATCAACAGGACTAAGTTAGGAAATTCACTACGCAACTTGTAATTATTCGAAGCTCACACTTTATTGCCTCTGCACAATCAACAACGTAACTATTCTACTGTTCCCTCTGTAACGATATTCACTCAGACCACTTTTCCAATTTATAACACAAACAGGGGATCTCTGCTGGCTAGACAATTGATTCTTTATTCTCCCAGCCCGTGGGTTGAAGGTTCTTCCTTGCGGTTCTAGGTCTCTGGAGAGAGTTATCGCTTAACAACACGCTCAAAGTATCCACATATATTTGTTTCTTATCAATTCACATATTGCATTCCACTGTCATCTGCCGTAGGCCCAGTGTCTGACCTTTGACACCTTTCACCTTTCGGCCCTGTTCCAAGCCAGCGTCCATTTATCGCCCTCTTCCCAACAAGTGACGATCAATAATTTATGACCCTTTGTTCTCTTCAGTAACCGGCTGGAATTACTCCAGGCAGACAACAACCCCAACATTCACAAACCAGCATGTTGTATCAAAGAGCACTTCACAAATAACTACTTTGTAAATTATCTGTAGTCCAGCAGATTACTTGAAGCATCATTGTGTATACTTTAAAACACTAAAAGTCAGGCAACTTCATCTCACAAAATGGAAGTTGTAAAACAGTTCCACAAAATGGCAGCCTCCATCTCCAAGCACATGGCAGGAACAAAGATAATTGATCTGTCTTCTTTCACTGTCCTTGATCCATTCGAATTCAATGTTTTCTATCATATTTTAAACCAGCTATGGACAACACTGGGACCTTCAGATCCTTCAAGGGCAGCCGGCAGAATCGGGCACAAAATTCCATATGTGGCCAAACCGGATTATAAAGACTTAACAAATCTTCCTCCTTTCCTCGTCCATGCTTCTATTCCTGAAGTCCAGAACCCCGGGATAGATCTTCAGAGATATTGACAGTCAGGAACTTGAACCTGCTCACCCTTTCTTGTACTGCTAATTGAGGAATGGTGTATGTACCCTTGACATCCTTTTCCTGAAGTTTACATTCAATTGCTTGGTCTTTCTGATGTTGTGCAAGATTGCTGTCACGACACCAATCAACCAGTTGATCTATTTCACACGTACACCTCATCGTCACCATCTGAGATTCTGCCAATAATAGTTGTGTCAGCAGTGAATATATAGATGATGTTTGCGCTGTGCCTAGTCACACTGTCAATGGTGTCGTGGATATTTAACATTTCCCCGTGCAAATGCAGGAGGTACAATCTCTGTCTTTTCATTTCTTTCCTGCTCACCATCCAGGGATCCTAACAGTCCCTTTTAGATGAAGTAGTGATTCACTTGGAATCTAGTGTAGTCCAGTCTAGTGTATTGTAATTGGCATTTACAAAGTGATACCAACACTGGCAAAACCAAACACAGATTGGAGGGTTTCGGCCCGAAATGTCACTACCTCCTCCCATAGATGCTGTCTGGCCTGCTGAGTTCTGCCAGCATTTTGTGTTTTTTATTTATTTCCAGCATCTGCAGATTCACTCGTGTTGCCACAGATTGGATGATTCCAGAACATCTGCGTATAGTCCATAGTGATCAGGAATGGCATCACCTCGCTGGCAATCAACAAAGGCACTCTCGAGGCTCTACTCTCTCTCTATTTATGACTGTGTGGTGAAGCACAACTCAAATGCCATTTATAAATTTGCCAATGACACCACTGTTGTTGGCAGAATCTCAGATGATGAGATGTATAGGAGTGAGATAGATTGGCTGCTTGACTGGTGTTGCAACAGTAACCTTACTCACTGCATCAGTAAGACTAGGTACTTGATTGTGGACTTCGGGAAGGGGAGGTCGAGAGAACACACACGTACTCATTAAGGAGCCTGTACAGGAAAGGGTAAGCAGTTTCAAGTTCATCTCAGAGGGCCCAACACATCAATGTAATCACAAAGAAAGCATGGCAGCAGCTATACTTCATTAAAGTTTGAGAAGATTTAGTTTGCCAGCAAACACTCTAGCAAATTCCTGCTCATGTACCATGGAGAGGATTCTAACTATTTGCATCATAGCCTGGCATGGAGGCTCCAATGCACAGGATCAAAAGAGGCTACACGTGGTGGTAGACTCAGTCAGTTTCATCACAGCTACAACAGTCCCCACCACAGGATATCCTCGAAAGTTGGTGTCCATCATTAAAAACCCTCACCAGCTGTTGCATGCCCTCTTCCCATTATTGGGGAGGAGGGACAGGAGCCTGAGGACCCACACTCAACATTTTAGGAACAGCTTCTTCCCCTCTGCCATCAGATTTCTGAACAGAGCACTGCTGCCACAAAACAGCAAATTGCACGGCATGTAGGAGGGAAGGGTTAGACTGGTCGTAGAGCAGATTAAAAGGTTGGCACAACATTGTGGGTTGAAGGCCCGGCACTGTGCTGTAGTTTTTGATGTTCCATATGACAGTGATAATAAACTAGATTCTGATTCAATTGCCATAGATAAAGCATAGGCATAGGCCCACGAGCCCACCAAATCTGTTCCAACCAACCATTTAGAGTAATCCCATTTTTTATTCTCACGTTCTCCTCCCCTCCCCAGATTCTTCTCACTGGGGGTGATTTACAGAGGCCAGTTAACCCACCAGCCTGCACATCTCTATGGATGTGAAAGGAAACTGGAGCTCCAGAAAGAATCTCTCTTTCCCAGTTTTGATGAAGATTCCCAGACCGGAAAAGTAGACTTTTTTTTTTACCATAGATATTGCTGACTGTTTGTAACATTTTTGTTGTTTTTTATTTTTTTATTTCGAGCATCTGCACTTTTAATGGAACATCGAGCATTACAGCATAGTAACGGACCCTTTGCTCTGTACAATGTTGTCAGCCAATTAAATTAGTATCAAGTGGATAACTAAACTGGTCAGTTCTGCTTGCTCAATGTCCATATGCTTCTGTTTTCCTCTCATTCATGTGCATGTAAATGTCTTAAAAGTTCCTAATGGTTCTGCCTCAACCACCACACCAAGCAGCACATTGCAGGCACCCACCATTCAATGTAAAATACAATTGCCCCTCACATCATCTTTGAAATTACTTCCCTCTCACCATAAATGTATGCCTTCCAGTTTTAGACATTGCTACCTGGGTCTATCTTTGTTTCCAATAATCTTATACACCTCTTTCAGATCTTCCCTCAGCCTTCATTTGCTACTCCAGAGGATCTCTAATCTCTCACCATACCACCTGCTCTCTAACATCCTGGAAAACCTCTTCTGCACACTCAACATCATTCCTACTATTGGCAACCAGAAACATGCAATACTCGAAATATGGCCTAACTAGAGTTTTATAAGGGTGCAGCATAACTTCCTGACTTTTGAACTTAAGTTAACATATTTTAACATAGTGCCATTAAATATAGCTCTTTCCTCTGCTAGCTGTCATATTTTCTGTTTGCCTCTTGTGCGGCCTATGTATTTGTAAGCCACATTTCCAACTTCTTGTTTCTCCATCTTGACTCACTGGCTCCCACACCTTGCCCACCAAGTTTAAACCCCACTGGCCCTGAAGAAATGTACTGGCAAACCTCCCTGCAAGGATTTGCCTGTTGAGCTGTAATGGTAGCCTGGTTTTTTTTTGCCTGAACGGATGGTGGAGGAAAAAGCCATCAGGATATTTAAATGATTATTTGGAGACCCAAATGGCTACGCAATCTTCAAGCCGTTACCATCAGGCAGGAGGTACAGAAGCCTGAAGTCCCACACCACCAGATTCAGGAACAGCTATTTCCCTTCAACTATTCAATTCTAGAGTCAACCTGCATAATAAGACCATAAGACATAGGTGCAGAATTGGATCACTCAGCCTAGAGTTTGCCCCATGGTTGATCTATTACCCCTCTCAACCCCGTTCTTCAGCCTTCTCCTTGTAACCTTTGACACCCTTACTAATCAAGAACCTATGCTTTAAACATACCCAATGACTTAGCCTCCACAGCCGACTGTGGCAATGAATTCACCATCTGTTTTTGTGCACTTTATGTAGTCCTGTGTAGGTCTGTAGTCTAGTGTAGCTTTCTCTGTGTTGTTTTTTGTTTTATTACGTAGTTCAGTCTAGTTTTTTGTACTGTGTCATGTAACACCATGGTCCTGAAAAATGTTGTCTCATTTTTACTATGCACTGTACCAGCAGTTATGGTCGAAATGACAATAAAAGTGACTTGACTTGACGACTCT
Organism: Hemitrygon akajei; assembly: GCF_048418815.1. Lineage (NCBI taxonomy): Eukaryota > Metazoa > Chordata > Chondrichthyes > Myliobatiformes > Dasyatidae > Hemitrygon > Hemitrygon akajei. Next base: position 124,168,033 of record NC_133128.1, on the reverse strand, counting down.
GGCTAAAGAAATTCCTGATCCTAATTTCTACCTATGCTGTGGCTACTTTGCACTATAAAAGAACCTTCTGGGGGTTCCATTTGTTTTCTTTCTTGCATAATTTATGGTCATATTTTTCTTGTGAATGCTGTGCGGCTATGATGCTGTTTCAAGTTTTCACTGCACCTGTGCGTTCATGTACTTGGATATGAATATGAACTCGACTTCGATTTTGAGATATGGGACTGCATATGATGGAATCCGGAGCGGGGAAAAAAAGCGCGAATTGCTGAAAGAACTCATCGAGTTGGTATCCGTGGGGGGAAATGGGACAATCGATGTTTCAAGCCTGGGACAGAGAGAAAACAAATTTTCAGCCAGACGCGGATGCATGGGTAGAGCGGGGATAGAGCCCTTTCACGCACGCAGTGCATTCTGGTGAAACAAGTCCGCCATGCAATTCTGATCAACAAATGAACCATACAACTGTTTTCACGGCCTGCCCTCCAGGAGACAACGGTCTAAAATCCCGTTTTAATTATTGGTGCCGCCTGCCCCACCAACATCTCAGTGATAGGATGACAACCGCCCAAAGAAAGCTTACGTCCCTTTTTGATTGGTCGCCCGAGAGCTGATGCTCCTCCTTTTCAGCAATTGGCTGACATTCTGCGAGGTTTCGATAGCTCGGCTATCCGATTGGTACTTGCGCCTCGGCTCATGGTCAGCTGATCCATCGTGCGTTTGCTCCTTTTGTTGAAAGCGCAGGATGATGGCGACCGGGGAGCGAGGGTGAGTTTCGAGGATTTCACGACCGGTATCTCGTTGGCGTATCTGCTGGTTATCAGTTTATTCAATCTCCCTGCTTCGCCTTTGTCCTCTTGGCTCGGGCGGGATCACCTCTCCATCCGCTTACCTAGCATCAGCCTTTCCCCCATTGCCCTGCCCCCGACAGCGGGGCTGAGGCTGAGGTGCTTGGCAAAGTAAAGTCAGAGCTCCCGGAGAGAGACTTTGTGTAATGAACGTGGAGAGTCCGATATCACTGCCTAAACAGGAGTCCGGGATCCCAGTGCGTCAACGCGTACAGGTAGCAGCGAGGAAGGCTGGTAGAAAATATATATAATTTATGTTTTTGCACGAGTTTAATCTATTCAATATACGTATATTGTATTTGCTTTACTTATTTATTATTTTTTTCTTCTATATTGTCTATTGCATTGAATTGCTGCTGCTAAGTTAGCAAATGTATGTACTAAAGGAAAGATGTACGTGCACTGGCAATGTTTACGACTGTCAGAATCGGGTCAATGGGCTGTGCTGCGATAGCAGAGTGCAGGCATAAGTAATTACTATAAATCACAGTAAGCTAAGTAGAATAAAAGATGTTCATAAGTTCATGGACCGCTCAGAAATCTGATGGCCGAGGGGAAGACGATGTTCTTAAAACGTTGAGTGTGGATCGTGAGGCTCTTGAACCTCCCTGATGGCGGAAATAAGAAAAAGGCATGGTGAGGGGTCTTCATGAGGGATGCTGCCTTCTTGGGGCATGGTCTTTTGATGTCCTCGATGCTGAGGAGGCTAGTGCCTATGATGAAGCTGGCTGAGTTTGCAATCCGCTGCAGCTTTTCCCTGTTCTGTGCATTGGCCCCTCCTCTCCAGACAGTGTTGCAATTCCATGGAACATCTGTAGAAATTTGCTAGTCTTGTTGCTGACATATCAAATCTCCTCAAATTCTTAATGAAGTTTAGCTGCTGGTGTGCCTTTATCATGATTGCATGTTGGTCCCAGGATAGATCCTTTAAGAGGTTGACTCCCGGTTGCAGCTCACCCTTTCCATCGCTGACCCCTCAATGAGGATTGGCGCGTGTTCTTCCCACTTCTTCTTGAAGTCCACAGTCAGTTATTTGGTCCTGCTGATGTTGAGTGCAAAGTTGTTATTGATCAACATATCTCCTGTACACACCCTCATCATTAATACTAGATTAATTCCTGGGATGAAGAGGACGTATGAGAGTTGTGCCAACTATTTGTTGGAGTATAGACCAATGGGTTTTGAAGGGAACTGATGGGGTAAATGACGAGAAGGTGTTTGGAAGGGGTGGTATCCAGAGCTACGAAGCGTAATTTCAGAATTCTGCCTCCCTGTTTAAGATGGAGGTGAGAAGAAAGTCCATCTGTCCTGATGTGAATTTCTGCAATTCTTATTGTCAACAAACTGTGGTGAAAGTCTCTTTGAATATATGTAAGGTGGAGATTGGCTAATAGAGTCATAGAAAAGTACAGTACAGAAACAGGCCTTTGGCTCATTTAGTCCATGCCAAACCGTTTAAACTGTCCATCGACCTGCAGCTGGACCATGGCCCTCCATACCCTTCCCATCCATGTGCCTATCCAAACTTCTCTTAAGCGTTGAAATCGAACTCACATGCACCAGTTGCGCTGGCAGTTCATTCCACATTCTCATCACCCTCTGAGTGAAGAAGTTTCCCCTCATATTCTCTTTAAGCTTTTCAGCTTTCACTCTTAACTCATGACCTCCAGTTGCAGTTCCACCCAAACTCAGTGGAAAAAGCCTGCTTGCATTTACTCTTTTTATACCCCTCATAACTTTGTATTCCTCTATCAAATCTCCCATCAATCTTCTACATTCAAAAGAATGAAGTCTTAACCCATTCACTCTTTCTTTATAACTCACGCCCTCCAGTTTCAGAAACATCCTTGTAAATTTTCTCTTTTCTTCTTCAACCTTATTTATATTTTTCCTAGGTAGGTGACCGAAACTGCATACAATAATTCAGATTAGGCCTCACCAACATCTTCTACAACTTCAACATAACATCCCATCTTCTGTACTCAATACTTAGATATATGAAGGTCTATGTGCCAAAAGCTTTCTTTATGACCCTATCTACCTGTGACACCACTTACAAAGAGTTATGTACCCGTATTCCCAGATCCCTTTGTCCTACTGCACTCCTCAGTGCCCAACCGTTTACTGTGTAAGACTTGCCTACCAAAGTGCAACACCTCACACTTCTCTGCATTAAATTCCATCTGCCATTTTTCCCACCTGGTCTAGATCCTGCTGCCAGCTCTGATAGTCATCTTCATTCTCCAGCCCCCAGTCTTGGTGTCATCCTCAGATTTGCTGATCCAGCTATCCACATTATCATCCAGTTCATTGATTGTAGATTACAAACAACAATGGACCCAGCGCCAGTCCCCGAGGCCCTCCACTAGTCACAGGCCCCCAGTCAGAGAGGTGACCATCCACTACCACCTTCTGGTATGCAGGCACTCAGGAGAACCTCATCTCATCCCTGGCCTAGTCATTTCTCCATCACACTTCTCCTAGTCATTTCTCCAATCAAGCCAATGTCTAATCCAATTTACTACATCATCTTGAAGGTCGAGCAACTGAATCTTCATGACCAACCTTCCAGGTGGGACCTTGTCAAATGCCTTGCTAACATCCATGTAGACAACATCCACTGCCTTGCCTTCATCACCTATCCTGGTAAAATCCTCAATACTCTGTCAGATTGGTTAGGCACAACCTACCATGCACAAAGTTGAACTATGAGGGCCTCGAGGGGGAAGTTGGAAGCCAAGAACTGGATCAGCCATGATCTTATTGTATGGTGAAGCAAACACAAGGACTGAATGGTTCACTGCTCCTGATCTCAGATTTAATTCGTGTTTCAAAGCAGTTGGATAAAGACTTGGAGAAAGTTATGGGAAATTGTACAAGAGCTAGGAAGCTAATTAGACAATTTGCATTCTGCTCTGAAAGTTTTGCATAGTTTTATTGCAATTTAATATTTCTTGTGTTGGCACGTGGCCAAGTGGTTAAGGTGTTGGTCTAGTGATTTGAAGGTCGCTTTTTCTGAAGGCAGCATGTTGTGTCCTTGAGCACGGTACTTAACCACACATTGCTCTGTGACAACACCAGTGCTAAGCAGTACTGGCCCTTGCCCTTCCCTTGGACAACATCGATGGCTTGGAGAGGGGAGACTTGCAGCATGGGCAACTGCCAGTCTCCCATACAACCCAGCCCAGGCCTGCACCCTGGAAACTTTCCTTTCTTTCTTTTTAAATCTTTTTATTAATTTTAAGAAAAACATAAGTGAAATATGAATACAAAATGTTTGAGAGTACATAATTAATAGTTTAAATAGACAATCAGATATATAATAATCAATATATAAAGCCTCCCAAACTCATAGTATTAATGTAAAAGAATCGAAAAAGAGAAAAAATCCCCCCCCAAAAAAACTAAAAGAAAACTTTAAAAAAAAACTAAAACTAACCAACATGGGCAATTGCATAATGTTAAATACATACAGTAGTGCCGATAACTCCAAACCGCCATCCAAATAATTAAGGATAATAACAGTAAGGTTTAGGATCAGACCATTTAACTCATATGAAAATGTTGAATAAATGATCTCCAAGTTTCCTCAAATTTAACTGAAGAATCAAAAACCACGCTTCTAATTTTTTCTAAACTCAAACAAGAAATAGTTTGAGAAAACCACTGAAATACAGTTGGAGGGTTAATTTCTTTCCAATTCAGTAAAATAGATCTTCTAGCCATTAATGTAACAAATGCAATCATTCGTTGAGATGAAGCGGATAGACGATTATTATCTATCATTGGTAAACCAAAAATTGCAGTAAAAGGATGCGGTTGGAAATTGATATTTAAAACTCTTGAAATAATATTAAAAATATCTTTCCAATAATTTTGTAAACAAGGACAAGACCAGAACATATGAGTCAATGAAGCAACATCAGAATGACATCTGTCACAGGTTGAATTAACATAAGAATAAAATCAAGCAAGTTTAACTTTAGACATGTGAGCTCTATGTACAACCTTAAATTGTATTAGAGCATGTTTAGCACAGATAGAGGACGAATTTACCAATGATAAAAAATTTTCCCATTGCTCAGTAGATATAGGACAATGCAATTCTTCTTGCCATTCCTTCTTAATTTTTTCTGATACATCTGGCTGTACACTCATAATCATATTATAAATGATAGCTACTAAACCCTTTTGACAAGGATTGAGGGCTAAAATTCTTTCTGTAATGTCCAATGGACATTCTTTCGAAAAAGACTTTAATTCATTATACAAAAAATTTCTGACTTGCAAATATCTTAAAAAAAAATGGGTTTTAGGTAAATTATATTTATTAGATAGCTGTTCAAAGGACATAATGTTATCCAAAAACAGATCACGAAAACATGTTATACCTTTTGTTTTCCATAAGGGAAAAGCTTGATCTATAGATGAAGGCCGAAAGAAGTAGTTAGATATTATAGGACATGACAGCATAAACTTATTCAAGCCAAAAAATTTACGAAATTGAAACCAAATTCGTAATGTATACTTGACTATGGGATTAGTTATCTGTTTATTCATTTTGAATAACGAAAAAGGAAGTGAAGATCCTAAGATTGAAATCAGTGAAAAATCTTGCACAGATTTACATTCCAAGTTTACCCATTGTGGGCAAGCAGCTGTAGTCGATTCTTGTGTCCAGAATATTAAATACCGTATATTAACTGCCCAATAGTAAAATCTTAAATTTGGTAGAGCCAAGCCGCCCTCCTTCTTAGGCTCCTGTAAATATTTTTTACCTAACCTAGGATTTTTGTTCTGCCACAAATAAGAAGATATTTTAGAGTCAACCATATCAAAAAAAGATTTAGGAATAAAAATTGGTAATGCTTGAAATAAATATAAAAATTTAGGTAGTATCATCATCTTAATGGCATTAACTCTGCCTACCAAAGACAAAGATAGTGGAGACCACCTATTAGCAAGTTGCTTAATTTGATCGATTAAAGGTAGAAAATTAATTTTAAATAAATCTTTGTTTTTTAGTAATTTTAATACCTAAATAAGTAAAATAATCTGTAACAATTCTATATGGTACATGATTATAAATTGGAACATGCATATTTAATGGAAATAGTTCACTCTTATTAAAATTCAATTTATAACCAGAAAAGTTACTAAATTGAGCGAACAAAGAAGAAATAGCAGGAATAGATCTTTCAGGGTCAGATATATATAATAACAAATCATCCGCATATAATGATACCTTATATGTCGTCTCCCCATGGGTAATACCGAAAATATTGGGTGATTCACGAATAGCTATAGCCAAGGGTTCTAAAGCAATGTCAAATAATAAAGGACTTAAAGGACAACCTTGCCTTGTACCACGAAATAGCTGAAAAAAAGGGGATCTTTGATTATTGGTAAAAACCGAAGCTAAGGGTTTATGGTATATTAATTTAATCCATGATATAAATTTTGAACTAAAATTAAAATGTTGCATTGTATTAAATAAATATGGCCATTCGACTCTATCAAATGCTTTTTCAGCATCTAAAGAAATGACACATTCTGGTATTTTAGATGAAGAGGTATAAATAATATTAATTAATTTTCTAATGTTAAAAGATGAATAGCGATTTTTAATAAATCCAGTCTGATCTTCAGAAATAATTCAAGGTAATATATTTTCTAATCTAATAGCCAAAATTTTACTAAAAATCTTAAAATCCATATTCAACAAAGATATAGGCCGATAGGACGCGCATTCAGTAGGGTCTTTATCTTTTTTAAGAATTAAAGAAATAGAAACTTCATAAAAAGATTGTGGTAATTTGCCTATACTTAATGCATCTTTAAAAATTTTACAAAGCCAAGGAGAAAGTATGGAAGAAAAAGATTTTAAAAAATTCTGTAGAAAAACCATCTGGACCAGAAGCTTTACCCGAATTCATTGGAAAAAATAGCCTTTTCTATTTCAGACTCCGTAATAGGTGTATCCAAAAATACACTATCCTCAACAGTTACTTTTGGAATATTCAATTTCCTTAAAAATTCATTTATTATAGAAGAGTCCTTAGTACATTCTGATTGATATAAGGAATTATAAAAATCTTGAAAGGCTTTATTTATCTCTTTGTGATCGATCGTCCAAGTACCATCTTGTTTATGAATCCTAGTAATCTGTCGTTTATCCGAAGCAATTTTCAATTGGTTAGCTAGTAATTTACCAGACTTATCTCCATATATATAGAATTGGGCTTTTGATTTAATTAACTGACTTTCAATCGAGGAGGATAATAATAAGCTATGCTCCATTTGAAGTTCCACTCTTTCTTTATAAAGTTCTTTGCTAGGGGTCATTGAATAAATCTTATCAATTGCTTTGATTTTATCAACTAGTGTTAGTATTTTAGAATTAGTTCGTTTCCAAACTCCAGCAGAATATGAAATAATCTGTCCACGAATATATGCCTTAAAAGTATCCCATAAAGTTCCACTAGAGATCTCTGCTGTAGAATTTGTTGAGAAAAACAAATCAATTTGCTGTTTAATAAAGTTAACAAAGTCAGAATCCTGCAATAAAACAGGATTAAAACTCCAACCTTTAGTATTAATATATGAATCCGTCATCTTAATAGATAACTTCAAAGGTGCATGATCAGATATGGTAATAGAGTCATATTTACAATCCATAACATCTGTAAGTAAATGGTGATCAATGAAAAAGTAGTCAATTCTTGAGTAATTATGGTAAACATGGGAAAAGTATGAAAACTCTTTGTCATTAGGGTGTAAAAAATGCCAAATTTCACAAATAGCTGAATCAATCATAAAAGAGTTAATGAGAGAAGCCGATTTATTCGGAAGAGTTTGGGTGGGCTTGGATCTATCCATCAAAGGGTTTAAACAACAGTTAAAATCCCCACCCATTCTCAATCTATATTGATTCAAATCAGGAAAGGATGTAAATAAACATTTAAAAAATTCAGGACAATCAGTATTTGGAGCATAAACATTAACTAAAACAACTTTTTGATTAAAAAGTAGACCAGTAATAAGCAAAAATCTACCTTGCGGATCTGAAATTGTTTCATGATGTATAAAAGAAGTTGATGAATCTATAAAAATGGAAACACCTCTTACTTTGGCTTGCGAGTTTGAGTGATACTGTTGGCCCTTCCAAAACCTAAACAACCGTTGACTATCCACCTTCCTTACATGAGTCTCTTGTACAAAAATAACATTAGCATTCATTCTATGGAATACTTTGAATGTTTTTTTCCGTTTGATCGGATGATTTAAACCATTAGTATTCCAAGAAACAAAGTTAATAGTCCTATCCATATTGACAATATTTATTACAGTTAACACATAAGTTTGAAAAAAAGTGAACTCATGAACCCGGAAGAAGGAAGTAAGTTCAAGGAGAAACCGGAAGTCACGGCACTGCGACCATTTTTGTAGTTTCATATAAGCCCATGAAATAAAACTAAACAGAAAGCAAGCAAAAAGAAAAGAAAAAAGAAAAATCCCCCTCCCTCCACCCTCAAAACCCCAGGAAAAAAGCCAAAAAGAGGCAAGCAAGCAATCTAATACTAAAATTACCCCCGTGTCTCAAGACGGCAACTCAGACACAACAAAGTTTAAAAAAAAAATACAAACAACCCACATTATAAGAGAGGGTTGGTGTAACACAAGTTAAAATATAAAATTAGTATTATAAATGTATATAAACAAAAGGGTTAAAAAAGAATTAAAACGATAAAACCCATAAATGACTAATACTGGATTGATATTTTAAATGAAAGTTTAAAACTTTCAAACACATCAAAACAGATATGACGTTCCAAGTGCTAAAGTCTGTCGGGAAGAAGAAACGACATGTTTTAAAAAAAAAATCTTAATATTTAAATGTTAAGAGTATAAAAAAGCGTATATCAGCTTAAAAAGAAAAACAAAAAGGAAAAAAAACCCTAATAAGTTAATTTTCAATGCTAATAGATTAATAATATGGAAAAATAATAAAGTCAAAATAAGCCCAGCAAAAAGAGCTTTAACCATATATAAAAAATACATGTAAGCCATACCCAAAAAAAACACCAAACATCATTCTGTAACAGATCCAAATCTATAGACTAAGTTACATTAGTCAGCCCGATAGAATGTCATTGTTCCAGAAAACTTTGAGCATCCGCTGGAGATTTAAACAGCCGAAAAGTTCCGTCATCAAGAGTGACTCTCAAGTGTGCTGGAAATAACAGCGCTTGCTTGCAGCCTTTCTGGTGAAATTTCGACATAACCGATCTAAAAGCCATTCTTGCCCTTAAGACTTCAGGGCTATAATCTTCCAGAATGCGAAATTTAAATTCTTGAAAGCTGATCATACCCTTTTTCCGAGCCGCCCGAATCAAACACTCTTTGGTATGAGGGTAATGGATCCAGAGAATTACATGTCGTGGTTTCAAACTTGAATCAGACCGAAAACGGGAGACACGGTGTGCCCGATCGATTACCGGGAGAGAGTCCAATACCTCTGGACCCAAGACATCCATTAGAAATTTAGAGAAGAAAACAGTAAGATCACCGCTCTCAAATTTTTCCGGAATCCCAATTAACCGAAGATTTTGTCTTCGAGAGAGATTTTCCAAATCAGTAATTTTAACTTTATAACGATCCATCTGTTGAGAAGTCGAAGTTTGCTCTTCTTGTATTTTTTCGATTATACGATCTTTCTTGCGAGCGGCTTCTTCAAGAGCCAAAATACTTGCTTGTTGTTTTTGTGATTCCAGTGTAAGTGTCTGGAGTTTTTCTTCGACCAGCTTGAAACGCTCATCAAACTGAAAAAGCTTTACGGTTATTTTTCTCTCCAGTTCTTCAAATTTGTCTTCTATAAGCTTCACAATTGTTTCTAAAGTTATCGGTTCTTTCGTCTGTTTCGATTCTTTTGCTCTAGACATTTCAGCAAGTTGAGAATAATTCAAATAGTTAAAAAGAAAAATTCTGTATGTTTAGACCCCTTTAGAATAAGTATAAGAAGATCCTTTAAGGGGTATTTGTAGGTTAAAAAGATGTAAAAGGTTTGGAGCAAAGCCTAGAAGCGGTTTACTCCATGAGCGCCATCTTGAGACTCCCTCCCCTGGAAACTTTCCATGGTCTCTCGAGACTAACGGGGGTGTGTGTGTAACTGTGATGGAGAAATGACTAGGCCAGGGATGAGATGAGATTCTCCTGAGTGCCTGCATACACTTAGCAGGCCAAAGTAACCCCTAATACAAAGAGATGAGAGGAATTAATCCTGAATTCCACAACTTACAGACTGATTTCTATCCAAACTGTCAATACGGCTCAGATTTCTTTAGGTGAGGTGCAACTAAATCAATGAGCAAATGGAATGTGATTTCGCACTCTGAGCCTCAGTTGTTGGAAATTTGCAGAGTTTGACAATGGAACAGCCAGGAATTGTTAATAAAAAGGGAGAGTTCAATATGAGAATAACCTCGTGGAATATTATATACATAGATAACGTTCTGTAGATATTTATGTGGGTGCCTAACAGAATGAGGCAAAGAAAACCATTTTGAGGAACAAGGAAATGGAGAAATCAAAATATTTTGTGCTTGTCTGGGTTCAGGTTGAAGGGATTAGGCAGAATAATGGTGTAGCATGGACCAGATGGCCAAAGGGCCTGTCTTATATTGCTCTAGGACTGTTGTCTTTGAAGACAAAGCTACTGGAAATGTTGGAGAACAAGTCTAGAACGAATCAGGAGCAAAAAGAAATTAGCATAAGTACAACTGCACTGGTGGAGAAATTAATTGGGCTGGAAGGTGTAATCTGCATTTGAGGTTTTGACAATGGTGGTGATGGAGCAAGTGGATGCACTAGTCCACATATCCAAAATTTCAGAGGTTCAAGAACAGTGCCAATAGTGCTGAACAAAATAATGGAAAGTATTCTTTATGATGATGGTGATTGGATTGCCCGTGTCAGTGTGGGTTTAGGATGGGAAGATACATTTAATAATCTGTTAGTGGTTTGGGTAAGGTTGAATCTGTTCATTGTGCTGTACTTACATTTGCAGAAGGCCTTGATAAGGAGCCAACGGAAAATTTATTGAACCCAACAGCAGAGAAACAGTTCTTTCAGTCCATCCTATCCAAATCGACTGTGATACCTACAGTTGAACTCAGAAGTTTACATACATGTTAGCCAAATACATTTAAACTCAGTTTTTCCACAATTCATGACATTTAATCCTAGAAAGCATTCCCTGTCTTGGGTCAGTGAGGATCACTACTCTATTTTAAGAATGTGAAATGTCAGAATAATAGTAGAGTGAATGATTTATTTCAGCTTTTATTTCTTTCATCACTCTCCCAGTGGGTCAGTTTACATACACTTTGTTAGTGTTTGGTAGCATTGCCTTTAAATTATTTAACTTGGGTCAAATGTTTTGGGTAGCCTTCCACAAGTTTCTCACAGTAAGTTGCTGGAATTTTGTTCTATTCCTCCGGACAGAACTGGTGTAATTGAGTCAGGTTTACAGGCCTCCTTGCTCGCACATGTTTTTTCAGTTCTGCCCACAAATTTTCTATCAGATTGAGGTCAGGGTTTTGTGATGGCCACTCCAATACCTTGACTTTGTTGTCCTTAAGCAATTTTGCCACAAGTTTGGAGGTATGCTTGGGGTCATTGTCCTTTTGGAAGACCCATTTGTGACCGAGCTTTAACTCCCTGGCTGATGTCTTGAGATGTTGCTTCAATATATCCACATAAATTCCCTTCCTCATGATGCCATCTATTTTGTGATGTGCACCAGTCCCTCCAGCAGCAAAGCACCCCCACAACATGCTTCACGGTTGGGATGGTGTTCTTCGGCTTGCAAGCCTCACCCTTTTTCCTCCAAACATAACGATGGTCATTATGGCCAAACTGTTCAATTTTTGGTTCATCAAACCAGAGGACATTTCTCGAAAAAGTAAGATCTTTGTCCCCATGTGCACTTGCAAACTGTAGTCTGGCTTTTTTATGGCGGTTTTGGAGCAGTGGCTTCTTCCTTGCTGAGCAGCCTTTCGGGTTATGTCGATACAGGACTCGTTTTACTGTGGATATAGATATTTGTCTACCTGTTTCCTCCAACATCTTCACAAGGTCCTTTGCTGTTCTGGGATTGATTTGCACTTTTCACGCCGAAGTATGTTCATCTCTAGGAGACAGAATGTGTCTCCTTCCTGAGCGGTATGACGGCTGCGTGGTCCCATGGTGTTTATACTTGCGTACTATTGTTTGTACAGATGAACGTGGTACCTTCAGGCATTTGGAAATTGCTCCCAAGGATGAACCAGACTTGTGGAGGTCCACAATTTTTTTTTTTCTGAGGTCTTGGCTGATTTCTTTTGATTTTGTTTGTAAACTTCTGACCCACTGGAATTGTGATTATAGTCAATTAAAAGTGAAATAATCTGTCTGTAAACAATTGTTGGAAAAATTACTCATGTCATGCACAAAGTAGATGTCCTCAACGTCTTGCCAAAACTAATATGAAATCAATATGAATATGTTATCAATATGTTTGCTAATATGAAATCTGTGGAGTGGTTAAACACTGAGTTTTAATGACTTCAACCTGAGTGTATGTAAACTGACTTCAACTGTATCTGCGCTAATTCCATTTGCCACACTTGTCCTGAATCTCCGTACTCAAGCGCATGTCCAGATGTAAGGTTCAAGCTTGTTTAATGCCATTTCCAGTACACTAGGGTAAAGGAGAATGAAATAATTGTTACTTTTGATCCGATGCAGCACCAAAAAAACACAATAAATAAAAATACGCAAGATAGCTTATATACATAGATTGATAATATGTCCATGAAGTAATGCTAGGCACAGGAGTGTGTGCATGAGGTGGCTGATGGGATATGATAAAACAGTGGTGAGATAGTGGGTGGAGATGTTGATCAGCCTTACTGATCATGGAAAGTAACAGTTTTTGAGTCTGGTGGCCTTGGTGTGGATGCTATGTAGTCTCCTCACTAATGGAAGTCGGACAAACAGGATGGGTGTGATCCTTCCTGATGCTACTGACCCTTATCTGCGTATAGGTGTCCTTGATGGCAGGTAGGCTGGTGTCTGTGATGCGTTGGGCAGTTTATCCACCCGTTGTAGGGCCTTTCCTGCCCACTGCAGATCAGTTTCCGTACCATGCAGTGATGCAGATTGTCAGGACGCTCTCTGCTGTGCATCAGTACAATGATGTGAGTATGGATGTGTGGAGTCCAGCTCTCTTCTGCCTCCTCTGAAAGTAGAGGCATTGGTGAGCTTTCCTGATTGTATAGAATGTGTTCTGAGACCATGACAGGTTGTGCAAGATCTTCACTCCCAGGAGTTTGAAACTGATTGCCGTTTCCATTGCTGTATCACTGGTGTAAGAGGGGCAGGGTGGGAGTTCTCCTAAATTCAATAACCACCTTTGTCTTGTTGACATTGCGGAGGAGTTTATTTGCCTGGCAGCATGCCTCGTCCACCTCCTCTCTGTAGACTGTCTCATCACTGTTGGCGATGAGCTGCACCACTGTTGTGCCTTTTCAGCACTACATGTATCTGCCTTTACCACTTTGCCTGGCAGTTTGTTCCAGATATTCACCGCATTCTGTGAGAACAACTTGCCCCTTATATTTCCTTTACCCTTCTCCTTTCTGCCCCCTCCTAGTTCTAGAACCCCCGCCACAAGAAAGCAGCGTCCATCATCAAGGAGCCCCACCACACAGGCCATGCTCTTTTCTCACTGCTGCCATTGGGCAGGAGGTACAGAAACATCACCTGGTTCAGGAACACCCTTCAACCATCAGGCTTTTGATCCAGTGTGGATAACTTGCAGTCTGAATTTGGCACGTTGATTCTTTGTCAGACTTTGTGCAGTTTTTCATTGATTCTGTTGTATTTCTTTGTTCAACGGTAAATGACAGCAAGAAAATGAATCTCAGGGTAATAGAGGATATATATACAGTATGTAATAAATGTATATACATTTATTAACAATATATTTGTTTTGAACTTTGAACTACCCATGCCCTCCAATTTTAGAAGCCTCCATGGTCATACCTCAGCCTCCTATACTTCAGTGAGACTAAACCTAGCCAATCCAATCTTGTTCTATAACTACAGGCCTACATTCGAAGTGATATCCGAGTATATCTCTTCTGTGTTACCTCACCCGTTTTAAAGTGTGGAGGCTGGAGACCCGCGTGGTCTCCTCTTGCTCCAGCGGTGTGTGATACCCATCTTCTTCAAGCAGGCTTCAGTCATACCGGTGCCCAAGAAGAACATGGTAACCTGCCTCAGTAACTATCCACTGTCTGAGTGGCGACTTGGATCCACTTCAGTTTGCCTACTGAAGCAACAGGTCTACAGCAGATGCTGTATCATTGGCTCTTCACAGAACCCTGGAACTTCTGGATAGAAAAAAAAGTATACATAAGGATGCTTTTTATTGGTTACAGCTCAGCATTTAATATCATCATCCCCTCAAAACTAATCAGTCATCTCCAAGACCTGGACCTCAATACCCCCTTGGCAATTGGATCCTGGATTTCCTCACTTGCAGACCCCAGGCAGTTCAGAATGGCAATATCATCTCTTCTACAAACTCTGTCAGCATAGGGGCGCCACAGGGCTGTGTACTCAGTTTCTGTTCTACTCGCTTTACACCTATGTCTGTGTGGCTAAGTACAGTTCCAGCACCATATACAAATTTGTGACGACACCACTGTTGTGGGCTGTATCAAAGGGGGGTGATGAATCAGCATACAGGAGGGAGATTGAAAACTTGGCTGAGTGGTGTGATAACAACAGCCTCTCAATCAATGTCAACAAGACCAAGGAACTGATTGTAGACTTCAGGAGAGGGAAACCAGAGATCCATGAGCCAGTAATCATCGGAGGATCAGAGGTGGAGAGGGTCAGTGACTGTAAATTCCTGGGTGTCGCTACCTCAGAGGACCTGTCCTGGACCCATCATATAAATATAATTGTGAAGAAAGCACGACAGTAGCTCTACTTCCTTAGGAGACTGCGGAGGTTTGGCATGTCATCGAAAACTTTGGCAAACTTCTATAGATGTGTGGTGGAAAGTCTGCTGACTGGCTGCATTATGTCCTGGTATAGGAACACCAATGCCCTTCATTGGAAAATCCTCCAAAAGGTAGTGGATTTGGCCCAGTACATCATGGGTAAAGACTTTCCAACCATTGAGCACATCTACATGAAACATTACCATAGAAAAGTAGCATCATCATCAAAGATCCTCACCACCCAGGCCTTGATCTTTTCTCACTCCTGTGTCTGGTAGAAGGTACAGGAGCCTCTGGACTCACACCACCAGGTTCAAGAACAGTTACTATCCCTCTACCATCAGGCTCTTGTACAAAAAGGGACAGTTACACTCATTCTATTTCTGGTGTTCCCACAACCAATGGTCTCACTTTAAGGACACTTTATCTTGTTATTTCATCCTCTTGTTGTTTATTGCTATTCATTTATACTTGCATTTGCACAGCTTGTTGTTCATTGATCCTGTTGACGGTTACTGGTCCATAGATTTGCTCAGTATGCCCACAGGAAAAAGAATCTCAGAGTTGTATGTGGTGACATGTATGTACTCTGATAATAGATTATACTTTGAGCAACACACACAAATTGCTGGAGGAACTCAGCAGCCCAGGCAGCATCTATAGAAAAAAGCACAGTCGACATCTTGGCCCAAAAATTCAACATTGCTTGGCTTGCTGAGTTCCTCCAGCATTTTGTGTGTTGCTCGGAATTACTGCATATATAGATTTTCTCTTGTTTGTGAATTGTACTTTGAATGTCAGGCTGCTGTTTGTTAATTACAGCTCAGCGTTCAACACCATCATATCCTCAGTGCTAATTGACAAGCTCCAAACCCTGGGCCTCTGTACCTCCCTCTGCAACTTGATTCCTGAGTTCCTCATTGGGAGGCCACAGTCTGTAGGGATTGGAAGTAACGTCTCCTTCTGGCTGACAATCAACACTGGTGCACCTAAGGGTGCGTGCTTTGCCCACTGCACTACTCTCTCTACACCCTCAATCGTGTGGTTAGGCACAGCTCAAACACCATCTATAAATTTGGTGATGGCACAAGTATTGTTGGCAGAATTTCAGATGGTGACAAGAAGACAAACAGAAGTGAGATCAGTCAACGTCAGTAAGACCAAGGAACTGATTGTGGACTTTCAGAAGGGGAAGTCGAGGGAACACACACCAGTCCTCATCGAGAGATCAGAAGTGAGCAGCTTCAAGTTCCTGGGTGGCAACATCTCTGAAGATTTATTCTGGGGCCCAACATATTGACGCAATTACAAAGAAGGCTCATAGCTACTATATTTCATAGAAACAAAGAAAACCTACAGCACAATACAGGCCCTTTGGCCCACAAAAGTGCGCCAAACATGTCCTTACCTTAGAAATTACCCAGAGTTACCCATAGCCCTCTATTTTTCTAAGCTCCACGTCCCTATCCAGGAGTCTCCTAAAAGACCATATTGTCTCCGCCTCCACACTGTTGCTGGCAGCCCATTCCACGCACTCACCACTCTGCTTTTTTTTTAAAAAAACAACAACTTACCCCTGACATCTCCTCTGTACCTGCTTCCAAGCACCTTAAAACTGTGCCCTCTCGTGCTGGCCGTTTCACCCTTGGGGGAAAAAGCCTCTGACTATCCACACGCTCAGTGCCTCTCATCATCTTATACACCTCTATCAGGTCACCTCTCATCCTCCGTCGCTCCAAGGAGAAAAGGCCGAGTTCACTCAATCTATTTTCATAAGGCATGCTCCCCAATCCAGGCAACATCCTTGTAAATCTCCTCTGCACCCTTTCTATAGTTTCCACGTCCTTCCTATAGTGAGGCGACCAGAACTGAGCACAGTACTCCAAGTGGGGTCTGACCAGGGTCCTATATAGCTGCAACATTACCTCTCTGCTCCTAAACTCAATCCCATGATTGATGAAAGCCAATGCACCATATGCCTTCTTAACCACAGAGTCAACCTGTGCAGCAGCTTTGAGTGTCCTATGGACTCGGACCCCCAAATTCCTTTGATCCTCCACACTGCCAAGAGTCTTAACATTAACATTATATTCTGCCATCATATTTGACCTACCAAAATGATCCACCTCACACTTATCTGGGTTGAACTCCATCTGCCACTTCTCAGCCCAGTTTTGCATCCTATCAATGTCCCGTTGTAACCTCTTACAGCCCTCCACACTATCCACAACACCCCCAACCTTTGTGTCATCAGCAAACTTACTGACCCATCCCTCTACTTCCTCATCCAGGTCATTTATAAAAATCACGAAGCGTAAGTGTCCCAGAACAGATCCCTGAGGCACTCCACTGGTCACCGACCTCCATGCAGAATATGACCCGTCTACAACCACTCTTTGCCTTCTGTGGGCAAGCCAGTTCTGGATCCACAAAGCAATGTCCCCTTGGATGCCATGCCTCCTTACTTTCTCAATAAGCCTTACATGGGGTACCTGATCAAATGATTTACTGAAATCCATATACACTTCATCTACTGCTCTACCTTCATCAATGTGTTTAGTCACATCCTCAAAAAATTCAACCAGGCGCCATGCTGACTATTCCTAATCATATTATACCTCTCCAAATGTTCATAAATCCTGCCTCTCAGGATCTTCTCCATCAACTTACCAAGCACTGAAGTAAGAGGAGTTTTCAGGGACTTGGTATGACACCCGAGACTTGCAGATTTCTACAGATGTACTGGAGAGAGCATTCTAACTGGCTGTGTCACTGTCCGGAATGGAAGGCCACTGAACAGGATCGGAAAATGCTGCAGAAAATTGCAGACTCCATCATGGGCACTAGCCTCCCCAACATCAAGGACATCTTCAAAACAAGAAGCCTGAAAAAGGCGGCTTCCATCATTGAGGACCCCCATCATCCAGGACATGCCCTCTTACTGTTACCATCAAGGAGGCGGTAAAGGAACTTGAAGACACACTCTCAATGTTCTAGGGACAGCTCCTTCCCCTCCCCAACAGATTTCTGAATGGACAATGAACAAGCCCATGGACTTTAACTCAAACGTGGAAACCTGCAGATGTGGAAATCCGAGCAACATACACAAAACACTGGAGGAACTCAGCCAGTCAGGCAGCATCTGTGGAAGTGAAAAACAAATATATTAGTTTTTTTTATTATTATGTATTATAATGTGCTGCTGATGCAAAACAATAGATTTCACAACATGTCCTATTGATATTTAACCTGGGTCTGATTCTGAAACTAGTGCTCTCTGCATAACTCTGAAGACATCCAAATAGAAGCCAATATAAAATATTTGTTATCAGTGCAGCAACAAATGTCTCACTGAGAGTAAAGTGTGTTTATGTTCCTTTCCTTATCTTTTATGAATTTGCACCAAAGATTTTGGTTTCACATCCATATTTATTTTATATATGAGGTGCAATAATAACACTGTTTAGAGATGGTTATTTTTCTATTGTCTTTTTAAAAGATTAATATTAATAATTCTTGAACGAGTGTTATGAACTGTTTCATTTATTCCAGTCTGCCGCTATTCTGTGTATCTTATTTGGAGATTCACTGCGGAACAGGGTCTTCCGGCCCAACGAGCCCCATCACCCAGAAATCCAGCTGTTGAACCCCAGTCTAAACACAGGACAATTTATAATGACCAATTAACCTGCCTTTGGACTGTGGGGGGAAACT
Source organism: Hemitrygon akajei (assembly GCF_048418815.1). Classification (NCBI taxonomy): domain Eukaryota; kingdom Metazoa; phylum Chordata; class Chondrichthyes; order Myliobatiformes; family Dasyatidae; genus Hemitrygon; species Hemitrygon akajei. The sequence goes on along the minus strand of NC_133128.1, from coordinate 124,149,417 downwards.
GGAGGAAACCCACGCATTCACAGGGAGAATATCCAAACTCCATCCAGACGGCACCAGGATTGAACTCTGAACTGCTACGCCCTGAGATGTGATGGCTTTGAGTTAACTGCTTTGCTATCGTGGTTATACTTTTATTAACACTAAAACAGTGAATACACATAAATATGCAACATGCTCATTCCTTTTCCATAAAATCATCCTTTATTATTGTTGCTGATTCATTAATCATTGATAAACTTCTGCCAATTACAGTGACATGCAAGAGAAGTTTTCAGAAGATTATCGCCAGTTTGGGGCACAAGATCTCAAAGGTTTGCCGCTTTTTCCCTAGATAGTTCAGAAGTTCAAGGCTTCAAGATGGCGGCACAACGCAGTTTGCAGCGGCCTCTCCGGAGTTGATATCTGTTATTTGTCAAGCGGGGGGCCGTGCACAATCCTAATCTGATGAAAAACGGACGTGGGAGCACGGAGGAACATCGGGAAATCTCCAGGAAGGCCTTCTTCATTGCTGCTGCTGTTGTGAGGTCCGGGACTCTGCTGGGAAGAACAGGCCCCCAGTCCTCGGGGTTGCGTTGCTGGTGGCGGGGGCGTCGTAATGCGCTCAGCAGAGGATGGTGCTCAGAGAGGCTGTACCGGACGGGATGGTCGGAGGCTCGGAGGTTTGACGGACTCGGAGTCCGCTGTGGTCGGGGTGCTTTCACTGTGTGTTGCGTCTGTGAGGCTGAGTCCAGCGTGGAAGTCCATAGCGGGGGAATTCCCTTCTGCCGCCAGCGTGGGATGACAAGTCTATCGGGACCCTGAGGACTTGTGGAAACTGTGTGGTGGTTTCTTTCGAACTTATAGTCTTTTAACAGCTTTGGACTATTTTAACTGTGCCCATGGTCTTTTTTTTAATCAATACGGTACTGTTTGCACTGTTGTAACTATGTGGTTTTGTGTAGGTCTTGTAGCTTTAGTTTTTGGTTTGTTGGGTGGTAGAGTTGGTCTCTTGGTGTGTCTGGGTAGTCTTGTTTTGTCTGGTGGATTTGGAGCTCCTTTCCGGGGAACGTGCTAAAATGGTAGCACGATATTAATACGCAGCAGCCTCTCCGGACCCTGGATTTGGGGATTGCCAAACGTTATGTGGATTTTCTGGTGTATCCCGTCCCGTCCCCCAGTCCCCCAGTCCCAGTAAATCCGTATGAATCCTTCCTGCACCCTCTCCTGCTTATTGACATCCTTTCTATACTTGGCTGACCCACACAATACTCCCAGTGTGCCCTCACCAACATATTGCAGAGTTGTACGATGAATGGCCATCTATGTACTCTAGATTCTGGATTGTTTATTGTACACGAGAGTGAAGGAGAATGAAATGATTGTTGCTCAGAATCCAATGCAGCATTATAAACAATAAACATAAATATAAAAGCAATGCTAAGACGCACAATGTACAAGTAATTGTTTGAGTGTGGCCGTATATACATTAGAGTAGCTTCTATACGTGGACTGATGGTCTGTACGTAGAGTGACGCTCGGTACGGGATCATCTGTACGTAAGGTGACTGATAAAGTGTTTCTCGGCAAGAGGAACTTCTCCAGGTGGCAGCGGGCATATGAAATCACAGAGACTGTGTCAGTGTGGGTAAGAGGTGTGGAGTTTAAGCGTGAAGTGGCAGGGGTATGGGGGGATGTGGAGAGGAGTGGCTGATGTGAATGTAGTGGTGGTGGGGGTCCTTGCCCAGTGATCAATAAAAGTGTGCATGCCAAACACCGCCCTGTCTCTATCTCCACTTTAAGAGAATTACGTGTCTGCACCAGGGAGACCCTTTATCCACTTTGACCTGAATCATTAGCACGGTATTTTTCCTCACAGACCTGGCCTGATCTGCTGATTAGTTCCAACTTTGGTGTTTTTAAAAAAAAATATTTACCTTTGTGTGACGTCTTTCATCCCTGTTGTAGGTGTCTGCGCCGAAGAGGTGGTCCCTATAAAACAGAACCCGCTACAGACCTGACGCAGTGGCGACTCTCTAACGTTGAGGGCAGACAGACCTGGAGTTACGTTGACTACAGAGAGGCAGAAAGTCGGCCGCAGACATTGCTGGAACGACATTCACTGGGTCTCGATACCGTACGTATACATCTTCCACTTTCAGAGAAGCATGTGCAGCCAGTTTCACGGACCCGAAAGAGCGGTCGTGTGACAGTCCTTTCCTTAAACACGAGATTCTGCAGAAACTGGAGATCTTGAGCAATGCACACAAGGAACTCAGCTGGTCAGGCAGCATCTATGGAGGGGGATGAACAGTCGATGTCTTGGGCTAAGACCCTTCATCAGGACAGGAAAGGAAAGGGGCAGAAGCTAGAACGTTTAAGCTCCTTGTTTTTCAGGATCCTTCATCGAGACTTCCTTTGTCTTAAGGTAGCCTCACACTGGTATCTGAGCAATTTTGTCCACCACACAGGATTCAGTTCAATGAAGGATGTTCAGCGGATTGTAGTTACCCTGTTTTCCGTAGCTCAATGAATTTGCACTTAACGAGTTGTCGTGTGGAGATAAAGTACATCATCGTTTCTTATCCTGTCACTCACTGCGCTTCGGATCACAAACTAAAAGACTTGAGAAGCCTATCGAACATTGGAAGGCCTAGATAGAGTAGACGTGAAGAGAATGTTTCCTGTAGTGGGGGAGTCCAGGACCAGAAGACACATCCTCAGAATATAGGGGTTTCCCTTTAGAACAGAGATTAGGAGGAATTTCTTTAGCCAGAGGGAGCTGAATCTGTGCAATCCATTGCCACAGACGGCTGAAGAGGCCAAGTCATTGGGTATGCTTAAGTGGAATTTGATAAATTCTTGATTAGTAAGCGTGTCATATATAACAGGGAGAAGGTAACAGAATAGGTTTGAGGGATAATAAATCAGCCATGATGGAATGGTGGGATCAGACTCGATGGGCCAAATGGCCTAATTCTGCTTCTATGTCTTGTGGTCTTATGGAATGTTTTCCAGCAGTGTTCTGGTTTTTATTGTGAAATACCTTAAAATTGTTATCTTCGTTTAAGCTTCCTTGGCAGTGAAGTGATGAGCCCTGTCTTCAGCAGGCTCACAGAACTCCCACCCGTAATAATGTTCCAATCACCTTCTCTGCGACCTCTGAGGCCAGCTCCAAAGGTAGCTTAAGCATTCAGTCTGAGCTGTATTTTATAACATTAATCTCAAGGTTGGATACTTTGATGAATTTACTTTGATCTTTGAACCAATCCATTTACCCTAGCTTGCTGTTCTGTGTCCCTTAGGTAATTCTGTTTTGGGTATCCCTTTCCTGAGATAAATTGTCTTGCACCTTCTCAAATGTTCTTTGAATATCAGACTAGGTTGTAAGTTATCTGCAATGTTGCTTCTCTCTCTCTCTCTCTCTCTCTCTCTCTCTCTCTCTCTCTCTCTCTCTCTCTCTCTCTCTCTCTCTCTCTCCCTCTCTCTCCCTCTCTCTCCCTCTCTCTCCCTCTCTCTCCCTCTCTCTCCCTCTCTCTCCCCCTCTCTCTCTCTGTTCCCTTCCCGCTGCTGGTCTACTGTAACTGTGCAGTATCTCAGTCCTTTGATCTCTAATTCTGATGAAAGAGGCACTGACATTGTCCCTCTCTGGTTTTTTGACAGTTGCTTTGTTATATCTACTTCTGCCTCCATTTTGTCCTCCCCCATCATTTTTGAACAGAGGCAGTGTTCTCCCCAAGTGCTTCACCTCTTTGAGGCAAGCCTGTGTATGAAGGTGACCTGCCCGTAGCTCTGCAACTTTCGTTACTATGTGCCCTGCCTTTACCTCCCTTGGGCTGCTTTGCATTCATCCTGTTAATCTCCATCACCATCCCATCTTGTCCCTTTTTGCCACTTGTTTCTGTGCCTGTTCTGTACCGGCTCCCAATCTCTCCTAAAGGGAGCAGCAGTGCTGGATCAGCATACAAGACAGGGGTATTGATTCTGGTTTTATTTGAGATACATTTTACTCTTCGTGACCCGGGACTACTTGTCCACAGAATGGCGGACTGCTGTAGAGTCATACAGGTTGAAGCAGACCCTGTAGCCCACCTTGTCCAGGTGCTCACCTAGGCTTGTTCCATCTACCTGCATTTGACTCGTGTCCCTCCAAACTCTCCTACCTGTCCAAATGTCATTTAAACACTATAATCGCCCCCACTTCTAGCACTTTGCACCTTGTTGCACGTACTCACCACCTTCTGTGTAGAAGAACACGCCTCTCGGGTCCCCATTAAATCTTAAACCTATGCTCTGCAGATTTATTTTCCCCAACCCTTGGAAAGAGACCAGAGATATTGGACATTTCCAGTTGAAACGCCCCTCCGGTCTTGTGTATCCCACTGTGCAGCTGGAACTCCAAGGGCTGGCTCTTCCGTTTTCCTCCCGTGTTTCTGTCCCCTTCCACGAGAACCAAAACTCGTGTCTCTCCACCCACTCTCAAAATCCGGAGCATCTCTTGGCGTCCCTCACCTCACCAGCAGGTGGCAGTAGACAGCAGGAGACAGAGTTGGCAGTTCTGTAATGACAGATCTTGTCATTGCTGGAAATGCAGAGTGCAGTGAGCTGGAGATCAGGTAGCATCTCTGGAGTGCAATCAGCAGTCGATAGTTTGGGCCTGGAAAGGAACTTATTCTGGCTTCTTCCCCCTTCCTTTCCAGTCCTGATGAAGGGTCTCAGCCTGAAACCTCGACCATTTATTCCTCTCGATAGATGCTGCCTGACTTCCTCCAGCTTGTGTGTGTGTGTGTCTGTCTGTCTGAGCGGTTGCAAACACTCTGATCCTGATCAGTGCTCCACGGCCAGGCGTTATGTTCTCCGTGAGGTCTCACACTGCACTCCTTCCAAGGCGCCCTTCCCTGTGGTATGGAGAGTTTGCTTCAAAAACATCATTGCTCATTTCCAGTCGATCACTGCGCTACTGTAAAATTGGGAGTGCTGGGCGTAGGGATGCTGTCCCCCAAATTAATAATTCCCATCCCAGAACGTTCCTGGGGTCACCATATTCAAGTGAGGTTGCTTGAGCGATGCTGCAGAGTGACTTAGTTGTCAGAGAGGCCATTTTGATGGGCAGGCCATGTGACCAATGGCCGGAGGAGAAGGTGGGGCTCCTGTGATGATGATGGGTCGCAGGCAAACAGCCAGCAGACTAGGACAGACAGACAGACTTTATTAATCCCAAGGGAAATTGGGTTTTGTTACAGTTGCACCAACCAAGAATAGAGTAGAAATATAACAAAATAAAACCATAAATAATTAAATGATAATAAGTAAGTTATTCCAAGTGGAAATAAGTCCAGGACCAGCTTGTTGGCTCAGGGTGTCTGACGCTCTGAGGGAGGAGTTGTAAAGTTTGATGGCCATAGGCAGGAATGACTTCCTATGACGCTCAGTGTTACATCTCGGTGGAATGAGACTCTGGCTGAATGTACTCCTTTGCCTAACCAGTACATTATGGAGTGGATGGGAGACATTGTCCAAGATGGCATGCAACTTGGACAGTATCCTCTTTTCAGACACCACCGTCAGAAAGTCCAGTTCCACCCCACAACATCACTGGCCTTACGAATGAGTTTGTTGATTCTGTTGATGTCTGCTACCCTCAGCCTGCTGCCCCAGTACACAACAACAAACATGGTAGCACTGGTCACCACAGACTCGTTGAACATCCTCAGCATCGTCCGGCAGATGTTAAAGGACCTCAGTCTCCTCAGGAAATAGAGATGGCTCTGACCCTTCTTGTAGACAGCCTCAGTGTTCTTTGACCAGTCCAGTTTATTGTCAATTCTTATCCCCAGGTATTTGTAATCCTCTACCATGTCCACACTGACCCCTTGGATGGAAACAGGGGTCACTGGTGCCTTAGCCCTCCTCAGGTCCACCACCAGCTCCTTAGTCTTTTTCACATTAAGCTGCAGATGATTCTGCTCGCACCATGTGACAAAGTTTCCCACCGTTGCCCTGTACTCAGCCTCATCTCCCTTGCTGATGCATCCAACTATGGCAGAGTCATCAGAAAACTTCTGAAGATGGCAAGACTCTGTATTGTAGTTGAAGTCTGAGGTGTAGACGGTGAAGAGAAAGGGAGACAGGACAGTCCCCTGTGGAGCCCAGTGCTGCTGACCACTCTGTCTGACACACAGTGTTGCAAGCACACGTACTGTGGTCTGCCAGTCAGGTAATCAATAATCCATGACACCAGGGAAGCATCCACCTGCATCACTGTCAGCTTCTCACCCAGCAGAGCAGGGCGGATGGTGTTGAACACACTGGAGAAGTCAAAAGACATGACCCTCACAGTGCTCGCTGGCTTGTCCAGGTGGGCGTAGACTCGGTTCGGCAGGTAGACGATGGCATCTTCAACTCCTAGAAGAGATCTGAAGTTCAGAGGGAGCTGGAGTGATATCACTTGGACACAGTTCCTACTGCAGGCGCAAGGGTCTGGTACAGACAGTCAAGATGTTTAAGTGAGCCTGTGGTCAGTAACCCTGCATTTTTCATGGAAATGGGCTCTGAGTCCCAGATTGTGAGACAGCTGACTGATAGAATCATACAGCAATAGCACTATACATAAGGCATAGGAGCAGAATTAGGCCATTCAGCCCATCGAGTCTGCTCTGTCATTCCATCGCAGCTGATTTATTATCCCTCTCAACCCTATTCTCCTGCTTTCTCCCTGTAACATTTGACACCCTTCATAATCATGAAACTATCAACCTCAGCTTTAAATATACCCAAGTGACAGGCTCCACAGCCTTCTGTGGCAATGAATTCCGCAGATTCACCATCCTCCGGCTAAAGAATTTCCTCCTCATTTCTGTTCCAAAAGGGCAACCTCCTTTCTGAGGCTGTGCCCTCTGCTCCTAGACTCACCCACTTTGGGAAACATCTTCTCCACATTCACTCTATCTAGGCCTCTCAATATTGGATAGAGGCCTTTCGACCCAACTGATCCGTGGTGCCCACCCAGCTTGGCCAACATCCCTCCAATCCCTGCCCCTCCATGTCCTTCCATAACGACCTGCCTCCACCACTTCACGGTGATCTTTCTATCTTTGATATAATAGGTAATGGAGCTGCCTCAGGTGAGGTTGGGGGCAGGGTCAAGGTGGAGTTTGTCATTTGCTAAGTACATTTAAGCACAGGTACGATGAAAAAGTTACTTGCAGAGCCATCACAGGCATCTACATCACACAGAAGCACCTCTCACAAGAGAAACATAAATTAACTGTAAACGAAGCACAATTTTTTACAGAGCACAACTAGAACACAAAATATAGGTTAGTGCAAAGTGATCAAATTAGATTGGATGGATATTGGCAAAATTGAACTGATGGTCAGCTTGGCTTTGTCAGTGCAGTTGGTAAATCATACCACGAAATCTAACTGCTCGCTCTTCCCACTTTTCTCAAAGTTCAAAATACACTTATTATCAAAGTACATTTATGTCACCATATGCAACTCTGAGATTTGTTTTCTTACAGGTATTCACAGTAAAACAGAGAAATACAACATGCAATCTGCAATACAATTGTATTCTAAAATCGAATTCAATCTACTTTATACAAATAAAATTACACACAGAGACTCAAACAACCAATGTGCAAAAAAAAAGACAAACTCTGCAAATGAATAAATAATACTGAGAGCATGGGTTGTGAATCTACAGGCTGAGGAATTAGTTCAGTGTTGAGATGAGGGAAATTATCCACACTACTTCAGGAGCCCGATGCTTGAAAGGTAATTGCTGTTCCTGAACCTGGTGTTCCCGTACCTCCTTCCTGATGGCAGCAGCGAGACGAGGGCACGGCCTGGACAGTGATGGATGCTGCTGATCTTGTGGCAGTGCTGCTTGTTGATGTGCTCAGGGGAGGGGAGGGGAGGGCTTTTGGCTGAGGTGCCCTTACTTGCTGAAGAAACCAATAGGAAGTGGTCAGCAATAGTGGCGAAACACTGAACGCAAAGGAAAACCCAGCACGGGTCTGTAGGAGGCACTTGTGATTTTCCCTTTGTTTTCTTCCCACCTCTCTGCTCCTCGTAGGAGTGCTCTCAGAAGATCAGCGACTCTGTCCCTTCGAGCACCTCGTCCACGTACAGTAGGGATGGGGATCTCTGCTGGGCTACTTACAAAGACTTTCTGCAGATGGAAATAATCTTTAAAAAAAAACACTATAGATACTGAAAATCCCTGAAGAAAGGTCTTCGCTCCAGAAAGGTGTATTCCCCTCCAGAGATGCTGCCTGACCTGCTGTGTTCCTCCCCCATTTTGTGTGTGTGTTACTCAAGATTTCCTGTATCAGCAGAATCTCATGTTACTGAAAATTAATTTCTAATTCCAGACTCCTGATAATTAAACATGGCCCCTAACAAAATCTGGGTTATGAACTAGTCATTTCTATTCTTTAAATATAAAAAAAATCAAAATAATATATTTAATTTTGGACAAATTCCATATTGGGCATAGCTAACACAATTTGTGGTGTGGAACCAAAATGAAATATTGAAATAAATTTAATTCGGGCTGTGTCTTTCTGTTCCAGAGTAAATATGCCTGCGATTTGGGGCATGCTGGGTCACCACAAGAGGCAGCTCTGCATGGGATGCAGTTTTATGCAAAGTTGCAGGCGGAGGACGGACATTGGGCTGGAGACTATGGTGGACCACTCTTCCTTCTACCAGGTTAGTCAGAGAAACTCTGAAACGAAACTGGGGTTAGACCTTCTTACAAGCCTGTGTTCTGATTCCCTCTAGCCCAGCGAAGATATTTGAGGAATGACTGCATCAAAATGAATATGGGGTTGAGAGGTGACTTGATAGAAGCAATGAGATTGAGTGTACGGCCAAAGACTTTTTGCCAGGGCAGAAATGGCTAATACGAGAGGGCATGATTTTAAAGTGATTGGGGGGGGGGGGGGGTGAGGGGAATGTCAGAGGTAAGTTTTTTACACAGAAAGTGGTGGGTGTGTGGAAAACTCTGTCAGTGGTAGTGGTGGAGGCAGATACATTAGGGGCATTTAAGAAACTCATAGACAGAAGGATGATAGGAAGCTGGAGGGCTATGCAAGAGGGAAGGGTTAGATTGATTTTAGAGTGGGTTAACGGGTCAGCACAACATCATGGGCTGTGGTATAATGTCCGATGTCCTGTTATGAAGAGACCTATAACAACAAACCGGAGAGTGGACGGATTGATGCAGGTTTTAGTGTCGGCTGATTTGCTTCTCCGGTCTGAAGTTTCATCTGACACGGGGTGTCTGTTACGTACCGCTTACCGCAGAGGTTTGACTGAGTGAGGTCTGGGTTCCGTGCTCAGTGGCAGTGTCATCGCTGATTAACTGGACTCACCCTCGTTCCTCAAACACACTTTATTTACTTGTGCACAAAGAGAACAGCACGGCCCCTGTCACCCCACTGTTCTGAAATCTGAACAGCAAGATGTTATTTGACAAACTGTGTGTTTGAATTCCTTACTCGCAAGATCAATCGCCATTCACAATACAGGAAATGAGCTGAAATGACAAGCTGATAACCACTGAGACCTTGACATTGCTAAAGTAATTGTCCCTGATTGGTGTGTTCCTTCAATCCTTCCATTACATCCTTAGTTTTTCTCAGCTAGCCAAATGCTGTGAGAAAGGGCAGCTAGGTCCATAATGCGTCTCACTTCAAAGGCCTCTCTTGCCTGGGTTGTCTGTACACTATCTGTACACTATTCTTGCTGTGGGTGCCCATCCCTGAGCAGGCAGGCTTGGCCCTTCTGTCCCTTGCTCCTTCCCAACTCTGCAGCCGTTCCCTCTCCGATTCCTTACTCCAACCCCCACCCTCTGCTCTCGCTCTGACTTAAACCACGTTCAGACAGACTGTGCCAGTGCGGCTTCCCAGACGATCTGAGGAAGGAGCTTCACCAGACGCAGTAGTTCCTTCAGCACAGAAACTCCGAGGCTGGTTAAGACCGGAAGACCCAGGAGCAGAATTAAAGCATTTGGCCCTTCGAGTCCGCTCCAGCATTTGATCATGGCTGGTTTGTTTACCCTCTCAACCCCACTCTCCTGTCTTCTCCCTATATCCTTTGACACCCTTCTCCTTTGTACCTAGAGTCATAAGAGTAGAGGAACATAAATGTTCAGGCTTGAGTTTCATACATTTGTTTTTTTTTAAATGTTCTGTGTGAAGAACGAAAGATGAGAGAGGAGTCATACCTTTCTGACTTGAGTTTGATGGAATGGGAGCGCAGATACAATGGGCCGAATGGCCTAACTCTACTCCTTTGTCTTATGGTCCAACCCCCACCGTTTCTGCATTGGGTGGTATTGGCTTGTTGGGCCAGTTACTGTGCGGTATCTCTCAATAAAATACCATGTAAAATGTAGCCATTTCTTCTGGGGAAAATCAGGGGGTGCCAATGACTTGTGATTTTTAGCTTCTGAGTCAGATATTTCAACACCAATGACTTGTCAGTGCCGAGTCAGGAATTTCGGAAGGCTCGGAGGCAGCTCATGACAATAGTGGGCGGGCACCTTTAATTTTAGGCCCAGAGACAGCGAAGTGTCATGTTGGGAAATGATTTCAAGACATTTGAGGTTTCCTTTGATCTTTTAGGTCTCCTAATTACATGTCACGTGGCAAAGATTCCTCTCTCAGACTTCCAGAGGAAGGAGATGGTGCGGTATCTACGTTCTGTACAGCTCCCGGATGGAGGCTGGGGACTGTAAGTACCAATAAGTCGGTTCCAAATTCAGGTAAATCCTCTCTTTCACAGTCCCCACTGTTAATTTTCCCAGCATTGATGTATATTATTGATTATATTATACCTTATATTCCGTTCAAGCCACACTCAGGTTGGAGGAACAACACTTTATATTCCGTCTGGGTAGCCTCCAACCTGATGGCACGAGCATTGATTTCTCTAACTTCTGTTAATGCCCCTCCTCCCCTTCTTACCCCATCCCTTATTTTTTTCCCTCTTTTTTTTCTCTCTGCCCCTCTCACAATCACTCTTTGCCTGTTCTCCATCTTCCTCTGGTGCTCCCCTCCTTTCTTTCTCCCTTGGCCTCCCATCCCATGATCCTTTCCCTTCTCCAGCTCTGTATCCCTTTTGCCAATCACCTTTCCAGCTCTTAGCTTCATCCCTCCCCCTCCTGTCTTCTCCTGTCATTTCGGATTTCCCCCTCCCGCTCCCACTTTCATATCTCTTCCTATCTTTTCTTTCAGTTAATCCTGATGAAGGGTCTTGGCCTGAAATATAGACTGTATTTCTTCCTTTGAATTTAGATGGCTAGCTCACTCTGGATCCTGTGTGTTCTAACCTTCTGGACTGACCTATCCACATAGATAACATCTACTACCCTGCCCTCCTCGATCCTTTTGGTCACTAGCTTAATAGGCTCAGTTAAATTTGTGTGACATAATCTACCACACATGGTCATGCTAGTTATCACTAAACTGCCCCTGCTTTTCAAGGTGTAAATATATCCAGTCTCTCAGAATCCCCTCCACCAACTTGCCCATCACTGATGTCAGTCTCATTGGTCCATAGTTCCCTGGTTTGTCCTTACAGCTTTCCTTAACTGAAGACACGTTAGCTGCCTTACAAACTTCTGGTACCTCACCCGTGACCAATGAAGATAGAAGAATATCTGTTAGAGTCCCAGAAATCTCCTTTATTCCTTCCCATAACGTTCTAGGATTCACCTGCTCAGGCACTGGAAATTTATCTACCTTCAAGACTGCCAACATAACCTCCTTTTAAAGCTGATGAAATACAGGATATCACTGTCCTTTTCCCTGTGCTTTCTAGCCTCCATAACCTTCTCCGCTGTAAATACTGATGAGAGGTATTCATTTAAGTCTTTGTCCATTTATCTTGTCTCCATACCCGTATGTGACCATGCTGAATCTAAAGGGGGCCTGTTCTCTCCATTGTTAGCATTTTGCTCTTAAGAACCTTTTAGAATCCTCATTTACCCTATCTGTCAGGGATATCTTGTGTACCTTTCTTGCCGTCTTAATTTCCTTCTTAACTGTGCTCCTGCACCTTCTACTCAAGGAACTCGCTTGATCCCAGCTGGCTACATCCAAAATCTGCCTCCTGTTTCCAAATCAGAGCCTTAATATCCCTCAGCAAAACAATCAGGCCTTCTCTAATACAGCCAGCCTTGCCCTTCACTCTTACTGACTCGTGCTGTTCTTGACCTCTTGCTACTTTGCTTGAAAAAGCCTCCAAGACTCAGCAAATGACCATTTACCTGCTTACAACCTCTCCTGATCAACTTTGTAAGTTCCTGTCCAATGTCATCAAAATTAGCTCCGCCCAGTTTAGGACATTAAGCCCATAAGACATAGAGAATCCTTCTATATTCCAGTTGTCCCAGAATGAACACTAACATTCCATTTGTGTTCCTTACCACTGACTACCTGTAAGTTCACCTTTAGGGATTTCTGTACAAGGACTCTGAAGTCTCTATGCTCCTCTGATTATTCATTCTACCAAAGTGCACTTCCATCTGTCACTCCTTTGCCCATTCTCCCAATCTGTCCAAGTTCTTCTGCAGAATCCCTGCTTCCTCAACACCACCTGCCCCTCCACATATCTTTGTATCATCCACTAACTTGGCCACAGAGCCATCAATTCCATCAGCCAAATTTAACTTGTGGATCATTTCTATCAGTTGTTCATAATAATCTTGAAAATAATAGAATTATGATCACTGTTGCCAAAGTGCTCCCCCACTGTCTCTATGGGTTCCTGTATGAGTTGACAATGGCTTTGGCTGGTGCAGCTGCCTCCGGTCACAAATATGACTTGTGTTCTGATTTGTACCTCAGGCATGTGGAAGACAAGTCGACAGTATTTGGAACGGCTTTGAATTACACAGCCCTGCGAATCCTGGGAGTTGATCCAGACGATGCTGACCTGGTCCGAGCGAGAAATAACCTTCACACTAAAGGTTGGGTTGTAAAAGATGAAGAGCAGCTTGCAACAAACTTTGTTTTTCTGGGGACGTCCAGCTGCCTCAGAATTAACTTTATTATCACAGAGTTAAAAGATGTGAAATTTGAGATTTTTGTGGCCGCAGTACAGTTCGAAGTCATAAAACTACTACAAACTTCAAAATAAGTAAACAGTGGAATAATGAAATTGTGTTCATGAACTACTCAGTAATCTGCTGGCAGAGGGGAGGAAGCTCTTGTGGGTCTTTAGACTACTGTGCCTCCTTCACATATGGTGAGGGGCGAGAAAAGGACGTGTCATGTCTGCAGCTTTCTGGAGGCATTGCCTCTTGAAGATGTCCTCGGTGGTGGGGAGGGTTGTAGCTGATGGATCTGGTCAAGTCTACAACGCTGTGCAGCCCCTTTGCAATCCTGTGCATAGCAGCTCCGTGCCAGGCTGTGATGCAATCTGTAATAATGCTCTCTGCAGTCACAGAAACTTGCAAAGGCTTTTGCTGACATACCAGATCTCCTCAAACTCCTCACGGAATCGAGCCTCTGGCATGGCTTCTCCGTGTGTGTGTGTGTTGGGCTCTAGAGCAACATACAACAAAAAAGGGCATTCAACGAATTATAAGCATAGAAAATTATATAAAAATAAAGTTAGAGGTTAAAGCGTGGATATAGTATAAAATCTGCATCAACACATAAATACCATCTCATATCTACAATTAAACAGCATTCTATAGAGTGGGTTAAAGTGTTTACAGTACAGTGCGGTGACTGAGGTAATGGATGGAGGGGGTGGGGGTGGCTAACTAGAATGGTTGATCAGATTAACTGACAGGAGGAAGAAACTTTAAAGATGTGGTAAGGTTTTGTTTCAATATCCCTATAGCACTCTCCAGAAAGGAGTTCATGGAAAAGGTAGGTAGTCTTTTTTTCCTGCTAGCTTCTTAGTCCCGGACACATACAAGTCCTGCGATGATAGTAAACTGCAGCCAGTGACCTTCTCTACAGTTCTGACAGTTCACTGTGGTTTGTGTATATTGTGAGATGTTACACCAAACCAGACAGCACTGACTGATGTGAGGGTGCTCCCTATGACGACAGTGTAGAAATGCATCAGTATGTTCTGGTGCTCCTAATTATTCCTGGAAGGTAACCATAGAACACTACAGCACAGTACAGGCCCTTCAGCCCTCCATGTTGTGCCGACCCATATAATCCTTAAAAAAAAGTACTAAACCCACACTACCCCATAATCCTCCATTTTTCTTTCATCCATGTGCCTGTCCAAGAGGCTCTTAAATAACCCTAATGTTTTAGCCTTCTCCACCATCCCTGGCAAGTCATTCCAGGCACTCACAATCCTCTGTGTTTTTAAAAAAAAAATCAATCCTACCCCTGATGTCTCCCCTAAACTTCTCTCCCTTAATTTTGTACATATGCCCTCTGGTGTTTGCTATTGGTGCCCTGGGGAAACAGGTACTGACTATCCACCCTATCTATGCCTCACATAATCTTGTAGACCTCTATTAAGTCCCCTCTCATTCTTCTACGCTCCAAAGAGAAAAGTCCCAGCTCTGCTAACCTTGCTTCATATGACTTGTTCTCCAATCCAGGCAACATCCTGGTAAATCTCCTCTGCACCCTCTCCATAGCTTCCACATCCTTCTCCTCTGCACCTTCTCCATAGCTTCCAATCCTGCTCGATGGTATGAACTTGGCACTTGCAGCTGCTTTGCTGTTGGATCTGGGCGTCTAATCAGTTCTTTTCCCTCTGGTTGAATGAGGGCAGGGAGTGGGCATACTTCCCTGGATCAAAGGAGACTGCGTAGTGACTCTATAGTGTTGTATAAAATCAAGACCTTCGCCACGAGGGACATGGGTAGGGTGAATGGTCAGTCTTACTCCCAGGATAGGGGAATCGATGGATCAAACTTAGGGTGGGAGTGGATTCTCCATCAGCACAGGGCAGTTAGCCCCGTGCTCCACTCACTTTGTACTCATGACTGTGAGGCTGAGCACAGCTCCAGTGCCACGTTTAAGTTTGTTGATGACACCACTGTCGTTAGCCAACTCAAAGGACGGGATTAATCAGTGTGCAGGAGGGGGACTGAAAATCTGGCTGAGTGGTGCCACAACAGCCTCTCACTCGATGTCAGCAAGACCGACCAAGGAGCTGACTATTGACTTTGGGAGCAGGAAACCAGAGGGCCATGAGCCAGTCCTCATCAGGGGATCAGAGGCGGAGAGGGTCAGCAACTTTAAATTCCTCAGTGTTACCGTTTCGGAGGATTTGTCCAGGGCCCAGCATGTGAATTCAATTCTGAAGAAAGCACCTCTACTTCCTTAGAAAGTTTCAAAGTTTCAGCCCCTGACATCTCAAACTTCTGTTGATGTGTGGTGGAGAGTATATTGACTGGTTGCATCACAACTTGGTATGGTACACCAGTGCCCTTGAATGGAGAAGCCTACAAAAAGTAGTGGATACAGCCCAGTCCATCACAGGTAAAGCCCTCCCCACCACTGAGCATATCTACATGGAGAGATCTCACAGTAAAGCAGCATCCATCGTCGAGGAGCTCCACCATTCAGGCCATGCTCTCTTCTCTCTGCTGACATCAGGAAAAAGGTACCGGAGCCTCAGGACCCATACTTCTAGGTTTAGGGACAGTTATTACCCCTCAACCATCAGGCTCTTGAATCATTGGGGATAACTTTACTTGCCCCGTCACTGAACTGTTCCCACAACATATGGACTCACTTTCAAGGACCCTTCATCTCATGTTCTAGATATTTATTATTATTTCTTTATAAAAAAAAATTATTAGTACAGTTTATCTTTTTTCACATTGGATTTCCATCCTGTATGGTGTAGTCTTTCATTGAATTGACTTTATTTCTTACACCCTGCACATGCATGAGTAAAAATCTTTACGTTATGTCTCTGTCTAAATGTCCAATGTGCAATTTATATTAATTTGTAATAAATAGCATGCACAACAGGACAGTCAATATAGCGTAGAAATACAGTTGTGTCAGCATGAATTAATCAGTCTGATGGCCTGGTGGAAGAAGATGGCCTGTTGGTCCTGTCTTTAATGCTGCAGTACCGTTTCCCAGATGGTAGCAGCTGGAACAGTTTGTGGTTGGGGTGACTCGGGTCCCCAGTGATCCTTTGGGCCCTTTTTACACACCTGTCTTTGTAAATGTCCTGAATAGTGGGAAGCTCACATCTACAGATGCGTTGGGTTGTCCACACCACTCTCTGCAGAGTCCTGAGATTGAGGGAAGTACAGTTCCCATACCAGACAGTGATGCAGCCAGTCAAGATGCTCTCAATTGTGTCCTTGTAGAAAGTCCCAAGGATTTGGGGACCATACCAAACTTCTTCAACTGTCTGAGGTGAAAGAGGTGCTGTTGTGCCTTTTTCACCACACAGCCAGTATGTACAGACCACGTGAGATCCTCAGTGATGTGTATGCTGAGGAACTTAAAGCTGTTCACCCTCTCAACCCCAGATCCATCGATATCAATAGGGGTCAGCCTGTCCTGTAGTTCACAACCAGCTCCTTTGTTTTTGTGACATTGAGGGAGAGGGTGTTTTCTTAACACCACTGTAGCCTGCAGGAAAGTGAATCTCAGGGTTGTATATGGTGACATATATGTACCTTGATGATAAATTTACTTTGAGATGGTGATGGGTATACTGAATGAGCTGTTAGAGGAAGTGCTAGAAGCAGGTGTAATTACAGTGTTTATAATGGGCATTTAGGCAGGTTTGTGACAGGAAATATGTAGAGCAGGGGTTCCCATTCTTTTTTATGCCATGGAGCCTTACCATTAACCGAGGGGTCTGTGGGCCCCAGGTTGGGAGCCCCTGGTTTAGCGGGAGATTGCCCAGATGAAATCAAATGGTAGGCAGCTGGCCAAACTCCTGATGAATGTGGCTGAAGGGCCTATTTCTGTGGTGTATTGTGAGATGCTGTGTGTCATCACTGCTGCCTTTGTCGCTGTGGTTAAACATTTTATAAAATTCACTTTGTTATAAACTTCAAACGTACTACTTCAGAGTTGGGTATTCTTAATTCCCTCAGACTCCATTCCTGACGTCCCAGTACATTCACTTTTCAAGAATGCAGTGCACTGCTTGTTCCTGTCAAGAGTATTTTTTAAAAGATATTGTCTGTCATTGGGAATTTTTGTAGACAGCGTGAAACTCGTTCTGTAATCGTCTTCCTCTGGTTTCAGGTGGTGCAGTTGGAATTCCGTCTTGGGGCAAATTCTGGTTAGCTGTCCTTAATGTCTACAGCTGGGAGGGGATGAACACGCTGTTTCCAGAGATGTGGTGAGTCCTGTGACAAAGCTTCAAGTTTGTGGGTTCGGAAAGCATAGTTAGTGTAAAATGAAAAAGGTGTGACTCTTATCAATTTTATTATGTAACAAACCTTGGTCAAAACAAGAAGTTTATTGAAACTATTTCTTTAATCCCTCTCTTGCACACCGATTATATTTCAATTAAAGTCTTTTAAAGCTCTGTCCACGTGCTAACTCATGGAGTTAGAAATGTCCGTTATTTTAAAAGTCATCACATTTTCAAATCCCCTCCCTGGTACCTCCACTCTGCAATCTCCTGCAGCCGTGCGACCATCTGATATCTACGCTTATCTAACTCTTCGTTTTAGCCTGATTTGATCACTCCATCACTGGTCTTCAGCTCCCCAAGAGTTTGAGGGTTCCCTCTCCATAAGCCTCGGCTTCTCTCGATTTTGTTTGTCTGCCTCATGGACTGGGCTTTTGTGGTCCTCCCTGACATTTCCCTAAGTCCTGATGTTCCTCTGAATGATTCTGGGATATTTTGCTGCATTAAAGAGGATGCGTAGATACAAATTGTTGTTGCTGTGTGCAGTACTAAAACCTGTATTAATAAAGCAGAGGATGCAATCTGAAGTTAGGAAGACACAAAAAATTCAAATGGATACATTCATCAGATTCAATCAATTGGATGCTATTAAATTGGTTATTTTAGTGAGCTATAAGACATGAGAGCAGAATTAGGCTATTCAGCCCATCGTCTGCTCTGCCATTTATTAACCCCCTCAACTCCATTTCCCTGCCTTCTCATCGTAATGTTTGGCGTCCTCACTGATCGAAAAACCCATCAACCCCTAATCACAAACAAGGGAAAACCTGCAGATGCTGGAAAGCCAAGCAATTCACACAAAATGCTGGGGCAGCTCAGCAGGCCAGGGCTTGCTGAAGGGCTTTGGCACAAGATGTTGTCTGTGCTTTTTTCCATAGGTGCTGCCTCCACAGTCATCTGTGGCAGTGAATTCCACAGATTGGCCATCCTTTGGCTCAAGTAATTCCTCCTCGTCCCTGTTCTAAAGGGGCATCTTTCTAATCCAAGGCTCTGCCCTCAGGTCCTGGACTCACCCACTACAGGAAATATCTTCATGTCCACTCTATCTAGGCCTTTCAGTATTCAATAGGCTTCAATGAGATACCCCCTTATCCTTCTTAACTCCAGCAAGTACAGGCCTAGTGCCATTAAATGCTCCTCGTACGTTAACCCTTTCATTCTTGGAATAGTTCTGGACTCTCTCCAATGCCAGCACATCCTTTCTTAGATAAAGGGCATAAAGCCGCTCACAATACTCCCAGGGCGGTCTGACCAATACCTTATAAAACCCCAGAACTACATCCTAGCTTTTAATATACTAGTCTTTTTGAAATGAATGCTAACATTGCATCTGCCTTCCTCACCACTGACTCAACCTGCAAGATGACCTTCACGGAATACCGCACAAGTACTCTCGTCTCATCGCACCGATGATTTCTGAATTTTCTTCCCAGTTTAGAAAATAGTCTATGCCAAAGTGCATGACCATACACTTCTCTGCACTAAATTTAATCTCAAAGGTTCAATTTAATGTCAGAAATGTATGCAATACACATCCTGAAATGCTTTTTCTTCGCAACCATCCACGAAAGCAGAGAAGTGCCCCAAGAATGAACAACAGTTAAACGTGAGAACCCCAAAGATACCCCCCCCAGCTTCCCTCCCTCCCGCGCGTAAGCAGCGAGCAAGAATCCCCACTCCCCCTTCTTTGCCCATTCTCCCAATCTAAGTCCTTTTGCAAACTCCCTGCTTCCTCAGCACTATCTGCCCCTTCACTTATCATTCAACGTTCACCTATCGATCAACGTCTGCAAACTTGGCCACAAAGCTCCCAATTCCATCATTCAGATCATTGACATAAAACGTGTGAAGAAGCGGTCCCAACTCGAACCCTGTGGGACACAGCTAGTCACTGCAGCCAAGCAGAAAAGGTTCCCACTCTTTGCTCCTGCCAGTCAGCCAATCTTCTATCTATGTTAGTATCTCTCCAGTTATACCTTGAGCTGTTATCTTGTTCAGTAGCACCTTCTCAAAGGCCTTCTGAAAATCCAAATAACCAACATCTACTGACTCTCCTTTGTCTATCCTGCTTGTTGTTTCTTCAAGAAATTCCAACAGACTTGTCAGGCAAGATTTCCATACTGAGTTTGGCCCATTTTATCATGCGCCTCCATGTTCTCTGAAACCTCATCTTTAACAATGGGCTACGAGGTCCGCCTAACTGGCCTGTAATTTTCATTCTTCCCTTTTTAAAGAGTGGAGTGATGTTTGCAATTTTCCATTCCTCTGGAATCTTTCCTGAACGGAGTGATTTTTGAGGGGTCACTTATTAATGGGGGTGAATGTGTGGAATTCTTTGCTACAGACAGCTGTGGAGGCCAAGATGTTGCATATACAGTCGGCCCTCCTTATCCGTGGGGATTTGTTCTGAGACCCCCCCCTCCCCGCATACCAAAAAACACGGATGCTCATCCCTTATTTAACCTGTGTCAGTGTGGTGGTCTTTGGGACCCAGCGGAACCCCGGACTTTATTTAACCTGTGTCAGTGTGGTGGTCTTTGGGACCCAGCGGAACCCTGGACCTTATTTAACCCGTCTCAGTGCGGTGGACATTAGGACCCAGCGGTGCAGCTCTGAATCCGCAGTGTTTCTGTTCACGAAAATAATCACGATCACGATTGAAAATAAGGTGGAAGTAATAAAGTGATCGGAAAGAGGTGAAATGCCATCGGTCATTGGAAAAGCGTTAGGCTACAGTTGGTCAACGAGCGGACAATTTTAATGGAACATGTGAAGGGCCCTGCCCCGATGAAAGCTACAATTATTACTAAGCAACGCAGTGGTTTAATTATTGAAATACGTATGTTTCTTAAGTGTTTTGTATGCATAGAAAGGTAAAATATGTACTATATACTAAGAAAAACGTTTGACCAACTGACGCTAAATAATACCGGATGTCTCTGTTCAAACTTCAAATCCGACTTAAAGACGGACTCAGGAATGGAACTCATAACCCAGGGACTGTCTGTACTTTTAAGTCATTTCTAGATTACTTATAATGCCTAATACAATGTAAATGCTATGTAAATAGTTGTTATACTGTATTATTTAGGGAATAATGACAAGAAAAAATAGTCTGTACATGCTCAAACAACGAGTGCTGGAGAGAGAACTTCCGGGTTTTCCTGATCCGCGGTTGGTTGAATCCGTGCATGCAGAACCCGCGGATAAGGAGGGCTGACTGTATTTAAAGTGGAGCTTGATAGGTTCTTGATTCGTAAGGGCATCTAGGGAGAAAGCAGGAGAGTGGGATAATAAATTAGCCATGATGGCGGAGCAGGCTCGATGGTTTGAATGGCCTATTTCTGCTCCAGTGTCTTAAGGCCTTGTGTTTTACACGCGTGTTTAAAATGCTTTACTTGTACCTGAGCCTCTGTGTATTTTAGGCTTTTCCCTCGATGGGTGCCGGCTCACCCCTCCACCTTGTGGTGTCATTGTCGACAAGTCTACCTCCCCATGAGCTACTGCTACGCCAAGCGTCTTACCGCACAGGAGGACGAGCTGATTCTCAGCCTGCGCCAGGTACCGCCAGATGCCTACAGCTACCCCACCCCAAATGTGCAGAGGGTTAATATTTCTGTTTTCTATTGAACGGTTTCCATATCTTGAGGTTAACGTTTAAACTGGACAGGAGTTGTGAATGTTGGGCTGGAAGCTCGGTGTCGAATGGCAGCAATGCCAACCTGAACGTTAACTTCGGGAGGTAATGTATTTATGGAATGTACTGAGCTGAATATTGCACCGGGCACAAGCATTCCTTTTGACCGTTCCATGTTCGAGTTCGCTCTCTCAGTGAGATGCATGCACTATACCCCAAATACCCAGTTCAGAACTGGCATTCTCTCTTTTAGTACTGATGCTGTCCAGCCTTCTGAGTGCTTCTGGCATCTGTGCATGGGGACTCGTGAAAAGTCGAAGCCCTTTTGGAGTTCAGTTCCATTCTTGAACATTCTTGAGAGCTCTTCTGCCTAAGTTATCTCTTGTTGTTTTTCGCAATGACAGTCATCAGAATCAGATTTATTATCCCTGACATAGGTGACGTGATGTTAGTTGACTTGTCTACAGCCTAAAAACATCATTTACTGTAAATTACAGAGATAAATAAATTGTGCAAAAAAGCAAGGAGCAGCCACCGTTCAGCAATCAAACAGCAGAGGAGGAGAAGTTGTTCCTGAATCACTGAGTGAGGGTCTTCAAGCTCCTGTATCTCCTCCCCAGAGGTAGCAACAGGAACAGGGCAAGTCCAGGATGGTGAGGGTTCTCAGTGATGAATCTGCCTCCTTGAGGCATTGCCTCTTGAAAGTGGTCTCAATGGAGGGCAGAGTTCAAAGTAAATTTGTTATCAGAATATGTATACGTCACCATGTCACTGGGATTCATTTTGTTGCGGGCATTCATAGTGTAAAGAAGTACAATAGAATCAATGTAAAGACTACACACAAACTAAGACTGACAAATAACCAATGTGCAGATTAAGACCAACTATGCAAATACAAAAAAAATTAACACATATGGGGAATTAAATATTACTGAGGGCATGGGTTGTTGAAAATGAGTCTGTGGGTTGTGGAATCAGTTCGGAGTTGAGGTGAGTGAAGTTATCCACACTAGTTCAGGAGCCTGATGGTTGAGGGGTAATAACTGTTCCTGAACCTGGTGGTGTGGGACCTAAGGCTCCTGTACCTCGTGCCCGATGGCAGCAGTTGAGAGGAGAGTGTGGCCTGTATGGTGGGTTTATGGCTATGACAGAACTTGCTGAGTCTGTAACACTG
The DNA here is from genome assembly GCF_048418815.1 of Hemitrygon akajei. Classification (NCBI taxonomy): domain Eukaryota; kingdom Metazoa; phylum Chordata; class Chondrichthyes; order Myliobatiformes; family Dasyatidae; genus Hemitrygon; species Hemitrygon akajei. The sequence continues at coordinate 124,127,233 of NC_133128.1, read as the reverse complement.
GCCTCTTGCAATCCTGCACATTGGAAGCTCCGTACTAGGCTGTGATGCAGAGTCACAATGCTCTCTACCGCACAGCTGTAGAAGTTTGCAAGTGTCTTTTGTGACATACAGAATGTCCTCGAGCTCCTAACGCAATGGAGCCACTGACATGTCGTCTTTGTCATTGCAGACTGTGTGTTGTTTCATTGCTAATTCGCAGAAACTTTCACACTGGGACTTGAGTTACAGGTTAAGACTTTATCCCCTGGCGCAAAGGAGAATGAAGGGAGATTTGACAGAGGTTTACAAAATTATGAGGTGAATCATCATCAGGTGCCATGCCCAGTTTGAGCTCTGACTGCCATGGCCCACACACTCCTGTTTCGGGTCAAGTGGATCAATTCACTGGTACTCATTTCCAGTTCTCTGGCTGCAGTCTCCATCATCATTTGTCTTTGCCTTCCTCTTGCTTTCTTCCCTCCAATCTTTCCCATAATTACTGTGCATTCTAACTCCTCTTTCCTAATCACATGCCCAATGAAGTTACGTTGCCTTTTCATGATCTCATACATTAATTCTCTTTTTGTGATTGCTCTGTTCATGACATCCTCGTTAGATATTCGTTTCATCCATGATATTCTTTGCATCCTCCTCAAAAACCACATCTCTGCTGCTTCAATTCGTTTCCTCATGTTACTAGATATTCTCCAACATTCTGAGCCATATAACATAACTGGATAAACGTAACATTTCAGTACTCTGAGGCGGGTTGTCATGCCTAGTTTTAGTGTTGGTCAGTATATTCTTCATTCTCGTAATGGTGTCTTTTGCCATCCCTGTTCTTCTTTTGATGTCCATGTCACACCTGCCATCTGATGTCACCCAGCTTCCTAAGTAGCAAAGGTTCTGTACTTGTTTCATGTCTTCCCTGTTTATTCTTGGCCTGCAGATAGGATTCTCCTTCTCTTTGGATATCACCATCCATTCTGTCTTTTTGCAATTGATAGATAGACCCATTTTTGCACTTTCTTCAACAACTATATCAATTAAGTTTTGTAGTTCTTCCTCTAAGCTTGCAATTAACACAGTGTCATCCGCATATCTGAAATTATTGATGTTTTCACCGCCAACTTTGATTCCCAAGATGTCATTTATTTTTTGTAATATTGTTTCACTGTACACATTAAACAAAACGGCAGAAAACACACCCTTGTCTAACACCAAGGTGTATAGATAGGGTAGATGCAAGCAGGCTTTTACCACTGAGGTTGGACGATACTAGAGGTCATGGGTTAAGGGTGAAAGGTGAAATATTTAAAGGGAACCTGAGGGGGAACTTCTTCACTCAGAGGGTGGTGAGAGTGTGGAACGAGCTGCCAGTGGAAGTGGTGGGTACAGGTTTGATTTTTACATTTAAGAGAAGTACATGGACAGTAGGGCAATTTCAGGATGAGGCAGAATAAAAGTTTGGCACAGTCTAAATGGGCCAAAGGGCCTGTTTAGTGCGCTGTGACTATTGACCCTGGGGAGGACATCAAACCACTGACACATTCGATCTTGTGTTACTGCAGGAGCTCTACATTGAGGATTATGAGACCATTGACTGGCCTGCCCAGCGAAACAACGTGGCGGCCTGTGACCTTTACACACCTCACAGCAAGCTCCTCACTGCGGCATACGGTATGGAGAGTTCCTTCAGTTTTCCAGTGTGGAATTGTTTTGAACATACCTTTGTTTTTAGGTAACACGGCCAATGTTCAATGTTTGTTTTTTAACACTCCCTATGAAAAGGTAGCCTGGTCTGATCTTTTTCTCCTTCTAAGGTGAGGTAATTTCCTGGAGACGTGTTTCAGGAGCTTGGCCTTTGATTATTATTGATCAGAAACAGAACCCAGTCATTGTGACTTGAGGCTCTTTAACAACGCACAAGGGCTGAGTTATCTAAAGAGCTGACTGAATAGTGGCTTTTACTTTATTTATTGATTTTTAACAATGAGACACAACACGGTAACAGGCCCTTCTGGCTCAAAGAGCCTGCGTCGCCCCATTACACCCACGTAACCAATTAACTTACTAACCCGTGCGTCTGGGCCGACACTCGCTGGAGTTTAGAAGATTGAGGGGGGATCTCATTGAAACCTGTGGAATATTGAAAGGCCTAGACTGAGTGGCTGTGGAGAAGATGTTCCCTACAGTGGGGGAATCCAGGACCAGCAGGAACAACCTCCGGATACAAGGACAATCCTTTAGAACAGAGATGAGGGGAGTGGAGAAGACTTGATGGGCTGAATGGCCTAATCCTGATCTGGGGGTCTTTGGAGATGCGGGAGGAAGATGGAGCACCTGGAGAAAACCCATGTGGTTATGGGGAGACCGTACAAATTCCTTACACGCAAAGACTGGCTAACAATCAACATGTAAACAGACCATCTGTGCAAATACAAACACGAATAATAAATAAATAGTGAGAACAGGAGCTGCAGAGTCCTTGGAAGGGAGTTCACAGGCTGTGCAGTCAGCTCGGAGTTGAGGTGAGTGAGGTTATCCACACTGGATCAGGAGCCGGATGGTTGAGGGGGTAATAACTGTTCCTGAACCTGGTGGTGTGGGACCGGAGGCTCCTGTACCTCCTTCCCGATGGCAGCAGCGAGGCCTGGATGAGGATGAGTGCTCGAGGCAGAATTCCTTGCAGAAGTGCTCCATGGTAGGGAGAGCTGTAATTGGAAAGAAAATGTCGAAGCTCTGCTTAAAAACAGGTTTCTCGGTTCCTTCTCACTTCTTCCTCCACCATGCAGAGTATTCCACCATGAGTAAACGTGGATGTGAGTGCGTCGTTCTGCAGCAGTGTTCGCGTAGCGCTATGACAGCGCCAGCGATCTCTGATTCCGCCGCTGACGGTGAGGGATTTGTACGCTCGCACCGTCCCCGCGTGGGTTTCCTCTGGGTGCTCTGGTTCCCTCCCACATAAAAGACATCCGTTACGGTTAGTGGGGCGTGGGCATTGCTACGCTGGTGCCGGGAGCGCAGTGGTAGTTGCGGGCTGCCCCCCCCCCAGTGCATCGCAAGCAAAGATGCAAATGGCGCAGTTGAGTGAGTGTACGTTTGGAGATACTGTACATGTCCCAGGTAAAGCTAATCCTTCATCCAGTCGTTTAGTGTGTGACGTGCTGCTGAATTTGGGCTCTCTTTTGCAGTTTTGCTCAATGTGTACGAGGAATACCACAGCACAAGCCTGAGGAAGCGGGCGGTGACAGAGCTCTACGACCACATCGTCGCTGATGACAGGTTCACAAAGTGCATTAGCATCGGGCCGGTACGTGTAAGCTCAAAATATTTGTTTGGCACATAGATTATCATAGAACATGGAATATTACATCACAGTGCAGACCCTTTGGCCCACAATGTTGTGCTGTCCTTTTAACCTGCTGTAAGATCTATCTACCTTCCTACATAGCCCTCCATTCTTCCATTGTCTATGTGCCTATCTAAAAGTTTCTTAAATGCCCTAACGTATCTGCTTTTACTGTAACCCCTGGTAGGATGTTCCAAGCACCCACCACTCTCTTTGTAAAGAACCTACCACTGACAACCCCCCCCCCCCCCCCAAACTTTCCTCCAATCACCCTCGTATTAGCCATTTCTGCCCTGGGTAAAGGTCTTTGGCTGTCCACTCTTAACTATGCCTCTTGTCATCTTGTACACCTCCGGCTAGTGTATTGCTGACTGTATGCACCTTTGGACCCTGTCAGTGCTAAGTAGACATTTTGTAGACATAGTTTTGCAATGTTTGTTTTCTGTGTAAGCAAGCTAAAAAGGAATGTGGGAGAATGTGCAAAGTGCAAGTAAAGGACACAAGAAAGCAGGAGCTGGCTACCAGGGCCCGCACGCCTTCCCACTATTCAATAGGATCACTGATCCACTAGGGCCTCTGCCTCTCTTGAGCCAGTTCCCCATAACGCTTAATTCCTCAGTCATTCAAATGTTTATGTCTCCATCTTAAGTATCTGCAGCAATCTGCCCTCTAACACCACTGAGCAATTAATTACCCCGAGAGATGAAATTTCTGCATATCTCAGCTTTAATTGGTCAGCCTCTTAGTTTGTTGCTGTCCCCCAGTTTGTGCCTCTCATGAGTATGTAAAGCCGTTTGATGGTATGTAGGATCCTTGGCGTTAGAAATAACAGACTTCAGAAGGAAAGGAATTGTACTAAGTGGTAAACACTGAGAATTAATGTTCACAATATATTGAAAATCTTCAGTTACCCATTCACCAAGGTACAGCAAATGTTTAACAAAATGTGTTTAGTTGCTCTTGAAATCATTAGCTCTGTAATTTTTAATATAAATTTATAATTTGTGACAGGTGGCTGTAATCTTGGATGGCAACCTAATTTTATTAATCTGTTCAGAACAAATTTACAATGTATCTACTTCATAAATTTAACAATCAGTGTGTCCGTGTTACTAAATAATGTGAATAAGCTAAATACTGAAACTTGATATATTTGAGTGAAATCGGGGAAATCTTTTCACCAAGTTGATGGGGCGGTGTTGTAGCTTAGTGGTTGGTGTAGCACTGTTACGGGGCCAGTGTTCACCGATCGGGGTTCGATTCCCGCCATTGTCTGTCAGGAGTTTGTACATTCTCCCCGTGGCCACGTGGATGTCTTCCGGGAGCTCCGGTTTCCTCTCACACTCCAAAGACGTGACATGTTCGACGCAACTTTGTGGGCCGAAGGGCCCTGTATGGTGCTGTCGGGTTTCTATGTGCGGTTAGGGTTAGTGAGTTGTGAGCATGCTGTGTTGCCCCACATGTTATCCTCGCCTGAGGAGTGTACTGATGAAGGGTTTTGGCCCAAAATACCAACTGTTCATTCACTACCCGATGTGCTGAGTTCCTCCAGTATTTAGTATGTGTTACAATCCTCGATACGACACAAAGGATGCATTTCACTGTACGTTTTAAGGCACGTGTGGCAAGTGAAGCTGTGTTTATTATGGAAGAGAAATATTCCTTTGACTTTAATGAACACAGGGGCTCTGCTGCTCATTTGCAAGCAGCTTGTATGCTGGAGTGGGCGACTGTTTGCTGGCACCCTCAAGTTACATTCCTCTGATCTCATTCGCTGGTTCCAGGCCTTTCCGTAGAGGTAGTAATGTGTTTTTCTTTTCATTTCCAAGTAATTGTTCATAGATCAAAGTTAATTTATTAGCAAAGTACATATACTTTCCTGAGATTCTTACAGGCATTCAGAGTAGAACAAAGAGAATAGAATCAGTGAAAAATTACACACAAACTATGTTAATACAAAATAATAATAAATAAGTAAATAATGCTGAGAACATGAGTCCTTGAAAATGAGTCCATTGCTTGTGGAATCAGTTCAGAGTTGAAGTGAGTGAAGTTCTCCACGCTGGTTCAGGAGCCAGATGATTGAAGGATAACTGTTCCTGAACCTGGTGGTGTGGGACCTGAGGCTCCTGTACCACCTCCCTGATGGCAGCAGTGAGAAGAGAGCACGGCCTGGATGGTGGGGGTCCCCGATGATGGATGCTGCTTTCCCGTGGTACATGTTCTCTAAGGTGGGGAGGGCTTTGCCTGTGATGAACTGGGCTGTGTCCACCACTGTTCATCGGCTCCTTTTTATGTACTAAATGCAGGAATTGCGTCAGTGGTGTTTAAACTCGTACATGTCTGTGACTGATTTCTAGCTTGAGCATTTGTTCAGCTCCTCCCCAAAGTCTGAGAGATGAGAACCAGAGAGGAACCCAATAAGCCGGCACTCACTGTGCCCGAATCTGGCGTACTCTCTGCTAATACCCGTATAAAAATTTCATTCTGGTTCACGGAGAGCAAATCAACCCTACAGGAGCTTTGGCACCAAGGAAAGCATGTTTTAAAAAAGCACAAATCCATGTGGGTAAACGGAACGTGGATTACTCTTTGCACACTGTGCACACATAACATGGGAATTTCGCTTGGAAGTGGTGGTGAGATGGTGACAGTCCCTGTACTCAGTTGTCCTTGTGAAAGAGGAGGCCACTCGGGACAGGGTCACTTCCAGCGACATTCTTTATGCTTCAGATTACTAATGACTCTGTTTGTCCTCCAGATCTCCAAAACAATCAACATGTTGGTTCGCTGGCACGTGGAGGGTCCCCAGTCTCCTGCTTTCCAGGAACATGTTTCTCGCATCCCGGACTATCTCTGGTAAGTCGTCTCTTGAGATTACTCTGGGGTGAGAGCAGCAGCTAGACCTGAAGTGAGAATGGGGTGGAGGCATACCTAACAACCAGTCATCTGCTTGTTGACTTCTGTTTTGGTTGACCCAAGATGGTCGGTAGTGCCATGCCTGTTCAAGGTGACAGATGGAGTTCAACCCAGAATAGCGTGAAGTGGTTCATTTTGGAAGGTGGAATTTGAAGGCAGAACACAGGAAGAGTGGCAGGAGGATTCTCAGCAGTGAGCAGGAACAGAGTGAACATCCCTAAATCCTGCCAAGTTGCTGCGCAAGTTGATAGGGTTGTTAAGGAAGCGTATGGTGGGTTGACCTTCATTAGGTGGGAGATGGAATTCAAGAGCCATGAGATAATGTTACAGCTCTATAAAGCCCTGGTTAGACCACACTTGCAATGTTGTGCTCGGTTCTGGTTGCTTCGTTCTAGAAAGGATGTGGAAGCTTCAGAGAGAGTGCAGAGGAGATTCACCAGGATGCTGCCTGGACTAGAGGGCATGTCTTACGAAGGTGAGTTCTGCGAGCTGGAATTTTCTCTGGAGCGAAGGAGGATGAAAGATGTCTGACGGAGGTATACAAGATGAAAAGAGCCGCAGGTCGAATGACTAGCCACAGACATTTTACCCGGGCAGAAATAGCTAATACGTGGGGCATAATTTTAAGGTGATTGGAGGAAAGCTTCGGGGTAGGATGACAGAGGTAAGTTCTTTACACAGAGAGTGGTGGATGCCCTGCCGGAGATGGTGGTAGAGGCAGACACATTAGGCACGTTAAGAAACTCGGTGATGGCCACATGAATGATAGAAAATGGAGTGTTATGGAGGAGGGCACGGTCAGGTTTATCTTATCATACTAATCAGTCATGATTAGATTGATCAGTAGGTTAAAAGGTCGGCACATATTGTTTGTCCAAAGGGCCTGTCATGTTCTATGTTCTAATACTGTTACCTCTGACTTATTTAAAAACATTAAAGGCATTGATGAGTTCTTTCAGTTAGTTTTTAGCTAGGCAATTAAAAGGCATATGCGGAAGTTGCGGTAAAGCAAGGGTTAAAGACAGTATCCAGGCAAGGATAGACTGGGGCATTTGTAGTCAAGAGAGGCCTTTGAAGTGGGACCACTGGAGCCAACCTTGCTTACTGCAGACAATGACTGTGGCAGTGTGTAATCATCATCAAAGAACATACAGTAGCCAGAGACAGGTGAGGTAGGAATCTGAGGAGGGATATGAAATGCACTCAGCAAGTAAGGGACAATTGCTTTAGTAACCTGTCAGCTTGTAGTTTCTGTTGTATTTTAACACCTCTGTTGTGAAAGGCGATTGATCTTGCAAGTAAGGAATTCAAACATACACAATTTACCAAATGGTCAATATCCGCAGCTGATAAGCCGACTCTGTACAAGACTTGCATTTACTCTCCTGGCTTCAGAACAGCGTGGGCGACAGGAGCCATGCTTTTCTCCTTGTGCACCAGTACGATAAAGGGCGATTGAGTTGTGAATGTGCGTGTGTTCTGGGTCCAGTCATTTTATTACCAGTGATCCACGAGGACTGAAAGATTGTAAGAGGGTTGTTCGGAGAATTGGAGGCTTTGACATTCACAGAATAGGCAACTCTACTTTGGAAGCCCAGTGTTTGTAAAGATCTTTGTCCTTTCTTTGGTGTATCATTGTTTTCATTGTTAAGAGGTGGGTTCATTTGGATTGCTTCCACCAGAATATTACCCCAAAAGAAAATAATTGTCACTTTTGCATATTAAACTACTGTTTAGCTTCTTACGCAGGTGAGGGAAGGCTGAGAAAAGATCTGAAACGAAGGCGGATGCTGGTGTATTCAGACAGGTTTATTGTCACATGCACAAGTACAAGAGGCAGCGGAAAGCGCACTTGCAGCAGCTCCTTAGCCCTGGAGCACGGTCGTTGCAGCGTGCTGTGTAATGGTGGTGAACGTGGGGAGCCTGGGCTGAGGCACTGGTGTGGCGGAGTTCACCGAACTTGGCAATTAGCTTTTGCGGATGTTTTGTCACTGTTTGAGGTGACATCCTCAGTGCGCGGTTGTTGGTGCTTCTCTCTGGAAGTGCTCATGTTTATGTAGGCTTTTGCCGACATCGCGATCGCGCACAAACCAACAGCAACCCTTAAGGCAGCTTGTCTCAAGTGACAAAAGCAATGTTGAATCAGGTTTTGCAGGTCTAGCAAGCAATAAAGAAAGCACTCTCTGAGAATAGGTGTGTTAATTATTTATTAACACGCAGTAAAAATTTGACCAAACATTCATGTTCCCTGAGGTACAGAAACGACAAAACTGAATATTCAACCAATAGACACTCAACAAGCATACTTTGCTAAAAAGACGTGCACGGCATACCCTCCCACTGGTCATGTGCACCACTTGCCTTAAACAAAGGGAGAGCGACAGAACCTGCCACACGTGCTCTCTGTATACCTGGGAGATCTGAAACTGGACACCAGGCAGTTAACCAATGGGAAAAGCACCTGCAGTTTTGAAATTAACTAACCATGACAAAGCAACTTTCGACAATAAGAATGAGGCACACTCCACCCCTCGAAAGTTGCGAATGTGATGATCCTCCCTCAAACTAGCATGACTCTCATGAACTCCCTAAGTTACATATAAAACATGAGAGTACAATGTTTGTGTAGGCCTCTGTTAGTCTCGATAGACCATGGATTTGCACCTTGGAAAGTTTCCAGGGCTCAAGCCTGGGCAAGGTTTTTTAATGGCAGTTGCCCATGCTGCAAGTCTCCCCTCTCCATGCCACCGATGTTGTTCAAGGGAAGGGCATTAGGACCCATACGGCTTGGCACCGGTGTCGTTACAGAGCGATGTGTGGTTAAGTTCCTTGCTCAAGGACACACACGCAGCCTCAGGCAAGGCTCGAACTAGCGACCTTCAGATCACTAGACGAACGCCTTAACCACTTGGCCATGCTCCAACACAAAAGTACAATACTTAGTATTGTAAACTCAATGGTCACCTCCCAGTGTACTCCAGTAGTCCACCAGCCCCACCCTGGAGTTTAATAGCCAATGAGCTGCCCCCTATCACTTAACGTTACACTCTGACTCCCAGGATGTGATCAGCCAGGTGAGTGGCATCACCTGACCCGTCGGAGATGTGGGTGACCAATAACAGTACGAGTGCCTCCTTCCTCTGTGAGCAGGTTATCGAGATCAGTTCCGGGGACAGCCTGGCCACGCCATGCCGAGAATGGCTATCGTTCAAAACTTCCTTCCTTTGTAAAAAGCCCTCTTACCAACCAGCATGGACAAGGTGCGCATCCAGGGCGCTGGGGTGGCATAAGTATGCGCCATATTTCAACTGCGCCGCCCTGTGGGCACCACGGGTGGGCTCGGGGACTGCAGATTCAGTAAGTGCCATCCAGCTTCCAGCAAATGCCCGGCTTTACGACACCACTTGGCATAGACACAGCCATCCCAGAATACCGTTCCGGCTCACACTGGCCGTCGACCTTGCACCTTGTACCTGTACTCAACGTACCACCTACACCAACACTCTGTCAGGTGGGGAAATTCCTCTAAGAGTCAGGACTTTCCAATTATATAAATCATACATAGGGAAATACCAGCCCTTAAAGCACTTCCTCCAGCTGGGCTATGAAGGCTTAATGTCCCTTTAGGCTGTTACCATCTGTGGCTGAAATAGAATACTCACTCCTAGCTCTCCCAAAACAGAAAGCCAAAACGCGAGAAGCCAGGTAATTTCCCCCATTGATCTTTCTGTTGTCACAGGGGTCAATACCAGAGGCATCCCTTCTGCGTTGAAGCAAGGAGTCCTCAAATTCAGCAATCTGACCCGTTGGTCCGGTGTGCGAATTGAAACGCCATCCCTGGGAATGTATCTCCCACCGCTAGTCCGCATCCACCACTTTGCCATTCTGTAACACAGGATGTTACTCGCTCCTGATTAGTCACTTAGAAAACACAACAACAACTAAACTACTGGAATTGAATATTCAACCAAATGCTCAACTCCCTCTGAAATAACGGCATCTTCTACCTGGAAAAAAGTTACCCAAATTTCTACCAAATTTTTAGTCAGATTTCATGTAACGACTATGAAATGAGTCATCCTTAAACCAAATGCATGAGGAAACCGGTAACAAAGTAACAGATTAAGACAATCAATACGTAACAGATTAAGAGAACAAATAACTAAGTAACTGACTAGACAGATTAGAAAACGAGACACAAATCATGTAATCTAAGGCCATCGATACTTCAGACCTTCGTATGGAACTGCAAAAACTTAAAGCAGTTAATTTCTCCCACCCACATGTGCTCCCTTTATATACCCAGGATGGTTGAAACTGGACACCAGGCAGTCAACCAATGGGAAAAGCAGCTGCAATTTCTAAATTAGCCAGTCGTGACAAAGTGACTTTTGACAATCAGAATAAGCCCGCTGCAGGAGAGTGTGGTGTACAGGATCACTCGAGGAGACTGCAACAAGAACTACGATGGCCAGACAGGACAAAAACTCTCAACTCGTTTACGGGAACACAAACTGGCGGTACGGAGACTTGATCCACTGTCGCTAACCTTGGTACGCGGAGATTGAGAAGGACATCACGTTACCTGGGACACCGCGGAGGATCCGGCGCAGGCAAACGCCAAGCAGGCACGAGGATTTTTAGAAGCGTGGTAACTCCGTAAACAAACATATCGAAATAGGCACCACCTACAAATCCCTAAGAGCCAAAGAAATGTCAGCCAATAGAATTCAAAGGTCAACTGAAGGGGTAGCCAATCAGGACTGAGACAAGTGAACGGGGGCCCAATGAGAGACACCAACAACTGCGCCCTGAGGACGTCACCTTGACTGGTGATGAAATGGCTGCAGGCTAGTTGCTAAGCTCAGCGTACACCACAGCTTCAAATGCTGAATACTCGTGTGTTAAGCAATACCTTGATGCAAGAAGATACATCTTAGAATCCACGGCAACCCTTGCCACTAAACAAACATTGTTTCTCAGATCAGGCTCCAAGTGTATATCTGGGTAGATTTCAACTGCTGCTCATGTGATGCTGCTACAAGTCAGTTTTCATCTGCACCTCTGCATGCTTGTATCTGTGCACATGGCCATAAACTCAACCTTGACTGAAATCCAACCACCCACCCCCACAACCATGAGTTACGGGTTTCCCTGCCCTTCCTATTCACTCCGTCCATACCCCCAATCATTATATCTACCTCGATTAAATCGCCCTTCATCCCCCGTTGTTCTGAATATGGAACATTGAACGTGATGCTCAGTAGAGACCCTTTGGCCCATTATGTTGTGCCGGCCTTTTAACCTATTCAAAGATCAGTCTAACCCTTCCCTCTCACACACACAAGCCCTTCATTTTCTATCATCCATGGGCTTATCTAAGAATTTCTTAAATACCCCTAATCTACCTGCCTCTACCACCACCCCTGATGGCAAAGCTGGAAGCAAATTCCTAATTCAAATACCTACACGTCCAGTGGGTAGGAGCCCTACATCACCCCGTGTCAACACGAGGAAATCTGCAGATGCTGGAAATTCAAACAACAACACAGCAGGCCAGGCAGCATCTATAAGGAGAAGCACTGTCAACGTTTTGGGCCGAGACCCTTCATCAGGACTAACGGAAAGGCAAGATAGTAAGAGATGGTAAGAGACCCTGTGTCAGTGACTTCATTCCCTGACAATGTTGAGATGCTCAGGTCTGAATGGGAAAAGGTGCACAACAGAGATAATTTGCTTACCATAAGACGTGGGAAGAGAAATCGAGCCTGCTCCACGTTCCCATGGCTAATTCATTACCTCTCTCAATCCCATCTTCCTGCCTTCTCCCTGTAACCTTTGACACCCTTTTTAATCAAGAATCTATCAACCTCTCCTTTAAATATACACAGTGATGACCTCCACAGCCATCTGTAGCAATGAATTCCACGGATTCACCACCCCTCTAGCTAAAGAAATTCCTCCTCATCTCTGTTCTAAGGGAATGTCCTTGTATTCTGAGGTTGTGCCCTCTGGTCCTAGACTCACCCACTGTAGGAATCATCCTCTCCACATCCACTCTGTCTAGCCTTTTCATTACTCAATAGGTTTCAATGAGATCCCCCTTATCTTCTAAACACCAGTGAGTACAGGCCCAGATCCATCAAATGCTCCTCATTATTAACCCTTTCATTCCTGAGATCATTCTTGTGAATCTTCTGGACTCGTAAAGAGCCCTAAATTTCTTGGTGTTCACCTGACGGAGAATCTCACCTGGTCCCTCAAAACCAGTTCCATAGCAAAGAAAGCCCAGCAGTGTCTCTACTTTTTGCGAAGGCTGAGGAAAGTCCATCTCCCATCCCCCATCCTCATCACATTCTACAGAGGTTGTATTGAGAGCATCCTGAGCAGCTGCATCACTGCCTAGTTTGGAAATTGCACTATCTCGGATCGCAAGACCCTGCAGCGGATAGTGAGGTCAGCTGAGAAGATCATCGGGGTCTCCCCTCCTGCCATCACGGACATTTACCCTACACGCTGCATCCGCAAAGGAAACAGCATTATGAAGGACCCCACGCACCCCTCATACAAACTCTTCTCCCTCCTGCCGTCTGGGAAAAGGCTCCGAAGCATTCGGGCTCTCACGACCAGACTATGTAACAGTTTCTTCCCCCAAGCTATCAGACTCCTCAATACCCGAAGCCTGGACTGACACCTTGCCCTACTGTCCTGTTTATTATTTATTGTAATGCCTGCACTGTTTTTGTGCACTTTATGCAGTCCTGTGTAGGTCTGTAGTCTAGTGTAGCTTTCTCTGTGTTCTTTTTTACATAGTTCAGTCTAGTTTTTCTACTGTGTCATGTAACACCATGGTCCTGAAAAACGTCATCTCATTTTTACTATGTACTGTACCAGCAGTTATGGTCAAAATGACAATAAAAGTGATTTGACTTGACTGGACTCTCTCCAATGTCAGCACATCCTTTCTTAGATAAGGGGCCAAAACTGCTCTCAATACTCCAAATTCAGTCTGACCAATGCTTTATAAAGCCTCAGCATTACTCATCACTAATAATTAATTTGCTTGCTAATTGTGAATTCAGTCGGTGAACAAGGTTGATGCACCCAGGCTGTTTCCTAGGGCAGGAGAATCATATCGAAGGTGAGAGGTGGAGAGATTTCATCTGAACCTGAGTGGGAACTTTTCACCCAGCAGCTGGTCTATGGAAGGAATAAGCTGCCTGAGGTAGTGGTTAAAGCAGGTGTATTAACAACATTTACATGGATGGGAAAGAGTTCTGGGCCAAAAGCAGGCAAATGGAATTAGCTTAGACGGGAATCCCATTTGGCATGGACTGACTGGACTGCAGATTTAAAATTCGGGATTGTTTGTTGTCACCTTTCAGTACAGGAGTATAAAGGAGAACAAAATGTTTGTTGCTCTGGATCCGATGTAGCATAGATAAAATACAAAAAACATAAAACACAATAAATATAAAAGCAATCCTATAAGACAAAATGTTCAGATAACTGTTATATACAGAGACTGGTTGTATGTACTGCAGATAAAATGATACTAGCTGATGTGTGTGTCGTGGTGGTGGGTGGGTTAATGGGTGGAGGTGTTGATCAGCCTGTCGGCTTGGGGGGAAGTAACTGTGTTTGAGTTTCGTGGTCCTGGTGTGGATGCTGCACAGCCTCTTCCCTGATGGGAGCGGGACTAACAGTCCATAAGCAGGGTGGGTGGGATCCTTCACGATATTGACGGCTTTTTTCCGGCACCTTTCTGTATACACGTCGTTGATGGTGGGTGGCCGGTGCCGGTGATGCGTTGGGCAGTTTTAAACACCCGTTGTAAAGCCCTCCGGACCACCGCCATGCTGCTTCGGTACCACACAGTGACACAGAACGCTAGGATGATCTCCACTGCGCACCTGTAGAAGGGTCTGTTTCCATAACGTATAACCCTCTGATTCAGTCAGTGATGTGTTGGGGTTAAGAAAGGGTTAACAGATGAAGAGCGTTTGATGGCTCTGGGCCTGTGCTTGCCAGAGTTTAGGAGAATGGGGGAGATTCCCACTGAAACTCGTTGAATATTGAAAGACCTAGATTGAGTGGATGTGGAGAGGATGTTTCTTCTATATGGGGGAGTCCAGGACCAGAGGGCACAGCCTCAGGATACTAGGGCAACCCTTGAGAACAGAGAGGAGGAGGAGGAGGAATTTATTGAGCCAGATAATGGTGAATCTGTGGAGTTCATTGCCACAGACAGGTGTGGAGGAAAAATCATTGAGTATATTTAAAGCAGAAGTTGGCAGGTTCTTGATTGGTCAGGGAGTCAAAGGTTACGGAGGAGAAAGCAGGAGAATGGGGTTGAGAGGGATAATAAATCAGCCATGATGGAATAACAGAGCAGACTCGATGGGCTGAATGGTCTAAATCTGCTCCTATGCCTTATGGTCTTAACATGGTAAATTTGGAGTAAGGTGCAGGCAATGTAGATGGTGTGGGACTTCCCCAAACATCCCAACAATGTCTTGTTAATGCCAGCTTCAAATTCAATTGGCAGGCTTGGCCTCGATGGACTGAAGATGCAGGTAAAGAATTATTTTATTTTAATCATATTAATCATTATGAACTTGGCTACCATTTTCTGATCTCCTCAAAATGCCCTGTGGATATCCTGGGAACTGTTCTGGTCAGTTGGAAAGAAAGAACAAATGAAACTGGTACCGCATTTACCAATGAGTAGTGTCACAGTGCGTCACTCTTCTGCCATCTGAATGTCAAAATGAAGCTCCAATCTCCATTATATGTCAGCAGTTTGGTCCTTGTAAGATGTTTTGACAATTCCAGTGCTATGCTTGCAATAAAGTATCACATTATATTTTAATTGCTCCTCGACCCCCCCCCCCCCACCTTCTTATTCTGGCTTTTACCCCCTTCCTTTCCAATCCTGATGAAGGGTCTCTGCCAAAAATGTCAACTGTTTATCCCTCTCCGTCGATGTTGCCTGACCTGCTGAGTTCCGCCATCATTTTGTGTGTGTTACTCTGGATTTCCAGCATCTGCTGACTCCCTGTGTATCTAATTCCCCTACTTGGACATGTCTCTCTGCACTGTAAATGTCCGGGGACTTGTATGCAACTGCCCTCGATGCTTTCTGCCTCTTGTTGTCTCTGAGCTCTGCTCCACTCCAATCCCAGCTCTGTGTTTTCAGTTGCAGTTGTCTTGCCACCAGCCGTAGATCATGCTTCATAATCTCTGCCCATCAGGATGGCCAAGAGCACCAGCTTGCAGGCTGCTGAAACTGGAGTGGAAACAATGTTCACTCACTCCGTTTAATTGGGTCATTACCAAGTTGGTTAACATAGACTTAAGAGCAGAATCAGGCTATTCGGCCCATCGGGTCTGCTCTGCCATTCTATCACGGCTGATTTATTATCCCTCTCAACCCCATTCTCCAGCCTTCTCCCTATAACCTTGCCACCCTGACTAATCTAAAGCCTATCAACCTCTGCTTTAAATATACCGAATGATTTGGCCTCCACAGCCATCTGTAGCAATGAATTCCACAGATTCACCACCCTCTGGCTGAAGAAATTCCTCCTCGTCGCTGTTCTAAAGGGATGCCCTTGTATTCTGAGGCTTTGCCCTCTGATCCTGTACGCTCCCACTATTGAAAACATCTTCTCCATGTGCAGTTTATCTGGTCTTTCAATATTCGACAGGTCTGAATGAGATTCCCCCCCCCCCACTTCCCAATTCTTCTAAGCATCAGTGAGTACAGGCCCAGAGCCATCAAGCATTGCCTGTATGTTAACCCTTTCATTCCCAGGATCATTTTTGTGAACCTCCTCTGGACCCTTTCCAAAGCCAGCACATAATGTGCCCAGAACTGCTCACAATACTCTGTGCAGACTGATCAATGCCTTGTAAAGCCTCAGCCACTTTACCACTTCCCTGGGTTTGATTACTGTGTAGCAGTAACTGGATACCTAAATGGTATCTGCTTCTCCTAAACATTGCAATTTTGGATCGTTGCCCAGTTTGAGCAAGAGATCACCATCAGGCTGTCAGTGGGAGGGCATTGAGTGCTCACAGACTCACACTGAAACCTCTGTTCCTCTGCCCCAGGGTACCAATGGATCTCAGTTATGGGATACAGCATTTGCAGTCCAGGCCCTCCTCGAGGTGAGTAACTCTCGTTACCACACGCCATCGAGCACTGTGACCTGGGTGAGTGTGCTGCCAAAATTTGTCACCCTCGATGAACAGGTTGTGGAGTGTGAGGTACACTGCACTGTGGCGTCGTGGGGTACGCGGCCCTGTGATGTCGTGGTGGTACATGGTTCAGCCAAATGCTGTACTTATCAATACTAATCCCATTAGCTCCATAGCCTCCTGTGTTTTGACTATTCAAGTGTCTGTCTAGATGCCTCGTAAGTGCTATGTTTTTCATCTAGCTGCACGTTCCAGATACCGACCACCCTCTATGTGGAAGTTCCTCCCCCTCTGTCCCTTCCAGGCCGCCTCCGTCCCACCATCACGGGAAAAGGATTATGACTGCTTCCCTATCTATGAGTCTCATGATTTTATTATGCCTCTATTGCATTACCTCTGAGCCTCCGGCACTCGAAGAAAATCACGCCCAGTTGGTCCGATCTCTCCTTGTAAGTGAAGCACGCCAGTCACGCAGTGTCCTGGTGAGACTCCTCCCCACTCTCTCCATGCCAGTCTCATCCGGGATCCTGATGGTTTTGTGGAAGTCACGGATAAAGAGCGAAAAACAGACAGGAAAGAGGAGTTGTGAGAACAGTCTCCCAGTCAGAGGCGAGATAACAAAAATTCCAGTGATAACAATTAACCTATAAAATGGCCAGATTGAAGTGGTGTGACCTTGCTACTGAAAATTACGAAGTTTCCAGAAAAATATAGAAACAACTATACCCTATGCTCCATAAGGAACGAAAAGGATTAAACACACACCATAATGACTGGAAGATATACTGAACAATTGCATGTATATAGGTGATTATACAAAAATCGAAACGTATAGGAAGTTAAACTACGCGGAAAATAACAATTCTGCACCCTGATCCCCCTGTGGTCATTTGCGCCTCTGGAAAGTGTTGTGTTTTGGAGGGGCGACCTCTCGGAAGACAGCGGCTAAGTTTGTTCAGAGGAGAGGAAGGACAAAGCGGTTTCGTCAGGGCTGTTGGATCCTGATGCTTTTGAGATCCGAAGTTTCTTCAGAAGTCAAGAATGAGGTATAAAGCTTGCTGCTTACGATCGTTTTATGAAGTGTTACAAAAGCGAAGAAGAGTAAAGGAGAAGAATGACCAAGGAAAGAGGGCAGAGCTGGGAAAGAGAAAGTTAGTGTGGTCCACTTATCCCACACTACTGACAGCAGGAAATTCGATCGGTAACTTTTTAACCAATTAAATAGCCAGATTCAAGTAAAGTGACACCCACCCCCGAAACAAAGAAGTTTCCAGAAAGCACAGAGGCAACTGTGTCCACTGGAAAAACTCACTGAAAACTTGAGTGTATATAGGTGATTATATAACAATGTAAACAAGCATAAGAAAGTTAAACTATGAGAAAAATAGCAATTTTACAATGTAGTCCAACAGGGCCGAGGAGCTAGGGGTGTGCAGAGGCTGGAATTGTTTACTTTGGAGGCCAAGGGCAGATGGTGCGATGTATAAAATAATGAAGGATATGAGTGAAAAGGCAGGAGAGGCCAGTTGATAATGAGGGAACACGGATTGAAATTAATTGCTGGAAGGGATTAGAGGAAATTTGAGGACAAAGAGAATTCGCTCAAGGGGTAGCAGGAGCCTCGACTCCAAATGGGACCTCGGTGGTTCAGCTGGTACCACTGCCTTTGTGGAGTCAGGAGTTTGGAGACTCAATCCGTGCAGAGTCCAGTCCTAACCTTGGGTCCCGTCTAAGGAGTTTGCACGTTCTCCCAGTGACCACGAGGGTGCCCCAACATCCCACCTGGGTGATCTGGTATCACCCCGTGTCCCCAAAGATGTGTGGGTTGAAAATTGCCCGTGGTGTAGGGGAAGGGTAGGACCTGAGTAGGGGGAGGGGGAAGAAATGTGGTATTAATGTAGGGTTAGTGTAATTGGGTGGTTGATGGTTCGTGTAGAGTTCATTGGAATGAAGGGCCCATTCCTGTGATGAGCCTCCCTCTCTGACCACATCCTTCCTGTAGTGCGTCGGCCATTAACCAAGTGAGACCTAACCAATATTCTGGAGAATTGTAACCATCAGCTGTAAAGCTGCACCAGGTTTCAAAGCTACTCTTCACATGAACCTGCTATCACAAGGAAAGACCAGTCGTTTAGCCTGGGATTCCTACGTCCGTTCCGTAAATCCTCCCCAACTCTCCTGGTGTGCAGGCCAGGTGAAATGAGCTGATTCACCACAACCTGCAAATTGGGCCTGGGAATTCGATCCTCGGGAGAAGGAGGGGTGGGGATGATATCCAACTTCGGGAGGAATGTCAGATGGGCTTGTTTACATTGGCAAGCATCTGTGCTGCTGAAAAAATCTCTCCCTGAATCTGTGCTCACCTAGCTTTAAATGATGTTGAAAGTTCAAAGGAAATTTATTATCTAAGTATGTATGTGCTTTGTCCAGTCCAGAGATTAAGTTGCTTGCAATAAAGCCGTAATAGTATAAACAAGAATTCCCTTAACTCCTGGTGGAGTCATCGGGTTGCCGTCATGACCAGCTTTTTACACCGATCTTTTTGGTGATTTCTCATCATGCGGCGTTTCGAAGTCCGGCACTGATGCCACAACACCACCACCGGCCTCCATAATAGTATAATGACCATAAAAGAATCAAGGAAAGACTGCACCAACTTGGGCGTTCAACCAGTGTGCAAAAGATAACAAACTATGGAAATATAAAAAGGAATAATAAATAAATAATGTTGAGAGCCTAAGATGAAGAGTCCTTGAAAGTGTTTCTTGAGCTCTGGAAAGTGCAGTCAGTTGCTACTAAACCCAGTGATGCAGGCTTAATGTGAGGACTATTTAACCCGTGTTTAAATGGTCACATCATTTCACTGTCTCTCGGCACTGACAGTGCGTGGTAACATAGTGGTTATCGCTTCGCCTTACAGCACCAGCGATCGGACGAGTGGGGTTCAGTTGCTGCCGCTGCCTGTGAGGGGTTTGTACGTTCTCTCCGAGACCGCATGGGTCTTCTCCTCCCACGTCCCAAAGACGTACGGGTTAGGGTTAGTGAGTTGTGGCCATGCTACATTGGTACTGGAGGCTTAGAGATGCTTGCGGGTTGCCTAGCACAGTTCTCGACGATTTGATCTGACACAAACAATTCATGTCACTACATTTATAGATGTACATTTGACAAATAAAAATAATCTGACTTGCTGCCCACCTTCTGCCCCGTATGTCTGCCTAACCGGAACATGGGCAGATTAGGGTTGGGATTTTTACATTTTGCCCTCTGACCCCAACTCATTTTGGGATGATCAAAACCCAGTACTGAATAACCTCCAACAGTAAACCCAAAAATCAGCCCCCGTCGTGGTGGTGTGTTCTCACGTCGGACTGAGTCCGAACTCTGGGTGCTCCTTTCCAGGTCTGGGGGTTTCTGGATTAGTTATCTAACAGGATAATCATGGAATCCAGTTGGGTGCGGTCATGTGCTCTTGATATTTTTATCCCTTCCTTTGGAAAATCACAAATTCACTAATAAGAAGCCTTGAATGAAATCCCGATCTTTACTAAAATCTTTCAGATGTCTGAAGACTGAACATCCAAAAACTGAGCTTAGTAGTGGATTTGGCATCTGTACATCCCACTGCCAGTTCCCACTGTGATCTGTTAGGTGGAACGCAGAAGTAGATGGAGACCCAGAAAGCGACCAATAGGAACTAGCTTTCACTGGGCCAACTTCACACTGCTATATACATGTAGCTTTCCCAGTTCTGCATGTGATTTGATAACTTGTGATATTTTCTTTGACGCAGGCAGGTGCCCAGAATATCCCAGCATTCACTGACTGCCTTAAACAGGCCCACGCCTACTTCGAAGTCACGCAGGTAACGTCTGATGCTGAGGGTGAGATAACCATTGTTACATTCCGTCTACAGGTAACCAATCATTGGCTACAGAACCGGAATCTGGTTTATTATCACTGACATGTTATGAAATTTGTTGCTTTGTGGCACCAAGACGTGAAAATTACTCAGTTGCAAAAGTAAATTGGTAAATTCAAAAGTAAATAACGAAGTAGTGTTGATGGGTTCATTGTCCTTTCCGAAATCCGATGGCAGAGGGGAAGAGGCCCAGTGTGGGTCTTTAGACTCTGCTATCCCCTCCCCTACTGTAGTAACACAAAGAGGGTATGTCCCAGATGACCACAGGTCTTTAATGATGGATGCCACGTTCTTTCAAGTGGATATTATGACCTGATGCTTTATTTTATTTTGTTTTGAGATGCAGGGCGGAATAGGCCCTACTGGCCAAACAGGCCACACCACCCAGCAACCCACCAGCTTAACCCTAGCCTAATGACAGGAAAATAAGCCCCACTGCCCAACTGCACCCATGTGACCAATTAACGGTATGTCTTTGGACTGCGGGAGGAAACCGGAGCACCCAGAGGAAATCCACACAGTCACGAGGAGAGTATACGAACTCCTTCCAGAAAATGCCAGAACTGATCTCTGAACTCTGCCCCGAGCTGTAGCAGCATTGCACGAACCGCCATGCGATTGTGGCGCCTGTGTTTCGAATCACTTTTGTATTCAGTGAGATTCCAGTAAAGGGGAAGTAATGCTAGTGCTGGAAATCTAAAATGGAAACAGAATGTTGTATAGACTCAACAGGTCAGTTGGCATCTGTGGGGAGAGAAACAGAATTAATGTTTCTGCCCCTGTTGAGAGAATGTCCGATTACTAATGACTAATGTATTGTTAGGATGGCCCAAAATGTTTCAATTGCTTCTTCAAAAGTTGTCATTCCTCTGTAGATCAAAGTCAGTGTATTATCTAAGTACATATATGTCACCATATGCTCCCTTGTGATTCATTTTCTTGCAGGTGTTCACTTAGAATAAAGGAATACAATAAAATCCATGAAAAACGGCACAGCAAGTCCGATAAACAACCATTGGGCAAAAGGATAGACTGAATGAATAAATAAACATAATTAATACAGAGAACAGGAGTTGTCGAGTCCGTAGGTTGTGGAATCGGCTATGTGTTGAGGTGGATGAAGTTATCCACTCTGGTTCAGGAGCCAGATGGTTGAGAGGTAGTATCTGTTCCTGAGCCTGCTGGTGTGGCTGCTGTACCACCTCCTCAATGGCAGCAGTGAGAAGAGAGTGTGGCCTGGGTGGTGGGGATTGTTGAGAATGGATGTAGGGGGATAGTGGAGTCCTACAAAGAGCAAACGATATGTTCTGTCAGTAAATATATTTTTGTGACTGAGTGGAAGATGACTCTGTTTATACAACTGCAAATTGTTGAGGGATTTCTTTAAAAGCTGTGCAATTTTTTTATTGTTAAACCCATCCAACCAGGCATATTAACCACTGGTTGAACACCAGCCTGAGTATTAAAATCAAAAGCTCTGCAAGTATTGGAAGTCAAATCCAAAATGGTGCTGGAAACCAGAATGGAAAGCGGCCTTAAGTGCATTTGATGTGGAATATTTTGTTTCTTTTTCCACACTCAGTACGTGACCGTAGGGTTTTCAACATCTCCTATTCTTACTTCAGCTTCAGTATTACATTGCAGTGTCAGTTCTCGCAATTAAGAGTGTAGTGTAACACAGGAACAGCCCTTCAGCCCATGATAT
The DNA here is from genome assembly GCF_048418815.1 of Hemitrygon akajei. Classification (NCBI taxonomy): domain Eukaryota; kingdom Metazoa; phylum Chordata; class Chondrichthyes; order Myliobatiformes; family Dasyatidae; genus Hemitrygon; species Hemitrygon akajei. The sequence continues at coordinate 124,105,153 of NC_133128.1, read as the reverse complement.
TGTGCCAAACCAATTAACTCATGGGAGCTCGGTCAAGTACCTCTCTGAGAATCCATTGCATTTGCTTTCTCCACCATGGAGAATGAAGTGAAACTTGACAGAGGTATTTAACATTATGGTTGGTATAGATAAGGTACCCTGTCTGCAAGCAAGCTTTTTCAACCGAAGTTGGGTGAGACTAGAAGTAGAGGTCATGGGTTAAGGGTGAAATACTTAACAGGAACATGAGGGGGATCTTTTTCACTCGGAGGGCGGTGAGAGTGTGGAGCGAGCTGCCAGCGGAAGGGGTGAATGCGAGCTTGATTTCAACATTTAAGAGAAATTTGGTTAAGCTCATGGATGGGACAATGGGAGGGCTCTGGTCCAGGAGCAGATCGATGGGACTAAGCAGAATAATAGGTCAGCACAGACCCGATGGGCTGAAGGGCCTGTTTCTGTGCTGTAGTGTTCTATGACAGCAAACCTGGCAGTGCATTCCACACACCTGCCACTCCTTTTTAGCGTATATAAAAACTGCCTCACATCTCCCTCAAACTTAGCTCCCTCACCTTCCAGGCATGCCCACTAGAACTTGATATGTCTACTCTGGGGAAAAAGATACTAGTTGCCTAGTCAATCTCTGCCTCTCATTTTATAAACCTACAGTCCTCTCCTCGGCCTCCTTCACTTCAGAGAAAACAGTCGAAGTCCGTCCAACCACTTTGTATAGCACGTGCCCTTTAAACCAGGCAGCATCCTGGTAAATGAGAGATTCTGGAAGTCGAGAGTAGCACACACAAAATGCTGAAGTGTTGACTGTTCCTCTCCGCAGGAGGCTCCTGGCAAACCACTTCCACATCCACACCAAAGCCTCCTGTGATGGGGCAACCAGATACTTGCTCAGATCCCAGAGGAGAGACTTCGGAGTGGGTTAGAAATGCTGGCACCCAGTTAAGCTGACCACTTTGATGACCTGCCAGCTGCCCAAATTGACCTTTCCATTTTCGCGACATCCTAATATTCGCCACGAGCCACAAAGATGCTTTGACTCTGTGGATTTTCCTTTGGGCCTCAGATGATTTCGAGAATGCATGGGTCAGCCCCCTTCTCTTCATTGCCTCTCCCCCATGTACCTGCATGTTCTAGATCTAAGGTCCCGTTGTCAAAAGCAGCAAGTTCATGGAGTGTGCAAACTCACACATGTCTTTCCAGCCTGGCGCTCTCCTGTGAGGTCCTTCTGGAGACTTCTCCATCGTGGCCAATTGATTCACGTCCTCTGTACTGCCTTGAGCTTTTGCATCACTTGATCTTGCTGCATCCCCGAGTGGGTGCTCGAGGGCTGGCGATTGCTTGCTTCCCCGTGATTTTTGTGATCTGCCGGTTTTGAGGTGATGTGCTGGTGTGGCGGTTAGCGCAAAGCTATTACCCCACCACTGACCCGGGTTCAATTCCCGCCACTGTCTGTGAGGAGCTTATACATTCTGCCCGTGACCACGTGGGTTTGCTCCGGTATCCTCCCACCTTCCAAAGACGTACCAGTTAGTAGATTAATCGGTCACATGGATGTTCATGGGCTGAAAGAGCCTGTTTCTGTGCTGTACCTCTAAGTAAGTAAATTAAATATTAATAATAACATTGTACCGCTTTTTACTGGGTGAGGCCACAGAGATTTCAACCCCATTCCTGTCTTTCTGAAACAGCATCAATCTCTCCAACTCTTGAATCCCCCACCCCTCCCCACAATGCCCTGTTTCAAGCTCTCAGTGTAAATCGATTTAGTATTGTCACATATCCTGAGGCAAAGTGGAAAAACTGACTTGCATGCCATCCGTACAGATCTTTTCATCACGTGCTTTGAGGTAGCACAAGGGAAGGCAGTAGCGTTGCAGATTGAAGTGTTAATGCTACAAGGAAAGAGCAGTGTAGGAAATCTGCAGTGCCGTACAAGATAGATAGTGAGGTCATAAACACTAGACTCTGCAGACGCTGGAACTCCAGAGCAATACACACACAATGCTGGAGGAACTCGGCAGGTCAGGCTCAGCCTGAAACGTCGACTTCTTCCTCTCTCTAGATGCTGCCTGACCTGCTGAGCTCCTCCAGCAGACTGTGAAGTCAAAGAGCCCAAGTTATCTGAGAAGGGGACCTTTCAGTGGTCTAGTAACGGTGGGATAGAAGCTGTCCTTGAGCCTGGTGGCATATGCTTTCAGGCTTTTGTAGAGGGAATGCCCGGGGTGGGTGGGGACTTCAATCACATTGGCTGCTTGCCCAAGGCAGAGGAGAAACTTTAAACTCATGCCACAGCCTATGAATTTACTTTCAAGGACTCTACAACTCATGTTCTCAGTATTATTTATTTATTTGTGTGTGTGTGTGTGTGTGTGTGTGTGTGTGTGTGTGTGTGTGTGTGTGTGTGTGTGTGTGTGTGTGTGTGTGTGTGTGTGTGTGTGTGTGTGTGTGTGTGTGTGTGTGTGTGTGTGTGTGTGTGTGTGTGTTTGTGCAAATTGTCACTTGCACTTTGATGTCAGTTTTGGGGTGTGCGAGTTCTCACTGATTCTATCGTATTTCTTTGTTTTACTGTGAATGCCAGCAAGAAAATGAATCTCAGGGCAGTATATGGTGACATACTTTGATAGTAAATTTGAAGTTTGAAATGTAGACAGAGTCCATGGTTTCTGTGATGTGCTATCCACGTCTCTCTGCAGTTTGCTCGGGGTCTCAGGCAGAGCAGTTGACACGATACATCCGGATAGGATATTTTCTATAGGACCCAATGTCCAGACCCTCTCCTAACCTAGTTCTCACAGCCTTCCTGGTCTTTTCCCTCCACCTGATTGCTTGATCCCTTCTGTCTCTGGGATTAATTTCCAGGATTCCTTCCCTCCTGCTGTCCTGCCTTATCCGGCTGTGTAGAAACGAAAATGTGAATTGTGGGCTTCTGACTGATCCTTCCTTTAAGTCTAAATTTACTGTTCTAATCTTTTCAGGTCCGGGACAATCCTCCTGATTATGACAAGTATTACCGTCAGATGAACAAGGTAACTTGCCTCCACCTCCCAGTCCGTGAGTTCCTTTTCCTCCTCAGTACCCCTCGTGCTGTGAAGTTGCCATGAAGAACAGACAGAGTGGATGTGGTGAGGATGATTCCTATAGTGGGGGAGCTAGGACTAGAGGGCACAGCTATGGAAGACAAGGAAGCCCCTTCAGAACAAATATGATGTGGAGTTTCTTTAGCCAGAGGGTGGTGAATCTGTGGAATTCATGCCACAGACAACTTTGGAGGCCAAGCTACTGGGTTGGCCTCCAAAGTTACAGGGAGAAAGTTACAAAAGTTACAGGGAGAAAGGAGAAGAATTGGGTTGAGCAGGATAATAAATCAGTCATGATGAAATGGAGGAGCAAACTCGATGGGCCAAATGGCTGAATTCTGCTTCTATGTTTTGTGGTCGATTTTACGTTGCCTTCAAAGTTATGCTTGTTTACACAGAGAGTGGTGGGTGTGTGGCCCAGACTGGTGGCAGGGGCAGATATACTGGAGGTATTTAGGCATGCTCATGACTAATAGAAAAATGGAGGGTTATATAGGAGGGAAGTGTTAGATTGATGTCAGACTAGGTTAAAAGGTCAGCACAACATCATGGGCTGAATGGCCTGTATTGCATTGTTACGTTCTACTTTGCCTTCGTTGCATTGTACACTCTCTCCCTGAGCAGGCAGAGTACCAGAGGCAGGGAACAGCTTGAATTGTGCCAGACGTTTGCGTAAGGAATTGTCCAAATGCTTGTGGTGAGGAGAGCTGGAGACTGGCAGGGGTGGGGGGGAGAGGGGGTGTTTGAAGGCTTGCTGGAGCTAGCAGCAGAAGTCTGCTAACTGAGGGCTGAGCAAGAGCACAAGCACTGTCTTTGGACTTGACTGTGAGCTTACAGGATCATCCGTTTATTCACAGCTGGAATCCACACAGGCAGAGCTGTGCAGAGATGGGAAGGGAAGGCACGGGTGTGAGTGGGGAGCAAAGCAGTGGGCACGCAGTAGTTTGGGGAAGTCGGCCAAGTCACAGCGTGGGGACAGAGCCAGGAGCAAAATTTCCCCTCCATCATTGCTCGGGTGGCTGAGTACAAATTGGGATGTTATGTAACAGCGGTACAAGATGTTGGGAAGACCTCACCTGGAGTGTGTGAGCATTTCTGGTCACTGTAATATAGGAAAGATGTGATTATGCTGGAGGGGCCATCGCCAATTAACTGGACTCTGAAAACTCACCCTCGTTCCTCAAACACACTTTATTTACGTACACAAGGAGAAGAGCCCCTGTCACCACTCTGTTCTGAAGTCAGAACAGAAAAATATGATTTTCATACAAAATTGACCAGCAGTTACGAAAATTGACCAACTGGTATGTTCAGATTCCTTGCTTGCAAGATCTACCTTGCAATGCAAGTGTTAAAAGTCAATAGAAACTGCAAACAACCAATGATACTTATTCCCTTGTTGGTATGTGTTTCTTTAAACCTTATCTTATCTCAGTAAGCCAAATGGCTCTAGTCTGCTCCTGTGCAGAATGGAAACCACCTTCATCAAAGTCTCACTTCAAAGGCCTCTGTCCTCTGCGTTGTCTGCACACTATTGGCAAACTATCTTTGCCTTGGCATCATATTAACCCTTAACTTACTGCAGCTTCCACAGAGGGGGTGGAGAAGATTCACAGGGACTGTGACAGTGTAGGCATGCCAAGGCCCAGTTGCTGAGGTGGTGGCAGTGGTGTATCTAAGGTATGGCACGTGTCTGGGCGCCACTGAGCAGTTTCTATTACAGTCAGACAAGCCATCCTCGGATAGTGAAAAAAGAATTTTCTTCAGATATATGATCTGTCTTTGATTATCATGGGGGAGAAGCACTAGGATGGCCCTATTTCAGCGCATTGTGTAAGAAGACCATGAAGCATTTCATGGAAGAACAAGGAAAGTGGAGCTGAAAGACAGAAGAGACGAAAGTTGGAGGCGGAGGAAGCCAAGAAGTCGAGCAAGTTCTTCATGACCTTCTTTGAAAAGCCCGGAACAAGTAGTTCGACTGGTTCCATGGAGTCGCCTGCACTTGCTACAAGTTTGTTAGAATCCGAAGGTGGATCTAGTACAAATGCGTCACAAGTCGAGGAGGAAGTCAAGTCAGATAAATCCGAGTATTAAGAGTGAGGCAGCCACAGAGAATGTGGACGTGGCAGGAGGGGAAGACGATGGCGGTGGTGGTGATGTTGAGTTTATTGACGAGATTTGACCTGACGAGATTGAACCTGACGACACTGAACCTACTGAACTGGATGGTGTCAAAGAGCTACGAACTGTCATACCAGAACTAATTGAAAACAGCATGACATTGGACTTCTGAAGTTCGACAAGGATACTAGAAAAGCAATTCTGCCTGACAAGTTGAGAACAGAAATAATAAAACTGGGTTTGAAGTATTTCCTGAACAGTGAGGGGCCCTTCCTACCAACAAATAACCGCTCAATGAACAAAATGTGGTTCAAGAGGAAATTGGGAAATGGTCATGGTGAGGAAGTGACTTGCTCATGGCTGGTCTATTCCCCTTCTTGAAGAGTCTGCATCTTGTATCTGTTGTCTTCTCTATTCCTGGTCAGACCATCAATCTTCATTGGAGCAGGGAAGTGGATTCAACCAGTGGAAAGTACCTGAAAGGATTAGTGTTCATGAAAATGTATAGAGTCATCAGGAAAGCTTCACACAGTGGAAAGAAATGGAAAGAAATTTAGCTGGAAACAGAGGAGTTATTGACGTGTTATTTCAGTCACAGATTGAGAGGGAAAAGCAGAAGCGGTGTGATATCTTGATGAGAATCCTTCACTGCATAAAATTCCTTGCTACTCAGAACCTGGCTTTGAATTGCAGAATGTCGCTATCAAGGCGGGTCAATATGAAAATATCAAGACCTGGAAGAGCTTCTTGAATTTATTGTTAAGTATGGAGATGAGAGCATCTTCTCCAATCTTCGCATTGCTATTCAGATAATGCTAACCATCACAGTTTCCATCGCCAGCTGTGAGAGATCATTCAGCAAGTTAAAACTAATACTTTGGTATCTGAGAGCCTCTATGGGTCAAGGCAGACTCTGTGATCTTGCTCTGCTGAGTGTAGAAAGAGAAGAAACTGAAAAAACTGACTTTGATCACATCATAGACCAATTTGCATCAGTGAAAGCAAGGAAGGTGAAGTTATAATTTTCATGTAGTGCCATAACTTGTTAATTAAAAGATTAACGAGCTTGACTTGTATTTTTGAGCTGATATTATGGTAAAGTTATCTAAAAGATGGGTGTCAGATGTTTGGACAGGGGCGCAATTTCAGTGCTTGCCATAGGCGCTATTGTCCATAGATACGCCCCTGGGTGGTGGGCTTGCCACCCTGTTCAAAAGAGCATTTTAGGTGCAATCTACTGTCTATCAACAATTTTTTAAGTTTTGAGGTGCATGTGTTTAACAACAGTGGTATGGATCCTGTGCTCTGTGTTATTGCTTATTGCCCTAATCCAATGTCTGCATCCCCTCGGAATTCTCAGAATTCTTCTCTGTTATATTGCAGATAGTGATTCCATTATATTGAAATTGTCATTGCTGCTGGTTTCAGTTTTCTCACTAATGATCGCTGAAATGTGAACTCTGTGGCAACTGAATTCATGATCTTACTAGGCAGCACTACATCTTACCCAGCAGGTCACTGAACCCACCCATTGACTTGGAAATGGCAAAAGGGTTAAATATTATCAATATCTCTCTGTCTGATAACACTATCTCTGATCATTTTTTCTGTACAGTTTGATGCCCTCCTGCCTGTAACCAAGGCCACAAAAGAAGTTATCGTTTTTAAAAAATGCTACCATGCAAATTAAAATTCTCTGAGCTGGCTAGTTCATCTGGCCCATGTGACCTAAACTGTTCAGTAAATGAAATGATTGATTCTTTCAACAATAATTTGACACAGCGGCCTCACTTAGGGTTAAAAAGAAACCAATTAGTAACTCATTGCCATGGTTAAACAATTCTGTCCGAGTTCAAGAGATTGTGCAGAGTAGCAGGGAGAAAATGGAGGGAAAACTGGGCTGGAAATCAAACATAATATGTCTGAGGAAAAACTTACCTCCTTTCATGCTCCTGTATGCTCAGCAAAAAGAGCCCATTTTTCCAAGATGATTACAGAGAATAGCGATGATTCAAGAATATTGTTCTCAACTATAAACTGACTGTTGAACCTGCCCCAACTGTTCACAATATTTCTTATTAAGGAAATTACTTCCATTAAGGAGAGTATAGCTACAGATACTGGTAACCTCTACAGCCAACTTAGTAAAAAGAAGGCAACTTTACAAGTATTTCTGATTCAGAACTCTTAAGATTGTAACAAAAGGTAAACCATTTACTTGTGGTCTCAATACTATCGCTATGACACTTCGTAAGAACTCTTTTAATAGTGTTTTCAATTCTGCTAGAAAAATGATCAACTCTCCCTTTCAAGTTGGCGTTTTTCCAGATGCTTTCAAAATTGCGGTTGTCTAACGCCTACTTAAAAAGCTATATCATGATAATACAGGATAACTATAGGCCTATATCAAGTATTCTCTTACTGGGCAAGATTTTTGAGAAATTAGTGAACTTGCAGAGGTTTATACTGTTACGGATTCAGGCAACAATAACTATATGAGTTAGGCAAGGGTTTTTATAACAAATAACACATTTATTAAACACTGAAAACAAACCCCCCAAAAGTAAACAAATCACTAACGTAACCGGAAATCAGCTGCTGTGCGGCAGCTTAAACAGTCCTTAAAGCGATGAAGCTTACAGTCCTTAAAGCAATGAAGCTTACAGTCCTTAAAGCGATGTTGCAAAAACAGTTCTTCAAAGTAGTATTGCCAAAAGTTCAAAATGCTCACAGTCCATTTAAAGGAGAGACTTTTTAAGACGATTTAAATTCTCTTTCACGTCGTTTTGCTTCGGTTCCCCAAAGCTGAACTTTTCCCACGAAGAATTTACGGAACGAAACGGCTTAAAGGCACTGACCTTTCCTTTACCACCATTCTCAATCCTTTCTGGTATTTCCCAGGGATTAACACGAGAATAGTCAACGAAATCCTTCTGAATAAGGATCAAACAAGGTTGAACCCGTTTCACCGTCGAAATCGATTCTCCTCGATCTTTAACTCCCGAACTCTGATCTTCACTCTCCACTGATTCTCAACTAGCAGTATTGTAAAGAAACTGCTGGCAATGACCTTTTAAACTTTAGGCATTAGATAAAACTTCATCTTTCAACTAAACTGCGTCATAACATTAAATCACGCAGTGGCATGAAGTCAACATGGCAAATCCAGCCACGAACTGCCCCTCCTCACAGGGAGGGGTCCTCCTTTTATACCCCGTAAATAAATAAATAAATAAATAGATAGATAAATGAAAATAAAAAAATAAAATTAAATTAAATTTAAAAACCTGTCACATGACCTCTACTGGCAGGAAAAAGACATCACTCCACCATCACAAGACCATTACCTCAAGTCCAATATAGCTTCAACTCCAGTCACGTGACAAGGGTACCACTGTCACGTGTCACGAGTACGTAACAATACAATCAATCAGGGCTATAGTTAAGGGGGACAATCAGTCTTTTTCTCAGGGTAGGATCCAACACTAGAGGGCAGAGATTTAAAGGGACAATTTTTCTCCTCATGTCAGTGGGAATCAGAATTGGATATAGTATCACTGGCATATGTCGTGTAATTTGTTAACTTTTTGTATAGAATCAGCTGCCAGAGGAAGTGGTAGAGGTGGGTACAATTTCATTTGGATGGGTATAGGGATAAAGAAAAAAAGTAAAGGAAAAAGAGTAGCTTTATTTGTCACATGTACATCAAAACGTACAGGCAACAGAGTCCGAGGATTGTTCTGGGGGCAGCCTGCAGGCGTTGCCACGCTTCCGGCTCCAGCAACTGTCTAACCCCAACTGAATGTCTTTGGAACGTGGGGGAAACCGGAGAAGCGGAAGGAATCCCACGTGGTCACGGAGAATGAACGATGCTACTCAGAGCGCCGCGTTCCTCCAGCAGATTGGTTGCTGCTCCGGATCCCAGCGTCTGCACGTTCCTCACGTCTCCATTCGTCCTTGTGGCTTTTGAATGGGAATGTAAGAGGAAGTTTGCAGATGACTCACGAATTGCTGGAGTTGTGGAGAGTGAGGAAGGTTGTCAAAGAATGCGACTGGGTATAGATCCTGTCTCCCAGGGGTGAGAGGAGGTAATTTTAAAGGAGATGTGAGGGAAATTGGGGGTGTCTGGAATGCACTGCTTGAGATGGTGGTGGAGGCTGATACATTAGAGACTTTTAAGAGATGTTTAGATGGGCACATGAATGTGAGGGATATGGACATCGTGGAGGCAGAGGGATTAATTTAGTTGACCATTTCAAAGTTCAGAGTACATTTCTTATCGACGTACGTATGCATTATACAACCTTGAGATTCATCTCCTCACAGGTAGCCACAAAACAAAGAAAACCAATAGAACTCAATAAAAAAGACCCAATGTGCAGGGGGGAAAAAAAAGACAAATCGTGCAAACAATAAAAGTAAGCAAATAGCATTCAGAACTGAAGTTCACTAAAGTGAGTCCGAAGCCAGTTGATCACTGTAGCTGCTCCCGGAGCCCGTTAGCTGCAGGCCGCAGCCTCAGTTCAATGCAGAGACGAGTAAAACTTGTAAGCAGCGAGCTGAACACTTGTCTATTGAATTGGCCTTTTGATGACTAATTTAATTGCCTTGGCACAACAGTGTGGGCCAACGGCCCTGTTTCTGTATGGTACTATCCTAGATCTGTTGGAAATGGCAGAAGAAGCTTAATCCAGACAAGTGTGAGGAGGCGTTGCATATTGAGGTCACCTGGTTGATGAACGTATTCAATCAAAGACACGACTCTTAACAACCCTAATGCACAGACGGGTCTTCCAGTGCACGTCCCTTCCTCCCTGAAAGTGCCCAGACAAGTGGATAGGTATACAGTTAGCTTGCCTTCACCAGTCAGGGCATTGAGTATTAAAAAAAACTGGGAAGCCGTTCTGATTGCCACACTGTAGGAAGCGTTCAGTGGGACTTGGGATGTATCGGCTCAAAGGCATATCAAGTGGTGTAGAACTCTGTGGCTGTCACTGGTGGATAAGGCTGTCAGAGTGATGGCTGAACGCATCATAGAATCAGGCAGGGAGTGAAGAGAAATTAGTATTCAGATCTGTGGTTTGGCTCCTTGCAATACATAATCATTAAAACTATAAATTACAATAAGTATATATAAGAAAATTAAATAAATTCTGCAAAAAGAGAGGAAGAAAATACTGAGGAAGAATTGAGTTTGTCTCTCTAGGCTCCTGTACCACCACCTTGATGGGAGAAATGAGAGGAGGGCATGCCCTGGGCGAAGGGGGCACCACGTTTGTGAGGTGTCCTGGATGCTGGGACACCTTGACGGAGCTAACTGAGTTTACAATATTCTGCAGCTTTTTCCGATCCAGTGTAGTGACCCCTCCATTCTGGATGGCGATGCATCCAGTTAGAATGCTCTCCACGGTACACCTGCAGAAATGTGTTAGAGTCTTTGGTGTTGTACCAAGTCTCTTCAAACTCCTAATGAAATGCAGCCACTGTTGTGCCTTCTTTGTAGTTGCATCGATATGTTGGGCCCAGTATAGATCCTGAGAGGATGTTGACACCCAGGAACTTGACACTGCTCGCTCTTTCCACTTCTGATCCCTTGATGAGGACTGGTGTGTGTTCCTTCGACTTACCTTCCCTGAAGTCCACAATCAGTTCCTTGGTCTTACTGGTGACATCACTCAACCAGCCGATCCGTTTTGCTCTTGTACGCCTCCTCGCCCCCATCTGAAATTCTGCCAACAATAGTTGTGTCGTTGGCAAATTTATAGATGGCATTTGAGCTGTGCCTGGCCACACAGCCGTGGGTGTAGGGAGTAGAGCAGCGTTCGAGGTGCGCCAGTGTTGATTGTCAATGAGGTGGAGATGTTATACCCAATTCACACAGACTGTTGTCTCCTGGTGAGGAAGTTGAGGATCCAATTGAAGAGGGAGGTACAGAGGTCCAGGTTTTGGAGCTTGTGATGAGAACACGGGTTTTGATGATGCTATCAATAGTAAGTGTTACTATCGTCCCGGTGATCCAAGGCTGAGTGGAGAGCCAGTGAGATTGTATCCACTGTAAACATACTGTGGTGATCGGCAAATAACAGCAGATCCAGGTCCTTGCTTGAGCTGGAGTTGATTCTGGCCATGACCAACCTCTCACAGCACTTCATTACGGTAGTGCCACTGGGCAGTCGTCACTGAGGCATCTCGCCCTGTGCTTCTTGGGTGCTGGTATGGCTGCCACCCTCGTGAAGCAGGTGGGAAACTCCGACTGCAGCAGTGAGGGACTGAACAGTGTGAATCCTGCCAGTTGGTTGGCACAGGTGTTTAGAACACCATCAGGGCTAATCCCCTGAGAGGGTTCATGTTCAGACGTCAGCCTCTGAGACAGAAGTCACAAGATCACCAGATGCTGCAGGGATTTGCAGAGGTATCGTTTTATTCTCCCTTTCAAAGGCATCGAGCTTATGTGGGAGTGAAACATCACAGCCATTCATGATGTTAGGTGTTGCTTCGTAGGAAGTAACAACCTGCAAACTCTGCTAGGGTTGACGTGCATCTCTGACCTCAATCGGAATTGTTTATTTTTGCTCTTAAGATAGCATTTGGTAGGTCATTCCTGGACTTCTTGTGTAGTTCTGGGTTACCACATCCAGCCCTCAGCAGACTTAGAATCTCCTGGTTCATCAGTGGCTTTTAATCTGGGTTCGTTCCTGAAGTTACACACTCATCCACACAGGTTTTGATGAAGTGATGACAACTGGAATATTCATTCAGACTCAAAGATGAATCTCTGGATATTGTCCAGTCCTCTGACTCAAAGCAGCCCTGTAAGTGCTCCTCCGCCTCTCTTGCCCGTACCTCCTTTGTCTTCACCACTGATGCTGTGTTCCTTGGTCTCGGCTGTACTTCTGTTTCCAGCGTACAGGCCAAATGTGGTTTTGTGATATCATTCTGGAGGAACGTTGTCTCATTTTTTAACTGCATAAACTGAATCTGAAATGACTAGACTTTCCAAAGTGTGGCAATGCGGGGGGGGGGGGGGCTTGCTGATTATGTTGCTCAGCTCCTCCAATGCCTGCTTGACACTGGCCTGAGGTGGAATGTACACCACTACCAGGGTGATGGCCGATGACTCCCTCGGCGGATAAAAAGAATGACATTTGACTGCAAAGTGTCCCTGGTCGGGTGAGCAGGACTGAGACGGAACAGCCAGGTCTGTGAACCACGATGAGTCTGCCTCTGCCTTGAAAAGACAGAGCTGCCCCGTCTTTATGAAGAATGGTGAAGCCGTCAAGCTGCAGCCTGCGTCCAAAATGATGTGGGATAGCCAGAACACGAGCCTTTAAAGAAAAGGTTAGTGTTTTAAAAGGGTGCAACGTGAGGGAAGGGCTAACCACATCGTGAGATGTGGAGCTGAGGAGAGAGTGTCATGTGATTGGTGAGATCTCATCCAGGAAGGTACTGCGGCCTGCTGGGAATGTGAAAGAACGTGTTTGTTCTCTGTAGGAGCTGTGAGGGGATACAGCTGGGTCTGCTGGGATTGTGAAATAACGTGATGATTCTCTGTAGGAGTGTGAGGGGATGCAGCTGGGTCTGCTGGGAATGTGAAATAATGTGATGGTTCTCTGTAGGAGATGTGAGGGGATAAAGCTGAGTCTGCTGGGAATGTGAAAGAACGTGATGGTTCTCTGTAGGAGCTGTGGGGGATACAGCTGAGTCTGCTGGGAATGTGAAAGAACATGATGGTTCTCTGTAGGAGCTGTGGGGGATACAGCTGGGTCTGCTGGGAATGTGAAATAATGTGATGGTTCTCTGTAGGAGGTGTGAGGGGATGCAGCTGGGTCTGCTGAGAATGTGAAATAACGTGATGGTTCTCTGTAGGAGGTGTGAGGGGATGCAGCTGGGTCTGCTGGGATTGTGAAATAACGTGATGGTTCTCTGTAGGAGCTGTGAGGGGATGCAGCTGGGTCTGCTGGGATTGTGAAATAACAATAGACATAGACGCAGAAGTAGACCATTCGGCCCTTCGAGCCTGCACCGCCATTTTGAGATCATGGCTGATCATCTACTATCAATACCCGGTTCCTGCCTTGTCCCCATATCCCTTGATTCCCCTATCCATGAGATACCTATCTAGCTCCTTCTTGAAAGCATCCAGAGAATTGGCCTCCACTACCTTCCGAGGCAGTGCATTCCAGACCCCCACAACTCTCTGGGAGAAGAAGTTTTTCCTTAACTCTGTGCTAAATCTGTCCTAAATGACCTACCCCTTATTCTCAAACCATGCCCTCTGGTACTGGACTCTCCCAGCATCTGGAACATATTTCCTGCCTCTATCTTGTCCAATCCCTTAATAATCTTATATGTTTCAATCAGATCCCCTCTCAATCTCCTTAATTCCAGCGTGTACAAGCCCAGTCTCTCTAACCTCTCTGCGTAAGACAGTCCAGACATCCCAGGAATTAACCTCGTGAATCTGCGCTGCACTTCCTCTACAGCCAGGATGTCCTTCCTTAACCCTGGAGACCAAAACTGTACACAATACTCCAGGTGTGGTCTCACCAGGGCTCTGTACAAATGCAAGAGGATTTCCTTGCTCTTGTACTCAATTCCCTTTGTAATAAAGGCCAACATTCCATTAGCCTTCTTCACTGCCTGCTGCACTTGCTCATTCACCTTCAGTGACTGATGAACAAGGACTCCGAGATCACTTTGTATTTCTCCCTTACCTAACTCTACACCATTCAGATAATAATCTGCCTTCCTGTTCTTACTCCCAAAGTGGATAACCTCACACTTATTCACATTAAACGTCATCTGCCAAGTATCTGCCCACTCACCCAGCCTATCCAAGTCACCCTGAATTCTCCTAACATCCTCATCACATGTCACACTGCCACCCAGCTTAGTATCATCAGCAAATTTGCTGATGTTATTTTCTATGCCTTCATCCAAATCGTTAACGTAAATGGTAAACAGCTGTGGTCCCAATACCGAGCCCTGTGGCACCCACTAGTCACCACCTGCCATTCCGAGAAACACCCATTCACCGCTACCCTTTGCTTTCTATCTGCCAACCAGTTTTCTATCCATGTCAATGTCTTCCCCCCGATGCCCTGAGCTTTGATTTTACCCACCAATCTCCTATGTGGGACCTTATTAAATGCCTTCTGAAAATCGAGGTACACTACATCCACTGGATCTCCCCCGTCTAACTTCTAAACCGTAAGGCTGCTCTCTCTCTCTCTTGCGATTCTCACAAAGGAGGGGGCTGGGGTCATAACACTTTATATTCCTGGCTAGCTTGCATTCGTACCTCATTTTTTCTCCCCGTATTGTCTTTTTAGTTAAGTTCTGTTGTTCCTTAAAAACTTCCCAATCATCTGTCCTCCCACTCACCTTAGCTCTGTCATATTTCCTTTTTTTTTAATGCTATGCAATCTCTGACTTCCTTTGTCAACCACTGTGGCCCTTTTCCCCCCTTTGAATCCTTCCTTCTCTGGGGGATGAACTGATTTTGCACCTTGTGCATTATTCCCAAGAATACCTGCCATTGCTGTTCCACTGTCTTTTCTGCTAGGCTATCCTTCCAGTCAACTTTGGCCAGCTCCTCCCTCCATGGCTCCATAGTTTCCCCTATTCATCTGCGACACTGACACCTCCGAGCTGCCCTTATCTTTCTCAAATTGCAGATAAAAACTTATCATATTATGATCACTACCTCTTAATGGCTCCTTTACTGCAAGATCACTTATCAATTTCTGTTCATTACATAACAGTAAATCCAGAATAGTCTTGTCCCTGGTCGGCTCTGGTACAAGCTGTTCCAAGAATGCATCCCGTAGGCACTCTACAAACTCCCTATCCTGTGGTCCAGCACCAACCTGATTCTCCCAGTTCACCTGCATGTTGAAATCCCCCATAACTACTGCGACATTACCTTTGCCACATGCCAATGTTAACTCCCTATTCAACTTGCACCCAATATCCATGCTACTGTTTGGTGGCCTGTAGACAACACCCATTTGGGTCCTTTTGCCCTTACTGTTCCTCAGTTCTATCCACACAGACTCTACTTCTCCTGACCCTATGTCCCCCCTTGCAAAGGACTGAATCTCATTCCTCACCAACAGGGCCACCCCACCCCCTCTGCCCACATTTCTGCCCCTACGATAGCACGTATACCCTTGTAATTCATTTCCCAGGTCTGATCTCCCTGCAGCCATGTCTCCGTTATCCCAACAACATCATAGTTACCCATTCGCACCTGGGCTTCAAGCTCATCCGCCTTATTTCTGACACTTCGTGCATTCAGATATAGAATTTTTAGCCCATTTCTCCTCTCTCTGTTTGAGTCGCTGCCTATTGTGCTTAACACAGCTCCCCGAACTCCCATCGGGCTATATGCCCCTAGAATTTTGTTGTCCTTCCTAAATTTACTTATTCTTTCAACACATTTAACTCCATGTTCCGTCAGACCATCCCTCTACATGTGTCCTCCTTATCACTTGTTCCGCCTCACCTTTCTCTACTACACACTTAATATTCTGGAACCGTGTAGTCCCCACCTGTCCTTTATTCTTCCTCTCGCTATCCTCTCTCACATTCTGGATCCCCGCCCCCTGCAAATTTAGTTTAAACCCCCCCAAGAAGCACTAGCAAACTTCCCTGCAAGAATGTTAGTACCGCTCCAGTTCAGGTGTAAACCGTCCCTTCGGAACAGATCCCACCTTCCCTGGAACAAAGCCCAATTATCTCCAAACCTGAAGCCCTCCCTCCTGCACCATCCTCTCAGCCATGTATTAATCTGTATAATCTTTCTGTTCTTTGCCTCACTCGCACGTGGCACAGGTAGCAATCCTGAGATTGTTACCCTGGAGGTCCTGCTCTTCAGCTTCGCACCTAACTCCCTGAACTCCCTACGCAGGACCCCCTCACTCATCCTACCCACATCATTGGTCCCTACATGGACCACAACATCTGGTTTCTTGCCCTCCCTCTCGAGAATAACCTGCACCCGATCTGAGATGTCTCGGACCCCGACACCAGGGAAGCAACATACCATCCGAGACTCCTGATCTTCCCCACAAAATCTCCTATCCACTCCCCTGACTATGGAATCCCCTATCAATACCGCTCTCTTCTCTTCCCTCCTCCCCTTCCCAGTCAAGGGTCCAACCTCAGTGCCAGAGACAGGACCACTGCAGTTTGTTCCTGGTAGGTCATCCCCATCAACAGTATCCAAAACGGTACACTCCGATAACGTGATGGTTCTCTGTAGGAGGTGTGAGGGGATGCAGCGGGCTGAACTCCGGAAGCAGAGGTTGATTAGCTTCTGTCATCAGGAAGGATGTGGTTGCTATGGAGAGGCAGCCAAAGGGGTTTACCAGGATGCTGTCTGGTGTAGAAGGTGTGAGTTAAGGAGAGATTGGACAAGTATTGATTTTTTTTCTGGAGTGGCATAGGCTGAGGGAAGTTTTTAAACTAAATTATGAGAGGTAGTTTAAAATTTTCCCCAAGGTAGAAATGTCTAATATGAAAGGATGTATATTTCAGGTGAGAGGGGGAAAGTTCAAAGGAAACGCGTAGAGCTAGGTTTTGCTTTGACGCGGGGAGAGAGTGTGTCTGGAACGAACTGCCAGGGGTGGAGGTGATGGAAGCAGATACGATTGTGTTGTTCAGGAGGGCCTGTTGAATGTGCATGAAATAGAGGGTATGAATCACATCCAGACAGAAGAGATTTAGTTTAGTTCGGGACCGTGTTTGTTACAGACGTTGTCAATCAAAGGTCATGTTCCTGTGCTCTGCTGTTCTCTCAGAGAACTCGGTTGCCAGCAGCAGATAGAGCAAAGTGGAATTATGAAGGATTCCAGAATAACAGATGCGGAGGATTTACAGAGGGAAATGTTCGTTGTGATGCTTGGAGCAGATTTTAGGTAGTCCGGCCAGACAGCGTCTCCGCAGCCGATGAGCAAGTTGCACCAGGGTGTTGGAGAAGCGGTCACAGTGCTTTGGGAACGGGAGCTTTGACTGAAGAATGTAGCTTGGACAGACTTTGGGATCTGCATTACGTTCAGAGATTTACAGCATGGTAAACGGCCCTTCTAGTCCAGCGAGCCCGCGCCGTCCAGTTACAGCCATGTGACCCATTAACCCGTACGTCTTTGGAACGTGCGAGGAAACTGGAGCAACCGAGGGGATCCCAGGCAGACACGGGAAGGACATACAAACTCCTTACAGACACTGGTGGGAAATGAACCTGTTTCACTGGCACTGTGTCTGCCCCCACCGTGAACACATACCAAAACTAGTAGGATGGAGCAACGTTTGTGTACACATCCATTTCAGAAGAGATTACCAGCAAAAGTAAGGTTTAGACAATTGGAGGAAACCTTATGATGCCCCCTTCCAAATTGTTGACAAGTGGGAGCAAAGGTGAAGGGACAAGGGTCTGTTTCCTGATCAGGAG
The DNA here is from genome assembly GCF_048418815.1 of Hemitrygon akajei. NCBI lineage: Eukaryota > Metazoa > Chordata > Chondrichthyes > Myliobatiformes > Dasyatidae > Hemitrygon > Hemitrygon akajei. Next base: position 124,087,510 of record NC_133128.1, on the reverse strand, counting down.
AATAAAACAAATGGATTAATATCCCTGGTCACTCGAGTGGATTTCTTCCTCTGGCAGTTCAGCTCAGCCGCGCCCTCGCTCTCCCCTCTCCCGTCTGCTCTCTGTGTCCGACAGTCCTCCCTCGCTGTAACTTGACCTGTGCTGTACGTTGCAGGGTGGCTTCTCGTTCAGTACCCGCGACTGTGGCTGGATTGTGGCCGACTGTACGGCGGAAGGCTTGAAGTCAATAATGCTGCTGCAGGAACAGTGCCCCTTCATAACGGAGCACATCTCTGAGGAGCGACTGTTTGATGCTGTCAATGTGGTAAGCTGCGGACGACGCCCGGTCAGAGAACCGTAGAGCTCCACTGAACAGAACGAGACCGCTTGGCTCTATCCGCCAAGCTGGTCCATTTTGTTCTTCAGCTGTTTCCCATTAGCCCTTGCAGCTTCAGCCCGTCGACTATCAATCCAGCTTCCCTGTTGGAAGAAATGATTGAATTTATTTTCGCAAGCCTCTCTGATTATCAGAATCAGGTTTATTATCACCGGCATGTGTCATGAAATTTGTTAACTTGGCAACAGCAGTTCAATGCAATACATAATATAGAAGAAGAGAAATTAATCAATTACATCAGTAAATCAGTATATGTATATCGAATAGATTAAAAATCCTGCAAAAACCAGAAATAATATATATTAAAACAGTGAGGTAGTATTCAAGGGTTCCATGTCCATTTAAGAATCAGATGGCAGAGGGGAAGAAGCTGTTCCTGAATCACTGAGTGTGTGCCTTCAGGCTTCTGTACCTCCTACCTGATGGTAACAGTGAGGAAAGAGCATGCCCTGGGTGCTGGAGGTCCTTAATAATGGACGCTGCCTTTCTGAGACACTGCTCCCTGAAGATGTCCTGGGTACTTAGTAGGCTAGTGTCCAAGATGGAGCCGACTAAATTTACGGCCCTCTGCAGCTTCTTTCGGTCCTGTGCAGTAGCCCCTCCATACCAGACCAGAGACTTTCTGGATGGTATCGTTTCACATCCTACCTTGCCGCTTCTGCCATTGGCCCAGAAGGACCCAGAATAAACCTAATTCAGTAAAGAAGATGGTGGGTTAGGCAGCAGTTCTGGTTCTGGAAGAAAATGGGCATTCACCTGGACTGGATTAAGGTGGCACGGCAGCTGCCTGCTTCCCTCCGCACATGCCGTCTGATCTGCTGATCTCCAGTGTCTGTAGTCACGTGAGCCCTCCCATCCCGTTGCAGCTACTCAGCATGAGAAACCCGGATGGAGGATTTGCCACCTACGAGAAGAAGCGCGGAGGACGGCTCCTGGAGCTCCTGAACCCATCGGAGGTTTTTGGTAAGTTCCCTTTCCTTTAGGCTTCTGCTTTCTATTACAAGTGGTGTTTCTTCATCTTCACGCTGGGCATTGCACCTCGTGAAGAGAGAGAGAATAGGCAGAGTAACACACACAGTGCTGGAGCAATGCAGCATCTATGAAAAAGGAAAAGGAGTCGACATTTTAGGCCAAAACCGTTTGTTGGAAATTGTGTATGTAAAACAAAGCTTATTCTCTTCAAAGAGCCTTCAGATTAGAGGTGTAAATCTTGCTGGTGTTCTACAGTTTAAACTTTGAATCACCCTTCAGCCCATCTGTTCGATGTTAAGTTAGATATGGCCCTTGTGGCTAAAGGGATCGGGGGTATGGAGAGAAAGCAGGTACAGGATTCTGAGTTGGATGATCAGCCATGATCATACTGAATGGCAGTGCAGGCTCGAAGGGCCGGATGGCCTCCTACTGCACCTATTTTCTGTGTTTCTGTTTCTATGTTAACCAAGATGCCAATCTAAGAGTCCGTTTGCCCATGTTTAGCACATGTGCCTCTAAATCTGATGGTGGGTCTCCCCAAAATGTCAGCTGTTATTTTCCCTCCGTAGATGCTGCCTGACCTGTTGAGTTCCTCTAGCACTTTGTTTGTGCCCCCTAAACCTTTCCTGTTTAAGTACTAGTTCAATATATTGCTAATGTATCTGTATCAACCACTTCCTCAGAGTCCTTTTAAATAGAATCATAGAGCACTACAGCACAGTAACAAGCCCTTCAGCGCATCTAGTCCATGCCAAACTATTATTCTACCTAATCCCATTGACCAACACTTCAGCCATAGCCCTACATACCCCTTCCATCCGTACACTTACCCAAACTTCTCTTAAATGTTGCAATCAACCCTGCATCCTCTTCCACTGGCAGCTCATTCCACACTCTCACCGTGCTCTGTGTGAAGAAACTCCCCCTCATGTTGCCCTTAAACAAACATTTCACCTTTCTCTCTTAACGCATGACCTGTATTTCTAGTGTCACCCAACCTCAGTGGAAAAAGCCAGCTTGCATTTTCTCTATCTATACCCTTCATTCTTCTACGCTCCAGGGAATAAAATCCGAACCTATTCAAGCTTTCTCTGTAACTCGGGCCCTCAAGTCCCGGCCAAATCCCTGTACATTTTTTTTGTACTTCTTCAGTCTGATTGATATCTTTCTTATAGATAGGTGACGAGAACTGCACACGATATTCCAAATTATGCCCCACCAATGTCTTCTACAACTTCAGTGTAACGTCCCAACACCTGTACTCCATACTTTGACTTATGAAGGACACTCTGCCAAAAGCTCTCTTTACAGCCCTTTCTTCTTGTGACATCATTTTCAAAGAATTATGGATCTGTTTTCCCAGATCCCTGTGTTCTACTGCACTCCTCGGTGTCCTGTGACCGTTTTGTCAGACTTTGGTTTGTCATACCAAAGTGCAACACCTCATGCTTATCTGCATTAAATTCTATCTGCCATTTTTCAGCCCATTTTTCCAGCTGATCCAGATCAAGCTGCAAGCTTTGATAGTCTTCCGTGCCGTCCGCTGTACCCCCCCAATCTTGGTGTCGTCCGCGAATTGCCGATCCAATTACCCACATTATCACCCATTGCGTTGGTATGGGTGACAAACAATGACAGACCCAGCACCGATCCCCGCGGCACTCCATTAGTCACAGGCCTCCGGTCAGAGATCTAACCGTCTGCTACCGCTCCCTGGCGACACCCGCAAGGCCATTGTTTAATCCAGTTTACTACCTCATCCTGAATGCCAAGTGACTGAACCTGCTTGGCCAGCCTTCTATGCTGCACCTCATCAAAGACCTGTAGACAGTATCCACTCCTTTTCATCAGCTTTCCTGGTAACTTCCTTGAAAAACTCTTTAAGATTTGTTAGACACAGTCTACTATGCACAAAGTCATATTGACTACCCCTAATCAGACCCTGTCTATCCAAATACTTATATCCAGTCCCTTAGAATACCTTCCAAAACTTGTCCATTACCGATGTCTGGGTAATTTCCTGGCTTATTTTTAAATCCTTTCTTAAACAACAGAACAACATTAGCTATCCTTCAATCCTACGGTATCACACCTCCCACTAAGGATGATTTAAGTATCTCTGCAAGGGCCCCGGCAATTTCTGCACTTGCCTCCCACTAGGTCTGAGGGAGCACCTTGTCGGGCCCTGGGGTTTTATCCACCCAAATTAGGGTGGGTAAATTGAGGCAGCAAACACCTCCTCTGTAATCTGTATACAGTCCGTGATCTCACGGCTGCTTTGTCTCACCTCTGTAGACTCTGTGTCCGTCTCCCGAGTCTCTTGGCTCCACATATGGATTACTGCTCTGATCTTTCAGAGGACCAATTTTGACCCTTGCTATCTTTTTGCTCTTAATATATCTGTAGAAGCCCTTGGTATTCTCCATCTTGTCTGCTAGAGTAACCTCATGCAGACGTTTAGCCCTCCTGATTTCTTAAGTGTTCTCTTGTATTTCTTATACTCCTCAAGTACCTAATTTGTTCCTTCCTGCCACGCACCTCCTCCTCCTTCCTAACAATATCTCTCAAAAACCAAGGGTCCCCAAACCTGGTCCCCTTGCCACCGTTTACTCTGACAGGAACATACAAACTCTGCACTCACAAAATTCCACTTTTGAAGGCATCCCACTTACCAAGTACAACTTTGCCAGAAAGCAACCTGTCCCAAATCCACACTTGCCAGATCATTTCTGATACCAGCAAGTTTAGCCTTTCTCCATTTTAGAATTTCAACCCAAGGAACAGACCTATTGTTTTCCATAATCACCTTGAAACTAATGGCATTATGATCACCAGATGCAGAGTGTTCCCCTACACAAACCTCTGCCACCTGCCCTGTCTCATTCCCTAATTGGAGATCCAGTACCACATTCGCTCGAGTTGAGACCCCGATGTATTGGTTAAAGAAACTTTCCTGAACACATTTGACAAACTCTATCCCATCTAGTCCTTTTACAGTATGGGAGTCCCAGTCGAGATGTGGAAAGTTAGAATCATCTACTATCACAATCTTGTGTATCTTACAGCAGTCTGCAATCTCTCCACAAATTTGCTCCTCTAAATCCCACGGACTATTTGTAGTCTAATATAATCCCATTAACATGGTCATCCATTTCTAATTGCTCAGTTTCACCCATATAGCCTCAGTAGAGGAGCCTCCAGTCCGTCCTGTTTCAGCACTGCCATGACCAGTAACACCACCCCTCCCACTCTATCATGTCTGAAACAATGGAACCCTGTAAGATTGAGCCACCAGTCCTGCTCCCCCGCAACCAACTCTCACTGATGGCTGCAACGTCATAGTTCCATATGCTGATCCATGCCCTAGGTTTACCCACCTTTCCTATAATACTTGCATTGAGCTATACACAGCTCAGAACATTGGTCCCACCACTCTCAATCTTTGTATGTAGGCTTAACAACAACTTTCCTCACAACTACTCCACCATCTGCTCCTGCGGTCCAGTTCCCACCCCCCTGCAACTCTAGTTTAAACCCTCCCCCCCCCCACTCCTTTATATGTGTAGCACTACCAAATCTTACCGCAAAGGTATTAGTCTCCTTTGCCATGTGTTAAACTGTATTGTCCTCCTATTTCTGGCCTCACTAGCACGCGGCACCAATAGCAATCCTGAGGTCACAACCCTGGAGGTTCTGTCCTTTAACTTAGCACCTAACGCCCTGAACTCGCTTTGCAGGACCTCATCACCATTCGTACCCACGTCATTGGTACCAACATGGACCATGACCTCTGGATGCTCACCCTCCCACTTAAGAGTGATGTGGACTCGATCTGAGATGTCCCTGAACTTGGCACCTAATATCTGGGAATCTCATTCCTGTCCACAGAACCTCCTGTCTGTTCCCCTATCACTATAGCTTGTCTCTTCTCCCCCTTCCCTTCTGAGGCGCAGAGCCTGACTCAGTGCCAGAGACCCGACTGCATGGTTTTCTTCTGCTAGGTCACCCCCTCAACAATGCCAAGCGGTATAGCTGTTGTTGGGGGGAACCCCCTCCTGATGGTCACCCAGTTACCTGTGTCCTAGACCTCGGACGTAACCACCGCCCTGTATCGCCTGCTGATCAGCCCCTCACATCACGAATAATCCAGAGTTCATTAGTTCCATTTCTAGCACGGTCTGTAAGAAGCTGAAGCTGGATGCACTTCGTGCTGGTGAAGATGTCGACCTGCTTTCCCACGTCCTGCAAAAAGCACTACCCTGCCTGGCAACCCCAGCATTGTAATTGTGCAATATGAAAGAAAAAAATCTACCCACTGCTTCCGCCCCTCCTCACTGAAGCCTCCGTGAGCCAAAGATTGAACTCCTTGCTCCAACACTGGCCCACTCACACAATGACCACTCTGCTTAAACCTAACTTTCGTTTGGTCTTTGCCAAGTACCTAATTATGCACACTCCAATGTCTCCTAATGATGAGACCTTCTTAAATTTCCCTAATGTACCTGCCCCTACCACCAATCCTGACAGGCCATTCCATGGATCGACTGCTATCTCTGTATTGAACTTTATCCTTCCTATACTTTCTCCATTTAGCTTGCCTGCACTTGCCTCATATTGTCTAAACCTTTCCCATCCATGTGACTGTGTCATTGTTACCATTGTACCACCCTCAACCACTTGATTTCCATAACCGAACCTGTGCAGGTTTAAGATCCTGACTCAGTCACGTGCAGATGCAACAATCATATTCAAGTCAGATTCTGCAGAGGTTGGGGATTGAGAGAAACACGCACAAAATGCTGGAGAAACTCAGCAGGTCATGAGGGTCTCGGCCTGAAATGCCAACTGTTTATTCCTCTCCATAGATGCTGCCCGACGTGCTGATTTCCTCCAGCATTTAGTGTGTGTTGTAATGATTATATTTGTTCTGCTGTGAATCGGTGTTGAACCTGATAAGTGGAAAGTGAGCCGGCTGGAACACCGGAGTATCACGTGGGTGATTCAGGTTAGTGACCCGTCACCAAGGTGATTGAGTGACATAGCCTCCGTGTTAAGAATTTTCAGTTAATTGTTGTTTAGTCCAATTGCAATCTCCACTCAGTGGCCACTTGATTGGGTACCTCTCATACTTAATAAAGTGGCCACTGAGTGCATGCTCGTGGTCTTCTGCTGCTGTAGTCCATCCACTTCAAGGTTCAAAGTGTTGTGTGTTCAGAGATGTTCTTCTGAACGCTGCTGTAATGCATAGTTATTTGAATTACTCTGGCCTTCCTGTTAATTTGAATCGCTGCTCACTAGATTTTTTTTTGTGTGCAATGTCATTCTCTGCAAACTCTATAGAAAGTTGTGCATGAAAATCCCAGGAAATCAGCAGTTCCTCAAACCACCCTGTCTGGCACCAACATTCATTCCATGATCACGTTTCTTCCCCATTCTGGTGTTTGGTCTGAACAATATCTGAATCTCTAGACCATGTCTGCATGCTTTTATGCATTGAGTTGCTGCCACATGATTGGCTGATTAGATATTTGCATTAACGAGCAAGTGTACAGGTGTACCTAATAAAATGGCCACTGAGAGTAGTTGTAGAAGCACGCTGCATAGAATTTAGGAAAGTGACGTGTTTTGCTATTGTTGTTGTTGCTTGTGTTGCTCTGCTAAACATAGTGTGCTCTCTATATTGGTTCTGGCAACACTCGTGGGTGTGTTGGTAGTTACTACAGCAATACATTTCGCTATAGGTTTTGAGCTGTATGAGATAACGGAATCTGAATCTAAAGGCACATGGGCTGGTGGTTTCATTGGTCGCAGTAAATACACAATCTGGAGTAAGTTCGTGGGGATGTGGGAAATTGAATAGGGTTGCTGGAGGTGAGTTTATGTTGGTCATAAAGTTATAGAGTAGTACAGTGTGGAAACAGGCCATTCGGCACATCTTCTCGCCAACCATTGTGCCCGTGAAGCTAGTCTCATTTGCCCGCATTTGGCCCAGATCCTCCTAAACCTTTCATATCCACATAGAACAGTACAGCACAGAAACAGGCCCTTCAGCCCACAATGTAGTACCGAGCTAATTGAATGAGAAATTAAATGTCTAACTAAACTAATCCTTTTTTGTATACACGATGTCTATATCCCCCCACCCATTCTCTGCGTACTCATCTGCCTATTTCAAGATCCCTTTAACTGCCTCTACTGTCTCTGCCTCCACTGCCCAGCAGATTGCAGGCATCAACTTCTGTCTTTTTTTAAAAAAAAACTTTGGCCTGCACATCTCCTTTGAACTTGCCCCCTCTTACCTTTAAATACATGCCCCCTAGTAGACATTTCAACCCTGGGGAGGAAAGATACCAGCTGCCTACTTTATAACGCTATATACCCCTATCAGATCTCCCCTCTGCCTCAGCCTATGCAGAGAACGCAGAGCAAGTTTGCCCAAACTGTTGTTGTGGCACCCGCCCACTGATCCAGGCAGCATCTTGATGAACCTCTTCTGCACCCTCTCCTCATTCTTCCTGAAATCGGCTGACCGGAATTCAATTCAAGGCTCCATTTTTATTAAGCTTTTATAAGGAGGCAAGGGTTAGATTGATCTTAGAATTGGTTAACAGGGCTAAGGGCCTGTAGGGTGTTATATTCTGTGAAGTTCATTGCCGTGTCAAACCCAATGGCACAATTCCAAATCGATCAGGGCCCGAGGTGGAGCCGGTATTGAGGTGTTGCATTTCTGTACTCTCTGGGTCGATTAATATAGAACATGAATGAAACCAGCCCTTCAGCCCAAGGTTTTTGCACTTTTATTCTAAATTCAGTTTAACCCTTCCCTCCTACATATCCATCTTCCATTTTTCTTTCATCCATGTGTGCATCTGAGAGTCTTTTAAATATCCCTAACCTATCTGCCTCTGTAACCACCACTACTATTGACACCGCACTCCTGAAAACTTACAGGGGTCCCACAAGAGATCCCCATGGAACACCATTGGTCACCAGCCTCCAAACAGAATATACTCCATCTCCTACTACCCTCTTCCTTCTGTGGGCATTCAAGTTCTGAATCCAAGCAGCCAAGTTCCCCTGGATCTCATGCTTCTTGACTACCATG